>NW_006439568.1:3779045-3825040 GCF_000325575.1 Pteropus alecto | reverse complement strand
ACACACACACTCAGAGTTTCCATAAAGGAAAGATAATTTTCAGAAGATGATCAAAGTTAGATACAGAATATTTTAAGACATTCCTATTCCCACTGGGTGGCTCCAACTGGAGAAGGATTCATGGCGAAGCGAGTTAATTCAAGACGTCCCAGGTACAAGTTACAGTGCTGGACACCTGACACCATCTAGACAGCAGTTCTTCAACAAGCACTAGACATCTCTCACGTAGCGACCACCTCAATTAAAAACACAGCACCTTGCCCCAAGAAACAGGTGTTCTGATCAACGTCCATTTCCTCTGTAAACACAACCTAGGAAGAAGAGATTGAGATCCTCCATTCATGAATACATCGTGATCAAAGCTATTCGTACAGGACAATAATAAGGCTAATAAGAAGAAGTTTACTTTCTGCGATATTCGGTGACTTTACAGGAAAATTCCTAACCACTCAACACACACTCAGGGTGCATGTGTCTACACACAGTAAGTCCTAGTCTGTAGAAGTTTTAAGAAAATCAGGCAGCCACCTCCACACAGTATCTTTAGGGATGTCAACTGAAATACATGCTTCATCATTATCTCAAGGAATGCCAGTTAAAGATGCATATTTATTTTTAGCACGTGTGGGCTGAAACAGCAAGATGCACCCAGATTCTAAGGGAGGCTAGTATTAACCCATTAATATTACTCTTGTCCACTTATAAATATGGAGAAGGAAGAAGAGCATTGTGGGGAGATGTAGCCTTTATCTACTATCCAAGACAGAGAAGCAAGCTGACTTCTACTTCCTTTCCTCTTGAGTTACAGCTTGAGAGCCAAATCCATCCATTTGGCTCTGGACTAAGCAGTCAGGGTCCCCCCAAGCCAGAAGATGAAGTTACTACATGTTCTACAGCAGACTGCTCTATTATGGTAGTAAGGTGAGCTGTGTTTTACAGTGGCACCAAAATACAAAATGACAGCACAGAGGAGCTGAGGAGGGAAAGCGACACAAAGTGAAGCACTGAGCCAAAGAGGAGACCACACACATTTTCACAGTGTATGCTCCTCTCGAAGAAAATCACTCTTAAGAGGGCTGCATGTAAAGCTGGTCACAAGCACACACGTGACCCGGATGCGGGCATGCCAAGTAAACCCAACACAAGGCCAAGATCCCAAAGCCTTGTGCAAGTCCCAGAGGGAGATGAGAGAGAGGGCTGCTCTCAGCCATTCCTCCTGAGCTATTTTAAGCGCCATGACTTCATCTTCGTTTGCTCTGAAGCAGCACAGATGGGTCACATCAACTTATGTTACCACAGGAAGATAAGGGGACCCAGGGTCGAGGCAGTGTACTTCTCATGCCTCCTGGGAGGGCGACAAGAAGCTAGAACTGGGATGTGTGAAGCAGCTGAGAGCACTGTTTTTTTTTGCTTTTTGTTTTTCCTTTTTAAAGCCTCGGAGCATTGCACAAACACTGCCACAGTTCATGAAACCAAATTCCAGATCCACCTGAAAAATGGCACAAGGCGAATCGCTGGTAAAGTAGCCAAGCCTCTCGGTTTAGTCAGGGCCAACCGCGGTGAGTGCAGTTCCAGCCGCTGCAGACAAAGGAAGGCTCATCTCCATGAAGGAGCGGAAGAGACGGAAGTTCCAGCTGGAACATGGCTCAAGGCAGACTGGGGCTCCCACACGACAGCTCCTTAGGCAAATACACCTTTGAAGGCATGGGCTTCTCCTTGCACCTTTCCAAGAAACTTAATGAACCAGACAATAACGGGCAGGCATTTAATAAATTACGTTTATTAAACCTCTCTTAGGCACTGCACATCTTATTAAAAATGGCTAGCGAGCCTCTTTTAATTCTTATTATTTCTATTTTAAAAGACCAAAACCAGTTTGAAAAGGTGGAAAAATAACCAGGCCAAAAATGCACAGCTGGCAAGACTCAGAGTGAAGAGCAACCTCTCAGTGGGAACTGTCAAAGAGCTCTGCCTTTTACTTAGAGGCAGACTAGAAGTTTCTAGAGGAATACTGACCCTTCCCTCGTCTACCCAATTTGTCAGCTTCTCCCATCACCCTGCCAACAAACAGCATAGAGAAATAACGAAGACGTACAAAAACCAGAAAAACCTAGGGGTCAATTCTGTACTTCCTAATGACATGACCTTGAGCAAGTCCCGTCGCCCCCGAGCCTCGGGCTCCCTGTGCATTTAATTTTTCCTCTGTTACAGGTTGGAGACCAAGTGCATACAGCACTAAGAGCTGGCAATTTGGCCAGCATACCATATGTTGTAGCAATGAGGCAGAGTGTGAGAGGGGGTGTGTGTGTGTGTGTGTGTGTGTGTGTGTGTGTGTGTGTGTATTTTTTAACTGAGGTGAAATTGACACAACATGCAATTAACCATTTTAAAGTGAACAATTCAGTGGCATTTAGTACATTCACAATGCTGTGCAATGACCACCTTTATCTAGTTCCAAAATATCTTCATCACTCCCAAATAAACTCCCATGCCCACTGAGCAGTCAGTGGTCCCCATTACCCACTTTTGATTCTAACACGTACATGAGGCAGACCTTGATCATGGAAATGGTATCTGGGGGGTGTGCTGCCTTCTTTGTTAATTCATCACACTCAACTCTCTCCTTTTTTTTTTTTTTAGGTCAAGAAAACTAGACCAAGAACTTCCAAGGCCAAGTCAGACATGTGAAGCCTTTGTGAAGAAAGGAATGAGAAGGTGCTTATTCCTGATGCGACTTTTAATCATAACTGAGAACATGCAGCAAGACTTCCACAAAATTGGCCATTATCCCAACGTGCGTGGACAACGTGAAGGCTGTAAGAAACATTCCTTTCTTTGCAAAGTAAAGATCGGAGAGAGCAACGGGAGGCAGGAGAGGGCGGAAGCACAAGCCCTACGGCTGAGCCCTTCGCCACGGCTTCAGACACCTGGCCTTCCACTGTGCAGAACCACGGTCGTCAAGCCGACACTTTCTCTACCGGCCAGAGGCTTTCAGCTTAGGACTTCAAGCAAAGCGGGCAAGCAGTGGGCATCCTCACAGGCCTTCCATGACGCCTGCACAGGCTGGGTCCAACGCAAGAACAATATGCTCGAATCTAAACTTTGGCAACGGAAAGGCTATATTGTCTTCTTAATGCAATCATTATTTGGCTTCTAAGACCACTCCCCACCAAAACAAAGAGACCCAATTCCCTGTCTGTGTTAAGAGTCTTAGGTTGCCAAGGGAAAAAAGTCTGTTCCTTTGAATTCTTTTTTAATCTACAGTTTGGGGCCTCAGATGCAGTCTAATGTGAATGCCATCACAATGGGCTCCTCGAGGGGGCAAAATGCAACCCCGCCTCAGGAAGCAGGGCTGCCGGCGCGGTCCCTGTGAGCCAGCCAGCCGCCGGCACCTGGCACACAGCGATTACAGGGACTCGGCACTACCACCTGTGTCAAGTATTCTCCGTCATACACATGACAACGTCAGTCAGATGAACGTTCTCACACTGCTCACTATGCGATGCAAAGAGAAAACGGACTCTTCGAAATTTTAAAGGTACTCAGGATGGAACACAGAAGGGGAGAGAGAGAGCCCCACCCCTCTTCTCGCCGGCTGTCCCCGTAATCACTAATCGTTCATTTTTTTCTTTTGTCTTCTCCAAGCAAGACTCTGAATTCAGAGATATACAAATCGGGAAGGAGGGAGCAAAACTTTTTAAAAGAAAGATTCATTTTCGACATTTAAATTTTACTAAAGGCAGGGGAAAGGTAAGGAAAAACATTTTTCACCCCAACCTCCGCCCCCACTCCTTCCTCCCAAGCTACTCTGCTCAAATCAGGGGTCGGCAAACTTTTTCTGTAAAGTGTTATATGGTAAATTTTCTGGGCTCTGTGGGTCTGTCTCTGTTATCACCCAGCCCCGCCTCTGCAGCACAAAACTAGCCAGAGACCAAACCTTAACACCAGGCTGGCTGAGTTCCAATAAAACTTTATGGATGGACTCTTAGGTTTGAATTTCACATTAACTTTTACATGCCATGAAATATTACTCTTGATTTTTTTCAACTATTAAAATACTATTCTTAGCTCATGGGCCAGCAGCGAGCTGGATTTGGCGCACAGGCTAGAGCTGACAGCCCTGCTTTAAATTATTGATGTTAGCTTTGGGGGGTGCAGTCTACGTGGGTTCTCTCTCTCTCTCTCTCTCTTTCTTTATGGAGGAGGGAGGTTTAGAGGTTGCAGCCAGGCAAGGGTGATGTCACAATAATATACCTCAAAAAGAGAGCACCTACCTCTGTTATACGAATCCCAAGTTTGAAAATTCCTTTTGTCACTTCCGGGTGGAAAACTACAAATTTTAAAACGTGCCTACTTACCTCTAAAAGTTAAACGTTCCACTCCCTTTCCTTCGAAAGAGAAACACAAGTGTAGTTATTGATATTTTCTGAATCAGACCGGTAGGTACTCACTGGATGCCTCTATGTGCTCAGCACTGGTCACGCTGCAGGATATAAAGTGGATCAAGTATCTTATTCCCCCTAAAGGTCTTTGGTCCCCGAGAGCATTCTGGGGTACAGTGTCAGGACAGAGGTGCAAGATTGGGGCTGATTCCTCCTAAACCATGACCTCCGTTGATCCTCCTTCGATCCACTGCATGCATTTTGGAGATGATTTTAGCTAGGGGTTAGTGTATACCTTTGTGGCAATAAAGCTGGTGGCATGGTCTCATAGGAACAATCCTAGACTTTAAAATCCTAATTCTGCCGTTTAGTTCTCTGACCCTGGGCAAACTAATTCACCTCTCCAAGTCCATGAGTCAAATTCAACCTGCGAACTCAAAAATCAGTAGATTTCCCATAATGCCCAGATTCTGGCTGTGCCTACAACTGTGCTGCCCAGCAAAGTAGCCATGAGTCATGTGTGGCTATTTAAATTTAAATTCATTCAATTAAAATAAAATTGGAAGTTTGGTTCCTCCGTCATGCTAGCCAGATATCAAGTGCTCGCCGGCCACGCATGGCTGACGTACTGGACAAGGAACATTCCCTCCATCACGGAGCACGTGCTGGCCAGCGCAGTTCCTAAAACTCTGAGAATCTAGGCCCACGTTCCAACAAGACACACTGGCCAGTGTCATCCACCTGCTTTACACAGGACACAGCTTTTCCGCTGGAAGCCTGACTCCATTCATTCATTCATTCATTCATTCATGTAACCCACTCAGTTCTTTAGATGCCATACTCAAACCCTGCCTGGCCATTACTCGTGCTAAAAGCTGACGGAGCAGGGGCGGGATTAGACAGATTCGAATTCTTCACCTCTGAAGCCGAACTGCATGGGTTGTGTGTCCCCTGTCTCCCTCCCTCTCCCTCTCTCCCTCCCTCTCTCTTGTTTTCGCCGCAGTAAGAAGGTTAACCAGAATGACGACAGATTCTACCCAACGAATGGCCTACTGGCTTCCGGAGTCATCTCTTCGTGACGAATGTGTACTTGTCCAACATGGTTCCCTGTGCTTTGAAAGATCAGGTTCATCCCTTGCCCACCGACAAAAATTCAAGAATATCAATTTCCACAGGAAGGGCCACTTTTTCCTTTGAGATAGGTATTAAGGTACATGCATTCTCTCCCATTCTGGACAGTTAGCCCTACTGAGCCAAAATCCTTGCCTGAACTGCTTCAGAAGCCCTTTCCAGAAGCTGGCCCGGTCCTCTAACTGTGGGATGTGCTCAGAGTATTGTTGGCTGAACCAAAAAACCATCATCTGGTCACAGTGGAAAATCTGGGTGCAGTGTGGAAACCCACAATACCGATATGGGTCAACTCATAACACTGCCATATCCAGGCCCATAACGAACTTCAGAGAATGCCAAGAGGTTTATAAGTTGTGGGAACCTCAGACTCCCCCACACATTTGCAACAAGGTGGAGGAGAAAGAGCTTGGAAAGCTGCCTATCTCCTCACTTTGTACAAGATTTAACCAGGACTAAACCCAACAGTCACCCTCGAAAAGGGAATTAATCTCACGCACCCACTGGGATTTAACTAAAATCGCCTCCAACAACTGCCAAGAGGCTCTTTGAACTCGGTCTTCCTCGTCCTCGCCAGACTTTTCTTTTTTAGTTTCGGGGGTCAGCAGAAGAGTCAGTCAGGTGCTCCTGGTCATCACTGATGTATTAAGCCCTGAGGGACATGCAGGGAGAATGAAGAGTCACAGCAGAGCTTCAGCTGTCAGTACTTAAAGTGTGAAGACAGAATGGTCCCCAGGAAGAGATTTCTAAATGGCAACTGCTTTGCCACTGGATGAGACCAGCACATCTGGCGCAGAGGACTTCTCCCAAGCAGGACAAGTGTATCTCTGGCTCAGGAATCGGGTGTTGAAACAAAGTACCGGGCAAGGCCAAGAGGCAGGCAGCCTAGGCAGGGACGAGGATGAGCCACTCGAAGACATCAAACCTCTGTCACTGCCCGTCCACTGCTGCCTCCCCTTCTCAGCTAAAAGTATTACTCCAAGGTAAAGGTGGGGAGGAGGATTATAAGAAAAAACAAAGGTTATTTATATGCCACAACAAGGGTGCTTAACCTCCAGAATCCAACATAACATTTTTATTGTATTAATAGTATATAATATACCTAATACACGAATTGTATATTTATTACAATACTTCTATTATAGTCATCTCTCTGAAAGAACACTCGGGAATTGACCATAAATGTACTCTTAATAAACTCATCAACCATGTAGACGTGCTGGAGAACATTCATCAGTGCTGGGCACAGTGTGTTTACAGCATGAAGGCTCGTCCCTCAGCAAAACAGGTGAGACTGCAAGGCTCTACCCCCCCCATCCCACCCACCCCTGCTGCTGGTCGCCCGGGAGACTCTGTGTTTACTTTTCGCCAGGTCTCCATTCCCAGGGGAGGAAGGCTCAGCCAGGCCACAAAGACCCTCAAGGCCAGCGTGGTGGTTTCTTTAGACCACAGGAAAGGAACTCCTTAATCCTGGTTCAGGAAATTAATAATCTATTCAAGGCCACCGGGGGATTAAGTGGCAGGTCACAGAGCAGACAGGTCTCCCCTGCATGGGCCGGGTTCCAGGAGTTGGTCAGAATGGAGGGCCACTGCGCCCGGCTTCCTGCCAGGGGCAAAGCTGGACTTCACAAACCTTAACGCAAACGTGTGTACAGAGTCCGAAACAACACAGGGATGCTTTAAAAAATGATGAACTCAAGCGACTCGTCTGCCAGTCAGCATCACGACCCTCTCTGAGGCCAACCTCCGGACTCCCACGTGTGGTTTACATCGGAGGAGCCGCTGCAAGCATGAAACGTACTGTGCACACGTCCGTCTCAGTTTGTGTCGTGTGTGCGTGTGCGTGTGTTTAAAACGTCCACACGGAAACTGTGCCCATCCCAAGTACACTGCAAACTATTCCACTGACAGAGGGACCCCGACCACAGTCTAGTTTCAATCGTCAGCACCTTTCTCAGCTACTTCCTAGTTTCCATTTCTAAATCATGACAGCTGACGTCCGACGGCGGCCGTGGGTCGGGCACAGAACTGAGCCCCGAATACATCTTCTCAAAGACTCTTCCCCACGATCCTGACATAGGTGCTGAGTCCAACTTATAGACGAGGACACCAGGGCACGCAGAGGTTAAAGCAACGTGCCGAAGATCACGCTGCAGAATCGGTGCAGGTCAGGATTCGGTCCCAGTCAAGGGCTCTTCACCATCACACTTCGCAATTTCACTCAAACGATGGGTTAGCGTTCACAGCGGAAATTGCTTACCCTTATTTACATTTCACACTGAAATCATTTCTGTGGTTGTTAAGTGCAGGGTGGGAAGCTGTTTATCAACATGTGTGCCCACCACTGTCTTCAGCAACCTCCCTCATGCGGGGTTCACTGTTTACTGACTGGTGGCTCCCTGGGGGTGACACAGCCATTGGGCGTCTAATGGGTTAGCGTTCACAGCGGAAATTGCTTACCCTTATTTACATTTCACACTGAAATCATTTCTGTGGTTGTTAAGTGCAGGGTGGGAAGCTGTTTATCAACATGTGTGCCCACCACTGTCTTCAGCAACCTCCCTCATGCGGGGTTCACTGTTTACTGACTGGTGGCTCCCTGGGGGTGACACAGCCATTGGGGGCACAGCAGCTGGCGTCCGGAACCAACATGGCAACCCTTCAATGCTGCCTCTTCACAGAGGCCAAACAACACTTCATAGCCATGAGGAGCAGCACAGGGACAGTGCAGAGCCCATTCTAGGACAACAAGCATTTGGTTTTGACGCTCAGAGAACGGGAAAGCTCCAGCTTCAATTCCTATGGGGTAAGAATTATAGCCGAGAAGAGGCTGCAGGGGCCGGTCTGGCCCTTGTCAGGCAGATGGAGTCAGGAGGGGGGAGCCCAGGCCGCTGGGTAGAAGGCAAAGGGTGAAGGCCGGCTGCCTGCGCCAGCGGCCAAGTGCAAGGCCAGCTCAGGGCAGCTGAATGCAACAGCAGTCCTCATTTCAAAGAAGGGGAACAAAGTAGGGAGGGGCAATGACACAGGAGGGACCCTTTCCTTGTGGTGCGCGCACAGAGACAGCACATGATTGGATGCGGTAATGCGAAATAGCATTTCGAGCCAAACTCATACTGAACACAATCAAAGAAAACGAGGGGGTTTCTGAAGCCGAATCACATCCCCCACCACGTTCTTAAAGAAAACAAAACTGGATGGGCTTTGAAATACGGATGTTTTGTTTTGTCTTTGAAACACCGACAAATGGTGGTTCCGGCCCTTCCTTCTCCAAACTATTGTCACCGGACAGGTGACCAGGTTCTTGTCAACATCATGAGAAAGGATTTACGGACACCGTGACCTTTTCAGACCGTCTTGGTTCCTCTCCTGATGTTTTCAAAGCAGTAAATCAACAGTGCACTAAACAGTCTGGCCCCATCTTACTCCATGTGGCTTAAACCCGGTGTGTTTGGGTTTGATGTTACAGGTCTCCCATTTAGAGTATGCAAAAAACAATAACGATGAAGTTTCGTACACCTAAATGCCTTTGGTTAGAAAGGAAGAGATCCAAAATTCAAAACATTAAATTTAATTTAAAAACAAAGGGGAATAGTGACACTAACCATCCCCAGTAAAGGAACTGTGAACAGACACACATACACACATATTCTGCCCTCCCCCCACTACTCCCCCACCTCTCTCTCTCTCTCTCTCCCTCTCCCTCTCTTTCGGCTTTGGGCTCAAAACTTAGGAGGCAATTCCCAGGAAGGCTGGCTCCTTTGACAGCCTGGAAAGGAACGCAGGTCCATCTCCAGACTGGAAAACCTGGCTGGAGGCCAGAGGGGGGGCAACCTCTTCCCAGGGTTCCAGCACAAAGGAACCCACTGTCAAGTCTGGGTCAACTTCTCTAGAGGCAAACACCACCAGACACAGGGTAAGGAGAACATCAGAAACCATCCCACTGAGACGGTCACCCGACAGCTGGGCAGATGCGTACTCAGGAGCAAGGAAACCAAATGTGGTGGCTGAACGCTCAGGCTCTGGACCCAGATGCCAGTTCTCCGCCTGCAGTGGTAGTATCAGAAGCTGCCCCGTGGGTGCGGTGACGCCATAAAGAACCAGTGACTATTCCCAGTGAGGAGGCCTCCGTGCTCTGTGGCTACTGACACATGCCCATCTCCGTCATCAAACCAAGAGCGAGCTTTGGTTCCTTGGAAAGCAAAGAAGGTGACCTAAGCCTCAGGACTGATCATCTAAACAAATGGAATTTTGTTCCTGTCAACAGCACTTTAAAGAGGAGAAACGATCCTTTGGTTTGCAGCCACGGCCAAAACTCTCAGACCACGGATGCATCGCAAGAGTAGAAATGGCCACAGTAACACAAAAACCTTTCATTATGTTTTTTTCTAGGCAAACTGGAAGCTACTTCGCATTCTTTTTAGCTTTTTTTTTTTTTAAGCATCTAATACCATGGCCATTAAAGACCACCTCGGAAAGTCTTTGCTGAGCACCAGAATGAGGCAGCTGGGATGCTGGCACGCGGAAACGTCCAATCCTGTCATTTTGCAAAAGGAATTCATGCTCATCATTAGCAATGCTTTTGTCCATGCCAGAAGGAAAATATAAAGGCTCGACTACGCTGAAGTAAATTCTACCCGAGCCGACTGCCACACGATTTTATAAATTATAGAGTAACAGGGAAGATCGAGATTTTGTGAATTGCGAGTCTAAAGAAAAAGATGAACAAGGCAGCCATATTTCAAGAAGAAGTCAGGTTAAAAATGTTAATTTCTGACAAGATGGGTACATTTTCTTTCTCCTCCGTGAAGTAAATAGTAAGTAATCAAAAATCTTAACATCCTAAGAAAAGGTATATATTTAACCATCACTATAGGTATCTGAGAGATTCAATAACTCTTTGATCTTGCGTGTGTCAGTCAGACACCACCAGGTAAGAACCAGGACCACCATTACCAGCCCAAATGTCAACTGAAAAGAACCGAGATGGACAGATAAACTACAAAAGTTGCTTTAAGAAGCATTTTTATGCAGATATCAGTAGAAAAGCAGAAACCCTTAAATACTAATGAAACATTTCAGAGAAATTTCCTTGAAGATAACTCTTCTCATCATATACCTACTGAAGAGACATGCGAACACAAATCAGTGTTAAAGTAAAAGCTCGTTTCGTGCGTTCGGCAAAGTTTTACTTTGCAGCTATGTTAGGGGTAGCAGCACAATGATGAATAAAACACGAAACGCTGGCAGGGTGGTTGCCAAAGGCTGAGGGAGGAGGAGGGTGGGGAGTAACTGCTTAATGGGTATGGGTTTTCGGTTTTCGTGGTAAAATATACATAGCATTAAATTTACCATTATAACCACTTTTTTTAAATTGAGATTTTATTTTTTAGAGCTGTTTAAGGTTCACAGCAGAATTCAGGGGAAGGTACAGAGATTTCCCATACACCTCCTTCTCCACAAAGGCACAGCCTCCCCCATTTTCAATGTCCCCCACCAGAGGGGGGGGACATCTGTTATAACTGATGAACCCACACTGTCACATCATTATCACCCAAAGTCCACGGTTTACATGAGGGTTCACTCTCGGTGGTGTACATTCTATGGGTTTGGACAAACACATGATGACACGTACTCAGAATCCAGGCATCATACAGAGTATTTTCACTGCTCTAAAAAACCCTCTGTGCATTATAAGCACTGCCAAGTGTGCAGCCCAGTGGCATTAAGAGCGTTCACATTGTTGTGCAAACATCATCACCATCCGCCTCCAGAACTTTTTCATCATCCTGGGGCCAGGGTTTAGATTGAGGTGATGAAAATGCTTTGAAACGAGACAAGGGTAGTGGTTGCACAACTCTGTAAATGTACTAAAGGCCACTGAATTGTTCACCGTCAAATGGTTGATGTTATGCAATTTTTTAAGAAGTGTTAGGCACAGCACGGTGCTCACCGTTCGTGAATGAAGGAGTAAGTCCTGGCCTCGAGGAAGCGCACGGGCAGGTAAGGGAACAGGGACGGGCCAGGAGGAGACTGGTTTTGGGGATGGAGCAAAGTGGGGCTCAGACCGTGAGGACTGAAAAAAGGGTTCCCAGAGGAGGGACTTCGAGCAGCGGTCCTCAACCTGTTTGGCACCAGGGACAGGTGCTCCTATGGGAATCTAATGCCTGAGGATCCGAGGTGGAGCCGAGGCGGTGATGCTAGCGCTTGGGAGCAGCTGCAAATACAGATGAAGAAGCTTCGCTCACTCGCCTGCCACTCACTTCCTACTGTACGGCCCAGTTCCTAACAGGCCACAGACTGGTACCAGTCCGGGACCCACGGGTTGGGGACCCCTGTCTTAGAGGGTCAGCCAGGCTCTGCAGGTGAGGGACGGGAGAGGAACATTCCGAGTCCACACCAGTCTGGGGAAGGTGATAAATTCCACGTACCCAGGCATGGGGCAGACGACTAAAACACTCAAAATTCATTTAAAAAATGTAACTGTGTCAGGTGATGGATTTGTTAATTAACTTGACTATGTGGTAATCACCTCACAATGTGTATTAAATCATCACATTGTACACCTTTAAAAAAATCATTGCACAACCTAAATATACACAATTTTTATTTATCATACTTCAGTAAAGCTAGGAAAAAATAAGACATTAAGATAAATAAAAATAAACATTTATGTTACCATTAGAATACCCCAAATCTAATGAGCACTATAATAAATAATTATTTTTATACTGAATATTTATAATATGTACAAATTTACTGATAATTATGAACAGACTATAAGAATGATAAACAAAATAATAATAAAATCTACAGAATCAAGAGGAATCTTAAAGTGTCAAAAGAATTCCTTCAAGAGTAAAAACAGAGACGTCAGTGGGTCTAGAGCAGAAGCTGGAGATGGAGCAACAGGCGGAGACAAGGAGGCAAAGTGGAGTCAGAAGTGAGCCGTGGTGTCTAAACGTGGGAGGAGCCACCTGGCCTCAGGTGAGCAGGGACCCCAGAAGCCACACGATACGGGAGCACATGACCTTGTGCCACAGCTGTCTGGAG
This sequence comes from Pteropus alecto, assembly GCF_000325575.1. Classification (NCBI taxonomy): domain Eukaryota; kingdom Metazoa; phylum Chordata; class Mammalia; order Chiroptera; family Pteropodidae; genus Pteropus; species Pteropus alecto. Next base: position 3,812,480 of record NW_006439568.1, on the reverse strand, counting down.
CTTTCACAGCCACAACCTCATTTGAGCTCCATGGTCACCCTGACAAGCAGCTATAGCAGACCCAACTATCGTCCGATAGATGACAAAGCCACGTTGCTGTGACTGGGCAGTGTGAACCTGGAGCCGGCCTCCTGACCCAGGCTCAGCCTCTCCATGAAGAAGGACAGCTCATCTGTAACGAAAACTCCAACGCTCTGTTCAACCGCATCTCCGTTCTAATTTGACTTAATCATTTGGAAAAAAGCTGTGCATACTTTCACACCAGGAAATGACCTTCTGGTGAAAAGGAAGTAGTCCTTCTTGGTAAGATGTGGACTCCACAAAGTTTCATACACACAACAGGCACAGTTGTCATTTCTCACACGAAATAATGCACGGATTGTCAGACTTCTAAAATCATAACTTAGTTATGAATAATTTAAAACCTAGCTTAAACGAACCAAGTTGTCCCTAACTGCCTCAAAAGAGGCACAGCCACCGTTCCATTAACCTGCCAAATGAAACACCTAAAAGGTCTTGCTCAGTGGTTCACAACCACGGCCATTTTGTCCCCTATGGGACATTTGGCGACGTCTAGAGACGTTTTTGGTTTTCACAACTGGAGACTAGGGATGTTGCTAAACATCCTACAATGGCCCTACAACATAGAATGACCCAGGCCAAAATGTCACTAGTGCCGAGACTGAGAAACCGTGGTCTAAATTTCTGGGTGGGTCCAGATACACAACGGATCTGAGGTGGGAAGAACGTGGGCCTGAAGGACCTCGCAGAGGGAACACACACTCCAGGCTCTGCTGCTCAAAGTTGTGTGTCGCTTGGAGTCACCAAGCTGGTTTGCCTGGTTTGCAAAATGAAGTTTCACCACCACCCTCACTGAGACAAAGCATCTGAGGAGAACTCAGACAGGTAGGGCCCTCCGTAAATCCTCCAGGCCATGCCTGGCCTAGGATTCCCGCCACCTGTGACAGGCAAGGGCTCCGGGGTACCTCACCGTTTCCAAATAACACACACTCACAGCGCTGGCTTGAGACAAACAAAGCCCAAGGAACAGACGCACTGTAAGCCCACCTGTGGCCAGTGCCCGCCAGGAGCACCAACATCATGGTGGGGCAAAGGACAGGGGTGTTTTTACATGGCTTATTATTTCTTCCGGTTCCAGTACTAACAACACATCTCGCACTTGGCTTTGAATCACATGATCCAAATGGAGGAGCGCTCTCATAGTCAGCCTCCACCTTTCAACGGGCACAGACGGCAATCGCATGCTTAAGTGGGCAATCGAGGGCTAGGACCCAGGCAAGCTCTCTGGGCTCTCAGATGTGGTTTGCTGGGTGGATTCAGAGAGAGAGGGGTCAGAAAAGGCAGGATGACGGGCACATGCAGAGAGCTGAAGGTCTTTTGTCTGCCGTCAGGCCCTTCTGACAAACCCAATGGACTGAAACAGAGTCCGTGGAATAAAGCCCGGGTCGGCCCTGCATGCCCATTACTCCCAAGAGGGGCCTTGGGAGTAAGTACGTCGGCAGCATGGGAGGAAGGCTCCATTTTCACCCTCTGCTCCACAACGCTTTTGTATTTTATCAGATACTTGGACCGCCTTTGCCCTACCACTGACAATCCCATTAAAAGGGTGCACATTAAAGGTCTCTTTCTGCCTTAGCAGAAATAATACATTTCTTTAAATTTTGTAATCATTCAGCTGTTTCCTTTCCTTATTTTAAAGGGGGAAGAAGCAGCATTGAATGGAACTGTGAAATGCGGGCAAATGCAGCTCTAAAGAAAAGTACCACCCAGAGTCTGGATATTAGTTTCCATGGCAACCAGGCTCCTTGGGCCCTGGCACACACAGCAGGAAATGCTGCAGATTTCCACAGCAGTGTCTTTTACTAGAAATAAGAGTCCCATGACAATTTGAAACATTTGGGAATCAAAAAACACATAGAGTGTGTGTGTGTGTGAGTGTGTGTGTGTGTGTGTGTGTAGTGGGTGCACACGCACACAGATACACGTGTGTGTGTGTGTGTGTGTGTGTGTGTAGTGGGTGCACATACACACAGATACATACTCACAAAACTAAGACAGTGTAGAAGAAGCCTACTTATTCTCACAGATCAATATGCTTATGTCAAATACAACAAATGATTAAAATATAAACAAACACACACACTACGAGAAAACAAAAACATCCCCCACGGAAAAAGGAAAGACTGGTGGGAAAGCTGCTTTGGAAAATCACATGACCAGGATTTCATCTAAACAAACAAGCAAACACAAATCTTTACAAACACTAATTGACTGGGAACATAGAGCAGAGATTTGTTTTCACAGCCCATGTTCTTTCCTACTCAAATACCATTAACCAAGAGGTTCGCCATGCAGCTCTCGGACAGAAAGCCCTGGGCCAGAATGAGCATCCCCACTGTCCCCTTACTAGCCGAGTGGCCTTGAGCAAGTGACTTCACCTTGCTGAGACTACGTTTGCCCTGTAAAAATAAAAAGGGCAAAAGGGAAAATACCCTAGACGGTGGATAAGAAAACACTGTACTTTCTTAAAAATAAAAGACTAGAAAGTTGTGTTAAAAAAACAAAATAAAACAAAACAAAAAACTTCCAGGTAATTCTCACCTTTAGCAACGTACATATTTCTAAATGTAGTGTATAAAAATCAAATTTCTTTAAAAACGTATCGGAGAATTCACTGCCAGATTCTTGGTGATGGAAGGCCTTGAGAATATTCTTTATTCTCTGAGTTACTTCCCAATTTTGCATCCTTCCTAGAGCAGAGCACACGTGAACAGTTGAAGTGAAAATGTTCCTACTGCAGAGCAGTTTTCACATTTTGTGCCTGTTTTCCGGCTGAGGCTTTATCAGAGGGAGCAGAGAGGAGGCAGACTCATCCTAGAAAAATACAAGTTTGACGACTTCAAGAGTCTTCAAATTCACATTTATGTTCTCAACGGCTGTTTTTATCTGAGGTGGGCAGACCAAGTTCACGACGTTATGGCAAATGATCTTTCGCAAGAAAGCATTGTTTTAAAAACTTTTTTTTGCCTCATGAGTAAGAACTAGAATAAATGCATTTTTTAAGAATGCTGATCAATATTTTACCCAAAGTGACCAGGACACATTTGTGTGAGTGGCAGCGGGATGGGGTGGAGGCGTCTTAGGTATGAAGCCAAAACAAAAAGAGAAAGGGACTAGGGTGGAGAAGAGGGAGGGACACCGGGAAGGATCCCCTCTGTTTGTGTACAAAATGCACGACAGTCCTGCAAGCTGGAAGGATGAAGTGCTGAGCACATCACTTCATTACGGAAACTGCCTCACGACACAAACAGCCTGCTGCACACACATCGACCCAGTCAACTATAAAAACACGCATCTTCTCCACACCTGGACTTCCCTCCCTGCTGCATCATTCACCAGCATTCACCGAGACTGCTGACAGGAGACAGAAAACAGCACACACTCTAATTCAAGCATCGTCCGGGAAAATACACTAGGACAAAACTCTCCGGCTGCTGGTGGGACACCCTTTAACAAAACACACGGGCTCGCGTGTAGAATGTGGATATTCTCAGCCGTCCCTGGTATAGGATTTTTTATGATTCTGGTGACATCCTGCTCTGGACAACCTTACGTAAAAGTGGGACTCGGGTGAGTGCCTCTCAAGCTGACCCACAACAACTGTTCTTTCAAGTGTCATTTCCGGAAGACTGAGTGAAGAGCCAAACACAGCACAGGCAGGACACTGGCTGACCACAAGGGACAGCCCCACCTCTGGCAACCAAAGATCAATAAGGACGCTTGTAGAATGGAGAATGGTGCTCTCAGTCTTCGGTTTTAACATCGAGAAAAGGTGAATGGGATCGGAAAGAAGGGTGTTCATCTCACCCCCAGTAATAGTTGTTTCATGGTCCCAAATCTTCTGGAATATATGCACCTGCCTATCAAAATAATCAAATACATAAGCACCCACCTCCTAACTCTTTCGACCAAAAAAAGGAGGGTGGGCAAAAGATTATTTTTTTATATTTATAAAATAAAAATACTCAATAAACAATAAACTCTTTTGTTATTTCTAGTCCTTATCTATAGTGCAATATGTAAAAAAAGTTAAAAATACATGTGCCACTCGACTGTCCTAGACTCAACACCGAGTTTCATATAAAGCAAACCAAAAAATAACAGCTTAAAAAATGGAAAATGGTAAAACAAACTTTACATTCATAGGGCCATTTTGTAGAAGTTGTTTTATCCTAAGCAGAATGTGCAGAGTTGTACTAATGCACTAAAATGACTCAAGGTCTAGCAGAGTGGAAAAGCATCAAAATAATGAAACCTAAAAGCAGAAAGTGCTTTATGAACCCATTTAAAAAGATATTGTATGTTTTATGTCACCCCTTAATAGGCCGATAGCAGCTGCAAAATCTCTGTAGAGGAGATGGATGATTTATATCTTCAAGCACCATTTTTGTAATAGGCACACAGTTTTTAGGTAGGTTACCTACTACTATAACAACTTATAAAAGTTTTTTTATTTATACTTCAAATAAGATTGAAACCATTAAGTATTCAATATAAAAATAAATATATACATACACATATACATAAGCATATTTAAGTATGGAGTGGCTTGAGAGGTCCAAGGCTTTCCTTCTTTTATCTAACACATATACATTACGCACACACACAGGTTGTTATAAATACTGGTTGTGTGTATGTACGTGTATATACACACACAAACATGCACATGTATCCTCATTAAAAGGATTGTAGTTTTAAAGTCCAATTAATAGAGGGCTATTTGACACAACCCGGCACTGAAGTCATTCTTCACGTGCATATGTGGTAAAGAACATTTACAAATGGTCAACACATGACAATGAAGAGAGAATCCAATCTCAGAAGCCTCTGAACTCACTGCTGAATCCAGACGGCTTGTTGACATGTGTACAGAGCTCGGTAATACGAACTCACTTTGCCAATTTTGTTAATTCAAATAAGTATCTAACAGCAATCACCTTTCTCAGGTTCCTAATTCCTTAAATGCTCCTTGAAGGGAAGAACAGGCAAAGGCTGACTTGTCTTAAAAGCTAAACCTTCATCATAACACCATTTTCTCAAGCTTTCCCCATTATCATTCCATTATCATTCCCATAAGGAGCTTTGTGGGACTTTTTTCCCTTAATCACCCACCTCCTCATAAAATATTAATTCCACAGATACAGGTATGCCTGCTTATATATTGTACGTATATCTGTGCCTGATGTATAAAAAAGAGCAAGTTCACCCTCCCCTCAAGAACCAATGTTCATCCTCTTTGGAATAATATCCTGTCTGTTGAGAATGCGTGAAATGGACATGCTTGAAAAAGAAGGGGGATGCGTTTATTTTTGGGAACGATCACTGTTTACATGCACCTCTCCACTTAACACCCCCACCACAGGACTGCCTAACCCTCTGTCACCTACTGACCCAAGGCCTCAGAAACAAGGCCCCTTTCTAACTGATCTTAGCATTCCCAGGTATACATAAGTCCTCAATAACACTTTCTGATATAAAACATAAAATATTACATTTACTGTTAAAGCAGAAGAAGCCTTTATTTGTAGACATTACACTCCCTATCCCTGTGCTATGTAATATGGTACCACTAGGTGTATGTGGCTATTGAAATTAAAAATTAAGATTTAAAAATCAGAAATTCAGGTCCTCAATGACACTAGCCACACTGCAAGTGCTCAATAACCCCACGTATGGCTAGTGGCTACCATACTAGATGGTGAAAATATGTAACATTTATATCAGCACAGAAAATCCTGTCACAGGGAATGGCCCTGGCCCAGCCTGAAAGCCTCTCGAGGCCAGGACTGCATCAGAGTCATTCACCACAGCACGCACCGGACCTGTCAAGTCCTAACACAGGCCAGCATAGAAAGGGGGAAAAAATGAACGAAAAAGAAAATGGGAAGGTAACATTATCGTGGCCCAGCCAATTTCCCACTTCGACCGACTACAAACGTTCTTATTTTTTATAGCTTTGTTCTTACTCTCAGCACCCGCTACGATACAGCAAAGAGAATTTTCAAAATGTAACTGCCAGCAGGGCAAAATTTGCTTTGGGCTTACTCAGAATAAGTCATGTGAATCAAAATCAAGGGGTCAAGTTCAAAACCCCGAAAATGAAAAGCAATCGAGTTTCTAGGTCATGGTCAAAACAGCATGCCTAGATTCACGTTTAAAAATATTAGAGAACACAGCTCCTGGTCCATGCGCTCTAAGAGCAAGCGAGGAAGTGCTTCACTTTATAAATTTTTTCGCAAATCGGCAACTGTTTCTTGGTCACTGAAGATGTGCCAAGCTCTAGGAAATCAGAGCTAAGGTTTTAGACCCCCTGTGACAGCTATATACAGGCTCTAAGTAAAATTACCATCAGCCAGTTTGCCATAAAACTTCTTCTCCAGCCTCCAGGAGATGCTTTATGCTAGATTCCTTTTTTACCTATTATCTATAAAGCCTTGGTAGGCACAAGATCCTCAGAAAAATTAATATACTATCCTTGAATCTTTCAAAACAATAAGCTCGGCTCTTGAAGAAAAACTACAACTGAGTTTGTTTCTTAGATGCATAAGTTCTCTTTTTTCCTATCAGAATTCTAAGGACAATAACCAAAGATAACTAAGGAACCTGAATTGGCCTGTAAGAGTAAAAAACCAGTAGCCACATCAGTAGATTCGCAGATGGCAGCTTTACGCCTTTTTTATTTTTAATCAAATGAATGAATGTTCTACATTCCTTTAAGGTCATTTTCAAAGAATATTCGGTTCCAGGCCTGTGAGAAGGATCTTTTTTATGACTTTTTTTAAATAATTAATTTTTTTTCTCAATTTGGGGCCAAGTAGCTCCCCGGGCTGGAATAATAAGGCTCTCACTCCATCAAAGAGTTCTGAACTTGAATGGCAAAGTCAATCCAGAAGTTAGAGGCCAATGAGGTCTCGATTAGACAACCTGGTTAAAATAAAACCTGGGGGCAGACAAAACCAGTCTGGCTGCCTCTTGGAAACCGCTCCCCAGCATCGCATCCCTTGCACAGAAGATTCCTTCTCGATACCCAGTCCCCCACGCCACCGAGTGCAGGGTGGCTGCCTTTCACCACCTACCCATGGCCTTATCACGGAATTGCTGCGCCCTCTTCAGCGACAATGAAAAATGAAATCACATGTTTCACCAGAGGCTCGACCCTCAGGGAGGGGTCGCCATGGTTTGAATTCTGAACTCCTAAACGGAATCTGGCCAAAGACGGCCCGGTACCAACCTCCCACCCCCAGCGGTGACAGCCTTCCCCACCCGACCCACCTAGGCTGCATGCAAAAGCTGTCTGCATCCTGCTAAATGCCAGATACTTAGCATTTGGGTATGTAGGTTTCTCAGAGAGGGGCAGGACACAGGTCCTGTCCTGGAGGTGTCTGCAGTCTAATGGGAAGATGGTGACAACAGTGAGGTGAGTGCTCTAGCAGAAGTGTGTGCCACAGCGGTCCTGAGGCCTGAAACCTGCCTTATCTTGGCAAATGTTTCATAGGCGATATGACTCCTTTACTGGCTCTTGGAAGACAAGCAGCAGACCCTCAAGCATAGAAAGCGGGTGGAGAGGCAAGGGCACTCCAGGTGGAAAGCACACGTGCAAGCAGAAAGGGATGGCAGGTTTTAAGGGTTCCAGGGAACACCGAGCATTTCTTTGCGGGGGGAACTGCCAACCATGGGTGGAGATGTCATTGGACAGGTGGGTGATGGCAAGATGGCAAGAGGCCTTATTTCCCTGGGAAGCTTTTACAGACCTGAGGTTCCCATGTCCCACCCGCTTACTCGGATTCCGTGGGCATCGAGGCAGGGCCGGCCCTGAGACCTGGACTCTACACCAGACTTCCCGAACGACTGGGGTCCAGGCAGCCCGATCTGGTGGCCATGGCATTTAACACTATCGATACTAAAAACATGTAACGTATACTAAAAATATAACGTATTTTTAAGGACTAGGACTGCTTCTGCCAATGTACGCCATAGAGATCTTCACTGATGCACAGAAGCTTGGCCATCCAGGCTCACTGATTAAAGCACGCACTTGACTGTCTGGATGGAGGCGGCTGTCTTAAGAGTTCCAGCTTCCACCTGCCCTTGTCGTCCCTATGCTACCTGCCTGAGAGGGGGCCTTTGTTATAACGCAGATCAACCCACATGCCCATCTGCAGTTTCCATTTTCCTTTTCTCTCTCCCCTCCATTATTCTCTGCTTAACTCTGCTCTATTCCCTTTGTCTCCAGAGCAAAAACTGGAAATTCTGAAGATAATACAGTGAAGAAAACTCGGGCTGCCTGACTTCATTCACATTTTATGAATTTAATAAGGCCAAATCAAAATTTAAAACCACAGAACATTAGAGCTGAAAAAGGTTACTTGTGACCATCTAGGCCTTGGGAAAATCTGAAACGGGTAGGGAAATTAAAGCCCAGAGAAGTGAAATGAAATGACTCGAGGTCACACAGCTGGCATAGCCAGAAGACAGGCATCCCAACTCCCAATCTGTTACTCCAAGGTGCTACATAGATTGTTTTTTTTTTTTTAATATATTCAGGAGCAAATAACTTTAAAAGTAAATAATAAGCTTATCCCAAATCCTGCAGCTCCTTACATAAGGACCCGTAATTTAATGGTAAAAGTCTAGGCTCTGGGCCAGACTGGTTTCACCGCTTACTAGCCACGTGACCTTAGGCAGGTTAGGTAAACTCTTCATTCTGATTTCATCACCAAAAATGAAGAACATCAGCACCTACCTCGTGGGGCTGTTGGGAAAATAAAAAGACTCAATATATGTAAAACACACCTGACAGAGCCCTGCCCAGGTTACGTATTTAATAAAGGTCAGCTATCATCCTCAGTATTGAAACCATGCCCATTTTTAAAAGTGACATGGAAAGAGTTTTGGACATTGAAGATGATCCGGTTGGCTGGAGATCCATTTCTGTCCTTAGAATCTTAAATTCCTTACCATGAGTTTGGTATATCATCATCTAAACATCCCTGAGATGGTTTTTCAAAGCTACAAAGGAATTACAGAGGCACACACAGGCAGCCGAAAACGAAAGTCACACAGCATCATGCTCTTCAAAGGCCCTTGCTTACACAAGCAATGGTGCAGTGGCTGCGAAGGGCCAGTGCTGTCTGAGACAGCATTTCATCAGCTCAACCACTCCTGCCTCCCACGGAGACGCAGAGCTAGGGCCTGGCGGACGAGGGCGAGGGTGCGTGCTCACAGGTGTAGGAAGGCCGCTCTCCAAGACCGGTCACCTCCACTGCGGTGGGCTGAGAAGCTTCCCCCACCACCTTAGCTTCTTTTCTTTTTTATTTTTTTTAAGTAGCCTACACAACTTCATGCCAGTCGGAGCAAACATTTCTCAACTCCTATAACCACCTCTGATCCATCATAGACACCAGGAAAATGGGGACCCTGCTCCACAAAGTTCTATGTATGCTGAACGCCTAGACACTAATTCCTTGTGGCCAATAATGCAAAAAAAAAAAAATTGTGCTTTCATATTAAACACAAGTTGTATATTCATTCCAGAGTGCAAAGTCAACAAAATTTGGACCTGTATCATGTATTATGGCACTAATAAACGCCTCAATTCCATTACAGTTTAATTCTTAACCTAAATACACATTTTAAAAGTAACTTGTACTCTCATTTAAAAAAAAAGTGAACAAAATAGGATTCTAACATATTTCCACATTCTACGTAACAATAGTTATATAACAACTGATTTTGCTTGTATAGTGACTAGCTTTAAAATTTGTTCCCAAATAAACTGTATCAAGAGCTAATGTAAAGTATGTGCTAAAAAGGACAAGGACCTTTCAGAAACATAGAATGCTAATATTTTGGAAACCAGAGATCTGACAGCTTGAAATTATGGACACTTGCCCAAAAGAGACACTCTTAACGAATAACTGCTATTCTCTTCCATCTCTTCCAGGAGAAGGACCAGAAAAATATACCTCTAGGCTCAAAGCAAGACACTGGACTTTCTGTAGAGGGTAGATATCAAACTGCGAACTGTTTCTGAGTTCCAGCCTTCACAACCTTAAGCCCAAATATATTTGCTGCTGACAAAAACAGCTTGAAGCATTTTCTACAGATTCATCGTTTCCTTGGTGATGTGTACACTATTAAAAATAAATTACGCATAGATCTCCCAAAGGACGTACACGCGGGCATTAATTGCAGCATAGCTTGTAACAGCAAATAAATGGAGATAATCTAAATATGCTTCAACAGAAGAATGATTAAATTGTGCTATATCCAGACAGTGAAATTCCATTTTGCTGCTAGAAAAAAACAAGGTAGATCTATAGGTACTGACATAGGATGATAACCATAATAGACTGTGAAGTAAGAGCACAGGGACAATGTTTTCCATAGACCACCTTTTGAAAAAGATCACACGGATATACTCTATTACATACGGCATTCTATATATTATGCTACAACTAGCTTTTTTCCCTCCCAGATGGGTTTATGTATGCAGAAAAGTCCATAAATGACACTAAACCCAATCCCTGCAAAAGGTACTGGGAAGGTAAATTTAATTATATATATTTTGTTATATGATTTTTTTAAACTCAAGAGCATGGTTTTTGGGGGTTTTTTTTTCCGATTTTCAAATAAAAATTAACTTAATAAAAATGCCTTCTGATGCTTATTGAACATATGAAAAGTATATTCAAGTTTCTTTCTTATCATCTCCATAAAATATACCTCCTTTCCATGAACCATACACTTTTTAGATCATGTGAGAGTCCTCACCCTCCCACATGCAAAAGAAATTTATTTTCCCCCGGTGTATATGGATTCTAGACGTGGTGAGATGTAAAGTATTCTGGCATGGCTATAAATGACCTGAAGTTGAATGGTTTAAAAATATATCAAAGCCGGGTCTGTTCACTGTGACATTATCTGTCTTTTGTCAAATACATCCCCTCTAAGCTCCTACTCTACCCATATCGCCACCACAGAGAGGCTATTCTGGTTTCTCTTCCCACAAATAATTGCTCTGTTTTTCCTCCCTTCAGCCATGGCACTCGTAGGATCTCGTTTCCCACGGAGAACCTCTGTGGGGTTCTCTACAAAAACCAGGTTCCCACTGCAGGAAATTACGGACAGTCAGAGGATGCCTTTCTAATTGATCCTTTAGGGTCCATCCAATAATCAAACATTAAAATATAAAAACTTATGAATCACAGAGCATCAAAAAATGCAATGTCAGACATCTAGTTTCCTTAAAATAGTAGAGCAACTTTTAAAACAGACATATTCATATTCTGATGGCTATTCTAGAAAGACATCGATGTAACTGACAAGCCCAGTTCCAGATACTGGCAAAGTATAAGAAAATATTATAAAACAGATCCAATAACACTAACGATGGTGAACACAGGCTTGAATGCTATATTCGTCTTTATACTTAAGTTTTCTAAAGTTTCTGTAACGAACACAGCTAGGCTATACAATAATTTTTTTGAAGGGCTTAAAAATATACTGATGAAGACCCATAGCGAGCTGACAAACCGGGTGAAGACACCGCTACTCCGATGTCACCACCACATTTTCCTAGGGAGCCTTCTGAAACCCTGTTGGCATCTTGGAAACGAGGAGAAATATTACCTCCCCTGGGAGAACTTCCTCAACTCCCCAAGCTGGCTCAATTGCTCACTTTTCTATATTCCCCGGGCACTCTGTTCTACCATGATTACCATACCAAACGCATGATTTCTGTCTGCACCGAAATTCTCGATTTGCACATTACATTTTCTCCCAAAATGGAATGGAAGCGCCTCCAGAACGAGGAGAGTAATGCACTGATGTCTGTGGCCCCACGATACTGCCTGACATATTAGCAGTTTTCAAGTTTCTTGAGTGAATGAGAAGTGTACTTGCCACAGATTCGCTCAGCTATTTAACTCAGCAGGTATGGAAAACAGGTGCCTACTGAAGCCCACCGGAGGTACCCACCATGTGCTTCAGAGAAGCTGAACTCTCATGTGACTAGGAACAGCCCCCCGACACCCACATTTTCCAATGTCACTATGACAAGGATAGAACAAGCATATAGCTGTCAGTGCACAAGCAGACCCTGACAGGTAAGTCGACAGGCAGGAGAGATTCTCCACCTGAGAATGAAAAGGAAAGCCCCCCTCTTTGAACAGGGGTTTCCACGTTGCAGGTAATATCACATTTCTAACGATGGTGGTGGATACGGGGGTATTCATTTTCTTCTTGACACCTTTCATGTGTTATTATTCGTTTTTTGTATGATTCGGTAGTCTCTGAAACCATGACGAGTTTTCAGAAGATTTCCCTTTGCTCATTGCTTTAGTAAACATACCGTAAACCTTTACTATGTTCTAGGCACTATGCTTTGGGGGATTCAGACATGAATAAGTCATAGTCTGTACCCCAGAGGGGTTGCAGTCAAATGCAGGAGACACATAAATAGATACGACACAACTGGACACTGCTTATCCAAGGGTTGCTCATTTTCCAGAACCCAGAAAACGGCCTATCCCATCAACCTCACTGCTTCCCATTCCGCAGTGCAGGGAACAAGGAAATGCTCAGGACAGCCAAATGCACAGCTCGAGGCTCTCCAATCGGCATTGAAAGTGACCAGAAAACACACCGAGCCACCTCACGCATAAGCAGTAGTTCCTGCATTTTTCATTCTTCTTCTCTTGTGCTTTATTATCTGGAGAACTCTGTGCAAATTCTAACATGTGGGAATCTCACCAAGTTGAAAACAGTTAAGATTTGAGTCCGCTAAGCTCTGATAACTTAAGCTGGATCTCCTCCTGACGCCACCCCCGGGAAAGAGCCCACGTGCTGAATTCGGTTAAGGCTGGAAGCCACCCCTCCATCTGCTTACCACGTGTGTTGGTAGCCATGTCAGCCACTTTCTGGAAGGCGTCCAAGAAGGCAGCTGCCGCTACTACTGTTGTCCTACAAGGCAAACAGATAACAAAAGCATGAGGCACGTGTCACACTCACCAATCCACGACAGCCAAAGGGCTAAAACCTCTGCTGAGGCCTGAACGTCACCTTGCAGGGAAAACGACTCAACCGGCCATGGGTAACCACTGGTTTTGTGGGCCCACCTTTTTCTCAGGAAGCGATTTCTCCTTCTCAGATTGTTAGCACTCTGCCCCAATCATGTCCGGCTCATTCTGTGCTAGTCGATAAATGCCAGCCGTTCTTCCCATCCCATTTCGCCTGACAGTATAAAATTATTACCAGGTAAAATTCCACAAAGGAGGAAAAGACAGGTGTTTTGGCCAAAAAAAAAATCATTAAAGTATATAAATGGTACCAGTAAAATTAATTTTAGAGTAGGAAAACTGTGTGTGTGTGTGTGTGTGTGTGTGTGTGTGTGTGTACATACATACATACATACATGGATTGGGAGAAGGACTCTTAATGAGAGATCATCTAGTTTAAACAACTAATTTTAGAGATGGGAAAAAGAGACCAGACTCACAGCCCTGTGCTCATCCCACTAAATGACAAGATCTGAGCTATGTGACTTTTCCTCCTACATCATAATTACGATAAAAATCAGATACTATTTTTCCACCCTTACAATGCCATCTCAGCTGTATCTTCTGAATTCTTAAAAGCTGAGAATGGGAAGAAGTTACTATACTCATCTGCTGGCCTAGAAATTGTCCTGAGCTCTTCACATGCTCTTGAAGTGATGCCCTGAGCACTCTGTGGTCTTCTGGCTCCTGGAGTGACGATCCAAAATGTCACTCAATGAAGAGTAAGCACTGCTGCACGTCGGGCCATGCGGACATGGGCCGTGGCTTCCCCGGACAAGCAAGCCAGCTTTACAACGGAGCTTATCCCTGACGCTGACTCCAAGAATTACTTATGAATCCAGCCTTTACTGAGCACTCCTAAGAATGAAAAGTTGCTGTAGAAGGTGAGAAAGGAAGGGGTTGGAAATGGAGAAAAAGGAAAGAAGTGGCCTTTAAGCACAAGCGACAGTGGCTGTGAGACAACAGGCCCCTGGAGGTGCTGGGAGCCATCCCAGGGGACACCAGCAAACTTCGAAATGAGGCCCGATATTTTCCAGTAGAGCAAGAAAGCTTCCACTCAAATTAAAAAATAAAAAATGATATACACACAAAACAAAACAAAAAACCCACTTCGAAGCACATTTTTAAAAGAACTGACATCAAATGCGAACTCTAGAAAAGTTAGCTTTACCAAACACCCTGGGACTTATAAATAACTCATTCTGACCTACGATTAATATCTGACACAGAGGCTGGATTTATTCTCATTCAAGTCAATGCCGATCATCCAAATTTAATGAGCCTGCAGGAGAGGTGCCTTGAGCATTACGCAGCCACCAGGGCTGTACAGAAAATGAGGACAGTGGTCAAGTGTGAGGAATTAAGAGTTTTTAAACACTGCCTTCCAATGACTCATGTTTCACTGTCCGCTGCTGTCAGAAGTCATCTTACCCTCTCCAATGGGACAGGATGAACATGCAACCACAGGCAGCAGAGAGGAGTTCAGCTTAAATCCTCCCAGATTTATTTGCCTCTTCTACGGTCTTATCTTTATCCTTTCTCTAATAAAGAAAACTACATGAGGCCCCTACAGTGCCCTCAGCCAGTTTCTAGTAGTTTGACAAAATAAAGAAATGGTCCTTGCTTTCAGGAGGCCTGAATGCTATAAAAAAATAGAACATGAACTTTGTACCAGTAGGGATCGGTGTGCTCTGTGCCTTACTCTGTATGTTTAGGACGGCTAATCGGTTAATTACTTCAAACTCTGGCTTCCTTGTTGGTAAAAGGGGAAAAGAATCTTTTCCTTGGTCAACCCTGAAAGCCTGTCAGATAATTAAATGAGACCAGATAAGAAAAAGTGGGGGGGGGGGGGCTTAAATGTTTTATTGTTTTACTACAGGATGGTGGCTAACCTATGTGAAGTAAATGATAATAGTGTCAGAGATAAGTAAGGCGAAGGGCTCAGACCAAGGGCTTTACATTCTGAGCAGAGGAGGTTGGATCCGACTTGGCAGAAAGTCATCACAAGTTCTTAAGCAAAGAAATGGTAAAGGACTTGACGAGTGGAGGAGGAGCCGTGTCCCAGAACCCACTGTCCATCGGGAGGCCACTCACGGCTCTGGGAATCCAGAACCCACGAAGCTGAGGATCAGGAAGGAAAAGACCCACCTCTCCCAGGTTCTTCTCTCCTAATCTCCAGGTCAGCCACGCAATGTCCAGTCCTATGGCTAAAGCTCTGGTGTCCACAGGCAAAGGCCAAGAGCATCGAGTCATCCCTCTGTCCTCTCTCTGTCATTCCCATGGCTTTTGATCCTGAAACATACCTACCCACTTCATTCTCTGGAAAACCATCCTTATACATCCAAACCACCCTACGTCATGCCCCGCGCACCACGAACAGGGGCCAGGAAAATGACTGCTTCTTTAACCGTCTCATCTCTCATGGAACACCCACAAAGTACAACAGTCCCCCTTCTCCCCACTGATTACAAGCACACAGCTTTAACAAGAAGATGCTGAAATATCTTCCATTTCTTATCAAATGATGTAAGAATAAGCACAAGATGAGGCAATAATAATAGCCCCTTAGAGCAGCACTAAATCTTATTGTTTGTTAAGCAGCTTTACTGAGGAATAATTTGTATACCACAAAATTCACCCTTTTGGGGTATCTGATTCAACCATTTTTTGGTAAATTTAGAGTTATATAACTACCATCATAATCCAATTTTAGAACATTTCCATCACCCCAAAAAGATCCTTCATGCCCATTTGTATTCAATCTCCTCTTCCGCCCATGGCCCCAGGCAACCACCAATCCACACCTGTCTCTGCAGATTAGCTTTTTCTAGACATACCATGTAAATGGGATTCTGTAACAGTCAGCACTAAGTTTGACGCTCTTTATAAGAATAAGCTGTAAGCAGAATGAACACTGGAGCCATATGCGTGAGTTCAAATCCCCACTCTGCTCTGTGACTTTGGGTTATGTAACTCCTCCATGCCTCGGTTTCCTCATAAGTGAAATAACTGTACTTACCTCGTGGGGTTGTAAGCCTCAATCAGGCTAACATAAGCCTGGTGCACAGCGAACACCACATTAATGTTGCCCCTTATTACTTCACATATAATACCCCCTTTAAGTCTCAAAACTCCCTTGGAAGGAGGCAGAGCAGATGAGTTCAATTTCATATAGGAGAATCAGAGGCCAGGGCACAGGGCTAGTAAGTGGCAATGCTCAAATCAGAACCCACCACATGCTTCTATATCTGTAACACTTTGAATATTAACCCCCGTCTGCGTCCTGGGTCCATCCTAGTCCATCCTTTGTCCAAGGACATGGCCATTTTCCTGGAGCCAACAGGCTTCTACTCACCGAAGCTGGGACTGTAGCTTTCCCGCTTTGTTTATGAAATCTTCCCAAACTGGATAGCTCCCCTACAACAAAACAAAGTCATCAATCAGTAAGTCGAGCTGTGACAGACATCTGATTAAAACAACAAAAGAACACCCAGTTCCAATCACACAGGGAACAATCCGTGTATGCTCTCCTCCTCTGCAGTCCCTGGTATGTTACCCAGATCGTATATAAACGTATTGGCTCAGGAACGGGTTTCGAATGCACTCGATCCCTGTAATCTTGTAAACACTACAGACATCAACTAGAACAACTTTGGCAGAAACTAACGCGTACATTGATGCGTCACTTTTTGAGTCAATGAATGGCGGGTCCAAATTCAAAATGTGCAGAGTATTTAAGGCTTTACCCTGAACCATCTGACCACGGCTCTGGCTTTCTCACTCTTATCCCAAATGCCCGGGGGGAGAGAAGCAGAGTGGCTGGGGCTGCTCCCCAGGCCAGGTGGCTACTTGGAAACATTATCAGACTATCAGAGTTTCAAGGTTGGGAGGCTACCTAAACATAGCTGCTGTGCTGATGGCTTGAACCCAGCCATCTCCATACAACATGGCGACAGGTGGTTCCCCAGCACATTCCAGCTAATAGCGAACTCGGCACCCTCCCACAGCAGTCTACATCCTCTACCTTGTCCTACATACCCCTGCACCCTAGTTCTAACCTTCTGGGGACCCTCAGAGTTCTAAAACCAATCCTGCTTCCACATGGAAGCCTTCTCAAAGAACTGAGGATAACCGGCACATTCATCCGCAGCCTTCCCTCTTTCAGCTCCCCAAGTGCAATCCCCTTTCTACCCGGGACCCCGGCTCACATCCCCACAGTGTCCTGGGACCACCCCATTGTGTCTCCCTACTCTCCTTCGAAGCACGGCATTCAGACACAAACTCAAAGCTGTAGGTGCAATTCTGACTGAGCCAAATCAGGGTGAGGTCTGACACCCCCCTGTGCATACACATTACATTTATATTAAGATCAAGGAGCCAACCGACCAATAGGTGATGCAAAACAAACCCAGGAAAGGAAACCATGGTTACAGAAGCGGTGTTTGGCACCGAATCATTTAAATATAGAACTAAGACTAAACATCTGGGAGGGTTATGGTTGGAGGACAGAATGTAAATGAACCGTGACATGGTAAAAACAACACGTGCCACTTCTGATTCTGCCACTGAGGAGAGGAGGGAGAAACGATACGATGAAGTTAATCGTCTCGTCTTTCACTTGAGAAGCCCAATCCAAATAGTCTAAAACTGCAACTGAGCTAAAACATAATGATTTCACCTTCCTAATGGTTTTAATAATCTTTTTTTTTTCTTAGCCTTCAAGGCAGTCTCTTAACATCACCACTACTGACATTTTGGGCCAGGTGATCCTTTTTCATGGGGAGCTGCCCTGTGCATTGTAGGACATTTAGCAGCATCCTTGACCTCTATTCACTAGGTGCCAGTAACATTCACAGATGCTGCTGGTTGTAACAACATTGCCCGATGTCTCTGTGGGGGCAAATCTTCCCCAGTTAAGAACCACTGCTTTAGAGGAATGTCTGAGGAATTTATTTCTTTTGGTAAACAAACAATTCCCTGAAATTCAGCAATTTCTTTGGTATTACTTCACTTCAGTTTTGATTCTTCAGTTAAATGAAAGTAAAATTAAATATATTTTTATTGTGAAACACCACACAGCATGAACACCTCGTTATAAAAGTAACTATGTACGTATTTCTCTAGCTGTCAAGTCTGTCTGAAAATATGCAGAGAGATATCCAGAAAACTGTCCACCAAATATTAAAATGGGCCATTTCCAGAAACTAAGATTTGGACCAATGTGTTGCTTTCTCGTTTGTACTTTCTTCTACAGCCATGGCTACTTTTTTAAATAAGGCTGTGTATCATTTTTATGAAAAAAACAAGTCATTACATAAAATATTTAAGATCGAATTAGAGGTGCTGGCAACAACAGCACCGTGAATTTACAATCCACCCAAACCCTACAGTCTGTCACACACCAGCTGCTAGATCACATCCATCCGCTCTGCACTGGTGCCTCTGGACTCTGCTTGGCCCAGCTGCAGGCCTGCGACTTACTCCTCCAAGCAGCGACTTGCTCTTGGGACGCTAAGGGACACTAGGTCAGGGATCCTGGCAGAGGCCCTGAGCTACGATGCCAGTACCCATGCCCGGGTCTTGTCACCATACTGCTAAGCCACGTAGTCTCCATCCAGTCTTTGTGACCTGGGTTAGGCGTAAGGGAATGCGGGTGAGGGTTCTTCAACCCAAGAGCATGACTTTATTCTAACTTATGTTGAATGAAGCCTTGTGAGAGCTCAGGCTACCCCTGTTCCAGGCTCATCAAGACATTGTGGGGATTCCAACTGTAACAGCTAACATATTTAGCATTTTCCTATCAAGTCCAGGCATGAACACCCCCTTCTACATCTATACTCAAATAAAGAAGCAGGTAAGGTAGAGACCAGTCGACCAGCGGGCAACGGACATCAGTTAGCACCCTCAAGAGCACAAGAGTTCGACCGACCCATTACAGCCTCATCCGGCCATTCTTTCTCTTTCTGATCCACAGGACAGTATGAGAAGCTTTATGAAAAGAATGAGGATGTTCAGAGATACTGACCACCAACTTCTAGCCAAAGGCAGCATCATCTCGCGTCTACACAAAAGACAAGGACATGAGAGCCAGGTTTTCCTCTCCCCGGCACCACCCACTCCCATCCGGGAGCCCCTGGAGAAGATCACCAAGATGATCCACAATATTCCTCAAGAAAAAAGTCAGGCGCCTCCACTGCAAACAGGCCAGAAGGGCAAGAGGCCTACACAGGCAGCATCAAGCCCCGAGTCCTCGCCATGGTCCTGAAGTCGCTTTATGTCTCAGGGCCTGCTCCTGATGATGATAAATAATACAAACAAATCGTTCCATCAGCATTACTGAACGCTGACGTCACGCAACACTGAAAGGAAGTAGGAAAGGAACAAGGAACACAAATTCTCCCGGATTGAATCTCGGCTCTCCCGTCTGCAGTGCAACGTCAGGCAAGTCACTCGACCTCTGCATGGGGACCAGTCACTACCTCGCAGGGCTGGTGTGAGGAATAAATGAGGTCACACATAAAACGTGCTTGGAGCAGCGATGGGCACTCGGTAAGTATTCAATACACATTTGGTAGGAATGATTCAAGCGTTTCTCAGGCTGCTCAGAGAGAAGCTAAAACCTCCCTCCATCAGACTGTCCATCCAGGCGGGAACTCCTCACCCTTAGTCCTAAGCACAGCACCCACTGTGTCCCTGCACCTCGCGATCAGCTCACCGCAGTCACAGCAGGAACAGACCACGGCCCGTGGGTGCAGTGTCAGACAGTGTCTCTGCCTGCCGCTCCCAGGCAAACGGTGGGGGGAATGCTCCACGCGGATGAGCGAGCCTGAAAACAGCTGCTCCAACCACTCTGAAAACTACTCACCTGCCCCCACTTGGAGCCTCATTTCAGTCGCTACAAAATTAGCTACAGAAGGAGGGTCCCCTCTCCAGTCAAGGGGTAAGGCATGCAGCTCTCCGCCTACGGACGCCCACTCAGCCAGAGGAAGGCTGCCAAAAGCAGATCTCTCCTGATTTAATGATGTTTGACAGTCTATCAAAGTGTCAGGCCCACCTGTTTTAAGCAATCTATAATTTAATGGATTCTAAAAAAAAAAAAAAAAAAAATGAATTTCTAAGAACAGAAGACAAAAACCTCCTTGTTGAAGAAAAAAATTTTAAGTGTGTAAATGTTATTCAAATTTAAAGGCAAGGTGATTTGGGTGGCTCCAGATTTTTTTTTTTTTTTTTTGAAGTTTATTTAAAGGAAAAAAAGTTTCTACCCACTTGAAGGTGGTTTTACTACGAAAATGCAAAAGCTTGGAGGAAGTGAGAAAGAAGGCTGAAGGGAAGTTAGTGGAGACTTGTAGAGAGAATAAAAGGGAAAAGAACAAAAGCCCTGGGTTTTTCTAGACAATGAGACTTAGTAAAGGGCGGCACACTCAGACTGCCCAAGAAATCTGCCAGTCGAGACACTGTATGCTGAGGACACCTTAGAAATTCCAACACAGTCCTTCCTTTCCTATCCTGTACCGCTGTCCACCAAGAAGTCCCAGAAAATTCTCTCCTGAGGCCCGGTTCTGACCAGGTTCACATCTGAGGAGATCGCTAGAAGGCATCCCCAGAACTGTGAAAAAAGTCTCCACACAGACCCCCTCACACGCACTGGGGGGTTCACCGGAGAACACATCAAGGTTTCACGCCTTTCCAGACAGACCCAGATCAAAGGAAGTGAGACTTGTCTGCCAAGTCCAAAGTCACAGGCAAAGGGGAAAACATTCTCCTGCCTGGAACCACCTGAATTTCTTCGGAGAGGAAGGTGGGAAGGTTTCAAATCCTCAGCAGTTTGCTGGAAAGAGAGCTCAGATCACCCTGGGATCTAAGAGAAAGGAAAAGCCCCCCGTCACAGAAAAGGGAAGAGAAAGTGGGTTTGTATACAAGCATGTAAAGGATCCCCTTAATCAAGCTGCTTGGCTGTCACCATGCTCCCCACACCACACACGCCACCCCTGAGGGCTGTCCTCTCTTCCAATCTCCGGGGCATCCAACGACCTTGACAACTACTCAGCCACCACCACACGGCTCAAATGTCACCTCATCCGGGGCATTCTTGGATGCATCTGCTGCCCTCACATCACGTAACCCACTGTCCGTGAGCTCGAGGACTCAGAATGGAGGGAGGCAAAGCATTTCTAGTAAGAGGGGGTGGCAGGGATGCAGGGGGGACCCAAGTGAGAGGCAGGGATGCAGGGGGGATCCAGCAATGATCTAGCCAGAAGGAAGACAGGGAGGCAGAGAGGACCCAAGCAGGCTCTCTCCACGGGACACTGGGGAGGTGCATTTATGCCGGGGAGCAGGGGACGGGCAGGTGGACAAGGTGACCACAAACAGCCTTCAAGGGCAAGGTCCACAGCTCGGCCACAAATGGGACAGTGGAGGAAGACCAGGCAGCCTTCATTCAGGTGGCAAATGACATAAATCCAAACCAGTCAGGTGACGAAAGGACCTGGCTAACGGGTCCCACACCTGACAGCAACCTGGTCCCTTGGGTAGTGGGGAGAATGAAGTCCTTGTCTTACTTCTGAGGAAGAAGGCACACCTAATCTTCAACTCCTCAAGAGTTTGGGGGCCACCCCAAAAATGTGTGAGTTGGCCGCCCCACCCGCACCTCCGAGGTTGAGCTCTGGGCACACCCCTGGGTGCTTCTCCTCTTCTGCCTCCGCTTCTGCCACTTCCCCCACAGCCAGGAGGCCGGGCAGGCCCCTAGCCTAACGCATGGCACAGGACTCAGCCAGTGGCCACTCTAGCTTGGGGTTCTGTTGTGCTTTGTTTTGCACTGTATTAAACAGAAGCCCAGGATGGCATCCCACACACAGAGAAGAAGAATAAACTGTGTGTAACTCAACGGCACGGATGGTTAACGGTGTCCCGTGAATAATGCAACTGCCTCTCCCAGCCCAGCCCGCTGTGAGTGCTGCCCGGTGGACAGCTGAGGGAATCAGACACTGAGCTGCCGCACAGGGGACATGGAGGGCCTGGAGCCACGGCTGGAGAAGGGCCATTTCAGAGCAGCCAGAGCTGGAGAAGGCGCTTGGGAGGAGGAATCCGGTTTAGCTGAGACTAAAACACAGACCAGCAGGGTCTGGCTACAGGGAGCCATGTTCCAGCTCGAAGGCCTCTGTCCTGCCCAGTTTCCAGACAGAGCCTGGCTACCAGTAATGATGGCTGACGAGAACTCAAGACTTGGGCAGACGACTGGACAGGAAAACTGCCAGGCATCTCTTTTCACCTTGACAAGCATCACTGTCACCAGCACCATCGTCATCACCACCATTTTCTAAGCAGTGGCTAGGTGCCAGGTACCTATATTAGCGTTTCTCAAACTTTAACTTAAATATCCATCATCTGGGGATCTTGCAAAAACACAGGTGTTGATTCCCTTGGTCTGAGGTGGGGCCTGGATGTTGCATGTTTAATCGGAGTGACGCTGTGGTCCCCAGACCTGCCCGAGTTTGTGGTCCAAGCGCTGCCTTGACTCTGGGCAGCGTGAGCAGCAGGATGAACGCCCAGCCTCGGGGCTCGGCCTTGGGACCCAGCCTCAGGGCTCCGGACAGCCACTCGGCAGGCAGGCTGGATCCTGCTTTACATTGGGGTCCTGTAGGAGCCCAGACGGAGTAGAATGGGGGGTGCAAAGGCTCCCCAAACACACAACCCCAATTACAACTAACTGCAAATGCCTCGGGGGAGCCGTAATATCACCCTAGCAATGGTCAGGATCCTCAATCACGTGAAAAACACACAACAAAGAAATGCCCTTTGTGCAGCAAAAGGTCTGCTAGGAACGCACTGGAAATGCTCACAGCTGCTGTCCTGAGTGGTATAATTACGGGTAATTTGATCACATCCTCAGGTTTTCTGTGGACACTGGAACCAACCTGCTCCTACCAGGAGATGGGACAGCCTGTCTGGAGCATCACTATGGGCTGCTGTTGCCACCACCTCTGCCACCAGCTCCCTCCCCAGGTCTGTGGAAACTTCAGCAGGGTGAGCGCGTGGAACACAGCCCACAACGTCCCTTCCCTTCTTCTTCTGGGTATATGTAGCTGAGATTTTAGGGAAATGAAAAGCAAACCTTCAAGAGGAAGTCTATGACCTAAGCAGGAGTGCCTCTGGACCCCTTGCTTCTTTAAGTGCAAGACAGCAATCTGCGGCTTCCGGAAGTGGGTGCGCAGGACGAAGGACAGGGCCCATGCACGCCTGTCACAGCTTCGTCCCCAAAACCACCCCTCCCCGCCCCAGCCTGCAAGATGAAGGACTCCCAAGATCCTCAGATGAAAGGCACTGTGCAAGCCCATCCATCATAAAAACCATCCCTAGGCTTTTATTCTCTGATTGGAGCCTGCCTAATCCACTAATTATCCCTGTCCATCAAGTCGATGACAGCCTTGGAGATAATCAATGGTTGCTTCCTTGCACGCCCACCCTCACCCACTCGCCCAAGCTCACCAGCAATAAATATGCCTGTAAAAAGGAAGGGTTAGCCACAAAAGGTGCTCCCTCCATCCATCCTCCCCTCACAAACTGCTCCATTTGTAACTCTGACACCCTAATTAAGTCAGGGACATCAGGCTTCTTTTTCTTCCTCCTGTATTCTGAGGTTCCAGGCTCAGAATGCCTGTTTTCTGACATATAGGGGGGGCTCCACTTGAAATAAAAAAGAACCGAACAAATACATCAACCATATCTTCAAAGTAGTATATATTTTTAAAGTTTTCTACCTAAAAACATTCCCTTAGTCTACCCTGAACCTTCCAATAGAAGAGCCATTCGCCACGTGGACTTATATAAATTTAAATTAATTACAATTAAATAAAAGTAACCATTCAGTTCCTCACCCAAGCACTCAAGAGCTACATGTGGCTAGTGGCTCCAACACTGGACAGTGGAGATATAAAACAGTATCGTCATCGCAGAAAAGTCTACAGGGCAGCACTGGCCCTAAAATGACAAAGTCACGGAGCATCCCTGGGGTTTTTTTATGACTGCAGCTTAGTTTCTGGTTCTATATTTTTAACTTTCACAAAATTGGGGTGTGTGTCATGCTCTACATTTTTTTTTTTGAAAATAAAATCCCTGTCCTCTCTTTTCCAATCCCCAAATTCATCTCCCTCCCCGCACCCCGTTTTTACCACCATGATATCTCTTCATCATTTCAGACAGTTGTCTGGAGCCTTCCCAGAGTCCCAGTTTGCCTCATGATTATCATCTCACTTCATACAGTACTTGAGAAGGCACAAAGGGCTTTCGCAACAGCCCCAGGAGGGCGGCTGGCAGCAGGCAGGTAACTTTTCCCACAGGTAACACTTCCAGTCCTCCCCAGCTCAGCCCACCGAGGTCAGGCAACTTGCGTGAGGTCAGGGACGGTGTTCCCTCACACCTGAGTTATCCCACACTCGTCTCCCTGAGGTAGCCCAGTTCTTCTGAAAATGAGATTGTTCCGTGGGTTCACCTGAAACTTCCTGCTTCTCCACACCCGGACACTTGGGAACTCCATATCAAGCACCCAATGCAGGGGCTGCCTGGCCTTCCCCAAGTTCTCGTAAAAAAAAAATCTGTGTACGGTTCAGTCTCCCCAGAATAAAAAATACACACCTCCCCTCAAACCTCAGTCCCACTATACAGAGTCCAAAGCTTCTGCTCTACTTGCTTATTCCCGCATGTAAACGTCCACATGAGAGAATGAGCCTAAGCAAAATACCTGGTGACCTGCAAGCCCTATAAAAATGTTAAGTGTCCTCAGCATTATTTCCGTTTGCGCGCCTACACTCATCCGCTTCTCCTCCCAGGAGAAGTGTTCTCTTTGACTTGCCTCCGACTCCAAAACCGCTCTGCCTGACTGGGACCCGTTCCTCCTGGGGGCAATGTCACCAATGCCCTGAGCAGAGACACCCAGAGCGGATCCTGAGTGTGCCTGGGGTTTTGTTGTCCTCAGGGAGCACCTCTGTGCTCATCCTGTATTCACTCTGAAGCTGTAAACTCTCCCAAGGCAGGGGCAGTGTGAACGACTTGTCACATCCACCTCAGGGAGCAGTGGCTTCACTGCACTGGACACAGTTCGTGTCTCTGACACCTCCCACTAAACAGGGCCTCCTCTACGCCCCCAAACCCTACCGCTCTGCTAGGAATGACACCCAGGTAGGCGTCACCAAAAAGGGTGATGGCTGTGTTTGTTACTTCTACAGTCACTGCCCTGGTTTTAGTGTCTTCCCACTGGATATCTTTCTTATTCTGGAGTGTGTTAGGACCAGTAGGGTCGAGGGGTTAAGAGCACAGCTCCAGAGTCAGACTGTCCAGCTTCAGATCACCCACTGGCTGACCGAAGCTACTCAGTCACCAGATGCTGCCCTGCCTTCATCTGGAAGTGATGCCCACAGTACCACCCACCTCAAAGGATAGGAATGAAAGTAAGGGAGATAACACAAGTACTTAGAAGGCTGAGTACCCAATAAATGCCAGCAAACCTGTTTTAATGAGTCAATGTAACAATGCCAGCCACGCTGACTCAGACATTTAATGAGCACCTACTATGCGCAGGCACCAAGTATAGGCCATACAGAGATAAGGGATCGCCAACGTGTAAGCCGCCAATCCCAAGGCCTTCGGAGGGCACCACGCTCCAAATATAAAGTACCGGAAGGTGGGGTTGGTGCAATCTTGGGGTGGGGGATGCCTTTCCCAGGTCTTAAAGGATAAAGGGAATTTTCCTGGCAAACAGGAAAGAAAGAAGGAAGGAAGGGAGGAAGCATTATCTGCAAAAGAGAGAAAATTAACAAAGGAAAGGAAGTCTAGAAGGTCTGCTACATCCAGGCCCAGAAATCATTTTGTTCACCAGGAACACATCCCAGGGAGGGGCAATCTGGGGGGTGGGCAGGCACAGCTGAAAGAGCCCTCTTAATCACATGACTGCAGAGGAGGTTCTTGGTGGCTCAGGGTGGCCCAAGAGCCAGCCCCACTTCCACCTACTCATGGTACAATCCCAGCACGACCTACCAGACTCTGACTGGGGAGCATCTGTTAAAACTACAGATACCTGAGCCCCACCCCAGATCCACACGATGGAAATCTCTGGGGCTGGGCGCTGGGGGGACACTCAAGCTCTGCTCACTAAAATCACGTACAGCAAGATTTGAGAATCCCCGGCACCAGATAAGATGCCGTGTCCCTCTGAGGCCCTATAAGCTGTGGCCTCAGGAACTTCTCAGTCCTCAAGTCCCCTCAGAAGCAACCGTGGTGATGAGCAATCCCACGTGGGAGTGTGAGCTCTCAGAAAGGCACCTGGCAATGGCTTCCGAAAGCCTTGAAAAGTACATACCTCTGACCCAGGATAAATTCGCCACGGGAAACGTGACTACAGAAGTCAACAGATGGCAATGACTCCAGAAATAGCACTCACGGTTATCACCCTTTTTGGTGACACCCACCCAAGTGTCATTTCCAGCAGCCTGGGGTGGGATCTGAGGGTCCCGTCCCAGAGGAGGCCTTGTTTAGTGAAAGGTAGCAGAGCACACCAGCTGTGCCCAGTGCGGAAGGCCACTGCTCCCTGGGAGGGAGATGTGACAAGGTGATCACACTGCCCCTGCTTTAGGAGAGTTTACAATTTGAAAGTGGGAAGAAATGTTCATCTAGGAGAGCAAAACCCTAATGTAATATAAACTAATGTCTAGCTACAAGGATATGTTCGTCACAGTGCTGCTTATAATTTGTGGAAACCTGGGCACGGCCTAAACACGAACCAGCAAGGACCTGGCTCCCACCTCGGGGCCTTCGCACATGCTCTTCCCGTGCCTGGGACATTCTTCCTCTGATAGCCATATACTTCATGAGCTATTGCTCAAACATCACCTCTTCTGTGAGGCTCTCCTGAAAAAAAACAACACTGTCCCTGCTTTATTCTTCCCCACCGCACATAATCCTTCTAATCTGTAAGACAACTGACTAATTCAGTGAGTCTGACCCCAGCACACCAGAATATAAATTCCAGGAGGGCAGGATTCGTGTCCATTTTATTTACTATTGTATCCTCAACACTTAACGGAGAGCCTGGCACAGAGTAGGTCCTCAAATAGGAATGCATTAACTACAACATACAAAACAGTAGAACACCACACAGCCATTAAAACTGACATGGCTTATAATTACATGTATGGAAAGGCTGTGCAGTGAAAAGCTACGTAAAAAAAGAAATCTCTGGCACAGCAGAGGCCACACGAACCTTCGTCTGAAATGTGTGTATAAAACCCACTTTGTGACCAAGTGGTTAAGGGTGACTTATTTTTTTTTACCTAACTGAGGTTTCTCAGTTTGTCTTCCATTAACTTTATATTACTTGCATAATCTGTGAGAAGTAATCCCTCATGAAATGCTCTCAAAACATCTGCTAATTTATTTTTAGGAAAAAGCTTCTTCCTTAGTGGCTTAATTAGGGTGTCCCTAATTAGGGCCAGCAAGACATCAAAGAGGCCAGCTTCCAGGGGACCTTGAGATTGCAGGACATCTCAGACCCCCCCTGCCCCCCACCGAGTGCTCCGCCCCCGCCTCCAGGAGCTCAGATGCCAAAGGCTTGGCCATCAGAGAGCTACTCCTGGCTCCGCTCCCCGCTACTTGCTTCCTATTGGGGTGCCTCATCCAATTATTCAGGCCTAGATCACATCCTGCTGGAGAGCTAGCTTTGAAGGTTCGGTAAACAATCACTTCAAAACAAAGAGTGAGCGACCATTAAAGCAAACTCAAAGACTTCCGTAATGGGCTGCGGCTCAAGCAAGACTGAGGTCTGTCTCCTTAGGAACTAATCTCAAAGCTGGTCCAGCCTCCTCGGGCAAATATCCCCCTTCCTGTTTGCACTCAGTCATGTGGGTGCACAGCCGTCACTGGGGTGACCCTGATGGAGGGGGCTTCTCTTGCAAAACAAACGTGTCATGTGGTTGTCACCTTGGACAACTGTGTCAGATCCTTAGGTCTCACACCCGCCTACCCCCCACATACTTCCCTCTACTGACAAGTCAGAGGCACTCACAGGGTGAATCAACTGCCCAACGACCTCATGTCGTTGGCTGATTAAACTCCTCTTCAAACAGAGGGAGGCCTCTGGAGCTTCTTGAAGCATCTTAGAGAAGAGCCTAGATCTTTATGCTTGATCTGGTTCATCCTGAGTCCTAAAGGTATGAACAGACTAGTCATCAAAGAGATCAATGAAAGACACCCATTGCGGAATCTAAAAAGGAATCCCAGAATGCCGTGTGGTGAGAGGGAGCCCGGCGTGGTAGAGAAGGGCTGAGGCCCTGGACCAAGACCACCCGGGTTCAAATCCCAGCTGCACCTCTCACTCCTTGTACAATGTGGGCAGACGGCTTGACCTCTCTGCACCTTGTTCCTCAGCTGTGAAATGGGAATTACAGCAGGAACTACCTTACCGGGTCTTGTGAATATTAAGGGTTTGTATTTGTAAAGCACTGGAATAGTGGTTGGTTGTACCATATAAATGCTTGTGAAAAAGGTAAAACAAACACCAGGTCTCAGCCTGGGTATCATCTGTGCCAAAAGCCCCCGACTCTGTCCTCTCACTCCAAATACGACTCAGAGGCCCTCCCCGGGACCTCCACAACCCTTACGCTGACACCCTGACACCAACCACACTGATTTCTAATTCCTTGTCTGCTCCTCTTCTAAACAACTTTAGGGCAAGGGCTCCGTCTGTCTTGTTTAGAGGTGCATCTCCCACCCAGCGGTGCCTGGCATAGAGCAGGCACACCATCATATGTGCTGAATACTGTTTCTCTCAAGTTAGTTATATGCTTAAAGTGGAAAAGCATTTCACTCCTGTGAAGACAGAGGTTTCTTGGACTTTCTGAGACATCTGAATGCCACCATCAGCAGGGTAGCCCCCTGGAAATTATCAGGTAGCTCAGACCGATACACCGAGCATTTTATTTACCATTTATTTCATGCTAGCCCTTTACATAGACTTTCTCATTTATCCTTCTATAACGTTAAGAAGGAAGCTATTATCTCCCCCTCCTCATTTTTACAGATAGGAAAATCAGGGCTCAGGGGGCCTGAGGAAATTGCCCAGTCACAGAGCTAGGAGGTGGCAGAGCCGGGCTTCAAAGGCCAAGGGCAACCACTAAAGGTAGCATGCAATAAAAACACTACATAGGGTCGACACAGAATGTGACAAGTGCTGACGGGTATCTGGCTTGGCGGAAAGAGGGACCAAATTAGGTAACTTTCTGATGGTACCTTGAAGGATGAGAAAGATTTCATCAGGCAACAATGGCAGCAAGGGTCCTCTACGTGGGACAAACAGCGAGAATGCAGAACACAGGATGTGATCAGAGAAGCTGGGGATCCAGGTTCGGGAGCACTGGGCACAGAGCAGGCCACTCAGCTAGCGCCAAATCATGGGGGCCCCTGAATACCAAGCTAAGGCAGGGGAGCCACATTTAGCAGGTAGGCAGGTAGCAAGAACCCCAATACAGCCAAGTCAAGAGAAGGGGCAGAAGCTCGAAAGGAAGCTGTTGCTACAGGGCAGGCTACAGGCAAATGAGGCCACTTACTCAGGTGGTCACACCAGAAAAAGAAGGGAAATTCAAATAATGTGGACAGAAAAAGCTGGTCCTTACTAGCAACTCCTCCCTCTCCCCTTACCCTGGTGTAAACATCTATAAAAGACTTTCTTTAAGCATTAAATGCCCTGAGGACCTCAGCCAGGCACCCAGTCCTCCCCTCGCCTTACACACTGACAGTGGGTTTGCAAACAGAGAAATGCAAATGGGAGGCCTGGTGGAGCCAGATGAGGTTATAATGAACTCAACAGTGACTTAGCAATAAAAAAAAACAAACTCAACTTCTCCATTTCTTGCAACTTCACTGCAAGTTCTAAATACATCTGGGTGAGGCAGGAGGGTACTATTTGCCCGAAGAAGTGGCAGAGATAATTACTACACTGAGTTAAAGACTTTGGCGGTCTTCATGCCCAAATCTACAAGACAGAATAATATCGGCAGCTAATATCTGACTGCCTGCAGGCCAGAAACCCTTCACAAGCATTTCAGAATCCTCACAGCCCTGTAAGGGGGACACTTTATTAGACCCATTTCACAGAAGAGGCGAATGAGGCTCAGCGAGGCAAGTAACTTGCCCACAGGATTTAAAACCAGACTTCTTCGACTCTAAGGGGAGCAGGAGCTCTAGAATTTCCACGGGAGCAGGGCTCGGGGGTGGTGAGGTGGCCAGAAGTAAAAAAGAAACACGTTTTCACCTGGACGGTACATCATCAGTCCGCACTGTCCAAAATGGCAGCCTCTAGCTACACACGGCCATGTAAATCTAAACCGAGTAAAAGCGAATCAATTTTAAAAATCAGTCCCTTGGTCATACTGGCCAACTTCAAGCACTCGACAGTCACATATGGCTAGTGGCCACCATAGTTGGTAATTTCCCGTCACTGAATAATATCATATTAGAACTATCATAGATCCATTAAAACTAGCCACATATTCCAAAGATGCTTTTTCTGTTGTTATTTTTATATTTCAATTTATTTACTTTAACGTCATTTCACTATAAATTTTTTTTTTTATTTTTAATCGTGGTAAAATACATATACCCTGGACCACCAGAAACGGGAGCAAGCAGGCTATGGCACAAATGAAGCCTGAAACATCGCTGGGGGCAAAAATGACAAAGTCGAAGCTGTCCTGCTTCAGGCCTGTCGTGAGACGGCCGGGCTCTTTGGAAAAGACAATAATGCTGAGAAAATAGAAGGCAGCGGGAAAAGAGGAAGACCAAGTATGAGACGGGCTGGCTATAAAAGAAGCCAAAGGCATGTGTCCACAGGAGCTGAGCAAGCGGTGAGAACAGGACACTGTGGACATCACTCAGTCATAAAGTCGCCAGGAGTCGGAGCCAACTCAGGGGCACATAACACACACACATGACATAAAATTTACCACCTTGACCATTTTTAAGTGTATGGTTCAGTAGCATTATGCATATTCACATTATGGTAAAACCATCTAAAGATGCTTTTACTCAGATTTAGGTTAAGGCTGAGAAAACCCTTTAAACCAACCTTTAGGTAAGGTTGAGAAAACAATTTCAGGGGGCGGGGCTGAAATTGTGGACAGTCAAATCTGGCTACACGTATTACCTAGGGATGCTTTTAAAAATCCCAAGGCCCAAGATACAGCTCAGAACCTCTGGGGAACAGGGTCCAAGCATCAGTGTCATGGCTCCCGGGAACCCAACACGCCTATCCCTGTAAGGGGCACACCTGCCCGGAACCTGCTCCTCTGGCCAGACGCACTTCTCCCGGCCAGAATAATATCCAGTCCTGGGGGAGGTGACAGGGGAGGTGACAGGGAAGGGAGTCCCAAGCAAAACCCACCATCCGCCTCCAGGAAGCTGCTGATGCTGAGCAAGCTAATACTTCTACTGCTGGCCAAATTCTTTGAGGGAAAGAAAGCAAATAAAAAGACACACAGCTCAAAAGGCACTCAATTGATTTTTTTTCACCCACTTAAACTAGACAGGAAAAGAAAACCCACTTAGAAAGTATGACCAAGGCCGTGTGTGCCAAGAATCAACACAGGAAGGAGTTTATTTACTTCTCCAAACACAGACTTGTAATGGTTCTACCGACTCAACCCAAACTGGGGCTACAGGGACGTAATTAAACACAGAAAACCCTTTTACAAGGGAGTTCCAGGGCTGGACACGAAATGAGTTCAAGGTAAGGAGTTCTCTTTGAGGAGTCATTTGAACTTTGGGTGAACTTATTCAATTCATATAATTAGGAGGGGCTGTCAAGCTTATATGGTCGCCCAGCCTCAGGGACCGGCATATAAATGTGGCCCTCTGGCCCGTCATGGAGGCGCTTTGGGGACAAGGACAGGAGCCAAGGGTGACCGCCAGAACCTGGCCCAAAAACGTTCCCCTCTGCACACCCAGAGAAAGAAGAAGAGAGGAGATGCCAGGTTATCTGTTAGAAAAGACTGGTAAGTGGGAAAAGGAAGGAAGCCACAATCTGTCGATATATCACAAATTAAACGGTTTCCACAAAAGTGCAAGCCCGATGGAAGCTGCCTACCCACAACGGTCCTTACAGCTTCTCAGCTCAGGCTCACACCTCCAGGCTGGCTCTGGGCTACAGGCACAGAGATAAAACCCCCATTCCTTCCTCGAGCCTCCTGTAAGACTCAAGACAAGTGAAATGCTGTCGTCCAGAAATAAACACACACACACACACACACACACACACACACACGCACACGACTTTCGGCCCTTTCTAAAGAGCTACGGCTTTAGGGTTAAATAAGCCAAGATCCAAATACCAGCCTGCATGACCATGGCCTCGGACAAGTTATCGACTCTGTCCAAGCCCTAGTTTTCTCATCTGTAAAGTGCGACTGATGTGAGGATGACATGAAACCACGCACGCCAAGCATTTAGCACAATGCCTGGCACACAGTAGGTTCTCACCCAGTTCCTTTCTGTCCCCATTCACCACAAGCAATGGATACTGAGCACCTACTTTGTACGTGGCACACCAAAGCATCTTAATTGCAAAGCAGCAGAGGCAACACAGCCAAGGCCTTCCCTGGGCTAAGAGGTGGGGAACGTCGATAACATGTGGGCTGCTCTGGAATCTACACTGGGTGGGTTTGGTTTTGCTTTTGGGATTGTTGGGGTTGGGGGCGGCAGATACTCAGATGAAATCTTCCGCAGTCTTCAGCTAATTCAAGGGAGAACCTCAGCAATCAAATTCAACGGACTTCCTCAGTGCTCAGCCAATTAATTTACTCCATTTGTCTCTCTGGTTTGCTACTTAATAAGGCCATATCGGCAGTGCGATCTGCAAATTTGAGTTAAACTGCTTAAGGCATCAGTCAGTTCCCTTTAAGGAGCCCCAAAAATACCGCCTGCCTGATATCCTAGGCAGCCGAATCTGTCCTCCAGCTTGTGTTTGGTTCAGGAAGAGGTATTTCTTTGTTTTTTGCAGAGGTGTGAGTTTTAGGGGAAAGTATCCTGAAGGCAGTTCCGAGAAGTAATGGTGAACTTGAAATGATCTCATTTTTCCATACCCAACTTGAACATCTAAATGGTCTCGCTACAGAAGGAAATCTTGCCAGCTCTCACCCATCCCTGGGAAGATGGAAAAAGCCTAGATGAAAATTACAGATAAAGCATCTAATGGATCAATAGTTTCAACCTTTTCACCCTCCAAGCGTTTTAACAACCTCGAAGGAGCTAGCCAAGT
>NW_006439568.1:3773296-3778978 GCF_000325575.1 Pteropus alecto | reverse complement strand
AGGAAGCATAAGAAGAGGTCAAAGCCTAAGAGGTCAGCATCTGAGAAGACATAGCATGCACAGGACAGATACGAAAAAACTGTTCGCTGTTCATCTGAAATTCAAATTTAACTGAGAATTCTGTATCTTGTTGAAATCGAGCTTGGTGCTTACAACTGTGCTGATGTCTAATAAATACTGCAGAGTTATAGGTACACGTTACTCGCGTTAAGAACTGAGGGACAGCTGAACCAGGCAAAATTCAAACTCGGCTTCCCTTCCACGCAAACCTGGTCTACGGCAGATGTCTCTCTGTTTTGGGGGGATGACTAACTGGAATTTCAGAACACAAAGGTTCACAGCATCAAGCAATGAGTTTTGACTATTTGGTTAAATGTGATGCACAAGAGATTTTCTCACAGAAACACTCAAGCCAAGACACCCCACCACCACAAAAAAAAAAAAAAAAATCTCTTTCCAAACCTGGACAAGATTTGCACCTAAAAAGCCAAAAAGATTGATCTACGTAGAACAGGCCCCAAATCTCTGAACCAGCACCCATCCTGGGCAGCTCCCTGCTGCCGATTTTATGACACCTTTACTTCAACTTCTTCTCCCACAGGCCCAAACCGAGGAAGCCATAAAACCCGGGGCAAACACGGCCATTTGCTAAGAGAGAAGCCGGCGTGGGGCCCATCTGCACTTTACACGGGCTTTGCTTGTCCTGCCTTTGTGTGTCACCATGTACAGGGTAGCCCGCCTCCCTCAGAGCACCTGGCCGCTGGCAGAGGCCTTGGCTGGGTTTTCTCCATTTGGGGGGAAGATTCAGAGGAAGCCCTGCAGGGAGTGATGAGCCCTTCCCCAGGCTGGACTCCAAGCCCTTCCTTCACAGCTGCCATATCGTACTCAATGTCAGCCACTTACAGCCGCAGGACAAGCGACCTTCTCCTAACCCTATGGATCTCTGGCTCCTGGAGGCCTTCCACATAGCAGGCCCCCAATAAACACTGAGGAAGTAAAGCTCTCTTCCGACAGGAACCCCACAGCCAAAGCAGTAGGGAGAAGAAAAAAGAAAAAAAAAAAAAAAAAGCCTGAAATCATTACCAGGGCTAGACCCGCTACCCACATTCTTGATCTTATGATAAATGAGGGAAAATATCATGACGTGCCTTCGAACCACAAAAGATTTCCATGAAATTCAAGAAGTCCCTTTAGCAGTTCTAATTTTAGGCAGAACTTAGGAGAGAGGCTGCTGGTGGCAGAGGCGGGGGCAGTGGGGAGGAACCGAACAAGGCCCCTATTCTGCTCCGCGCAGGTGCTGGTAACTGGACACCCCGTCTTAAGTGAGACGTGGGGTGGGGAATTCAAGGTGTGGCTGGCGTTTCTTCACTCCCAGTCACATTATATAATCCCAGACACACTCTCCGACCCAGTACAAAGTTCTCTCTCCATCAGGCCCTATTCAGCTCCTAACATGCTGATCCTTGAGCAACAAGGCTGAGGAAAACATTTGATTTTAGCATCTGACTTTTTTTTTTTTTTAACTAAGTTAATTATTAAAAGAAGAAAGACATCCACAGGGTGAACTGTCCCCAAGATTGGCCAGAGTCTCTTAGTCTTAAAAGCCCCTCAAACATCACTGAATTCTATGCTGGCTCAATTACTTAAAATAATAATAATAAAAAAATACAAATATCAAATCACTGTTATACACCTGAAACTAATATACTGTTCTATGTCAATTATATTACAATAAAAAAAAAAGTAATCTGCTCTTTGCAAAAGTTAGTTTTGCCAAGACTTGGATAGAAACTCCAAAACA
Source organism: Pteropus alecto (assembly GCF_000325575.1). Classification (NCBI taxonomy): domain Eukaryota; kingdom Metazoa; phylum Chordata; class Mammalia; order Chiroptera; family Pteropodidae; genus Pteropus; species Pteropus alecto. Next base: position 3,777,177 of record NW_006439568.1, on the reverse strand, counting down.
ATTCCAGGACCCCCTTAATATAGTCAACATTTTCTAAACATCAGAAGTCAGTCAACTGGCTTTCCACACACAGTCACTTGCAAGCTACTGTTCCCCCACATAGACAGTCGATGGGTCCTTGCTCCAGCCACATGAATGTCTCATCCCCTCTTTCCTCTGGGACCAGCTCACAGCAGACGACTTGATTTATGTGGGTGGGCGGGAAGGCGGCCAGTAAGCGATTTTGCACACCACCATTCATTAGTGACCACCACCAGAGGAGGGTGGAAGAAAGGGGAAAAACAAGATTTCCTCTCATCAAGGAATCGATAAGTTATTTAACAGCTGGATCCCCATGGGAGAAAAGTGACGCACCCTTCCTTCCTGAAAAGGGTAAAAACGCACCCCCTGATGGCCGAGGACTTAACTGGATGAGGATCATTAAGAGATGACAGACAGAATCCTCTCTAGCCCTGTGATGCCTTGAGGTGCATTGGTTTTGGAAGGTGGATGGTGCTAGGCCTTGAAATTACTCCATTTTTTGTTGCTGTTGTTGTTTTTCTCCAAAGAGGAAACTGACTCCCTTCCTGTGCTACTGTTCATTTTGGAGAATCAAATGCTACTAAAAAAGCCGTTTTCCTTACCCTTTCCTCACCCCAATCCAACGTCGCTGCTGAGAAAAATAACCTCAATTTTTTCCCAAGGTGGCATTCCAAAAGGGCTTCCAACATTTACACTTGTCCTTCAAAGCAAACAGAAAGGGGGCCAAAGGCATGACAAACCCATCGAGGGAGTTCAAAGAAGAGAAAAAGAGGCTAAGCGGGTCATTAGAAAGTCAGCTGATTTCAGATATTAAAAACTGACTTTTATTGCTGGCAACTTCATGCACACGCATACTATACACTGCTTATCCTATATGCCCAAATTTTAAAAGTCCCTCTTAAAATGTCACTGTCATCTAATCCATGAAGAAGTCTTGTAAGAAGAAAACTCCATGAAAATATTCAGAAACTATGTCATGCATAAATCATCTTGAAAACCAGACACCCCTTTTCTTTCTTCCTTCTTATCTCTCAACTCCCCCAAAAGTCTGAAATTCCGCAGACCCCACGGCATATAGAGTCTTCCGTTCTACCTTGCCTTCAAACCTTTAACTGCCAAAACAAATCAAACAAAAACCTTTAAAATAAATGCCTTCCCACAGGATGTTGAACAAATTCTACTACCTTCAAAGAGAAAGAACTCAAGAACCACAAACTATAGATCCAGCACTGAAGGGGCATTAAATAGGTCTTTATTTTTAACTGGAATCTTGTGGAGGGAGAAGCACACCAGCTTAGCACCCACAAACCCCCAGGGCCAGAGTGCTGCAGGTGGAAAGCAGGGGGGCCCACCCAGGGATGGGTAACCTTCTGAAGGGCTTTGGGTTCAAGCAAGTAAACGGGAAAAACTGAGCCTGGGTTCTGGATTGAGGGACAAAGAGAGAGGAAAAACTCCAGATGTGAACACTCTGGGACTGCAGTGGGCAGACCTATCAGGTCACCGGGTCCTTGTCAGCACAGAGGGACTGGAAATATCCATTTCTCTCCTCCAAAAAACACCAGCAGCTTTACCAGTCCATCTCAAATTCTTCCCCTAGCGATGAGAATGCATGTGTGCCTCAAATCAAATCTTGTTTGATTATAAAGCCGGTAAAATTGAAGTTAAGCAGAAATACCCTCCAGAGTCCAAGGAGGGGACACCAATCTTTGTCTTAGAAGAGTTCAATGTGGATTGGGGGCAAAGGAATGCAAGGGGCTGTCTTTGAACATCCATCTAATGCCATGCGGCTGGCTTAGAGGCATTTTTTTGCAAGCAGGGTCTCTCTGAAGATAATGCCACATGAATGTCAATTTCTGACAAAAGGCACAGGCTCTGTAAAAGGAGATTTCAAAATGGACAAGACCAGGACCCAGGACGGAGGCACCTTGGAAAAGTTCACCCTGGGCGAGGTGGCAGTTGGTTCTAAAAGGGGAAAGCTGGCCGTGACAGCTGAGCATTCCTTCCCAAAGTCCATCTCGGAGGCCGAACCCTCTCCAAACCTCATACTTCATCAGACAAAAGCTCCTCCTGGCGCCCAGGCCGCGGCTGAAGAGGGGCTGTTCACACCCACTCGCTGCACAGCTTCCAAACCTGCCCACTCGTTTTGGAAGCCGAGCTTTTAATTAAACACCACCTCCCCGGATCTGTTGAGGCAAACTGGGGCTGGGCTGGAGCCAAAGAGAAGCTCCCTAAATACATATTAAAAAAAAAAAAAAAAAATCCCCCCACCGCCTCCAATTCCCACCTCCAGCCAGCTCGCGTGGCTGGTTATATTTCCTTTGGATGAGTAACACACGGCCCTGGGTCTATCTCTATGCACCAGAAAATCCACCTCCAAGGATCAGGTTATCCCCAGTCCCACCCTTCGCAGTAAAAAGCCAGGGTGTTGTTCCCCGCCCCCAACACAGGAGTGTGCGCGCACGCGCGCACGCACAATTTTCACAATCCTCCCAAGAGAAAACGTGGAGTCTGTGTGTGTTGGGTGGGTGGATGGGATACGTTTGTTTGGGGAGCCCCAACCTTGCCCTCTTGTTGGGAGCCGCAGTCAGGGGAAGAAGGGGCCCCTGCAAAGCTGCTCTGGGAACTTCTGCTCGGCGCCCCCAGGGAGGGCCGAGGGAAGGCATGCACGGCCTCGCCAGCTGTGGAACAGCCTAATTAATTCCTAATTTGCTCAGATCCCCGCTTCCCCCTCCAAGGTGGACCTGAAAGCCAAGGAGGGTGAGGAAGGTTTCTCTCCCAGTCCCTCAGGCGGGGAGCTCCTTCCCGCAGCCGGGCAGAGCCCCGACTCCCTCCCCACCGCCGCGGCAGGCTTCCCCTCCCCGTACCCGGGGGAATCAGGTGTCCGCCCAGGCACCCAGCCTCCGCGGGTCGCAGACACTCCGTCCAGCAACAGACAATGGAAAACTTGGAGGCAGGGCCCTGAGCCCCTGGGGAAAGGACATGGGGTCGCCCCGTGGGACAACGATCGGGGAGAGGACAGGAGGCATCAGAACCCCCTAGAGAAGCCGCCCGCGCGGTGACCCAGCAGAGCCCAGAGCGGCGCCCCGGGTGAGCAGGTGAAACCAGGCCGGAGCGCTCCCTCAGGTGGCTGGCGGCCACCGCGCAGACAAGGGCCGGGCTCCTGGCCCCGGGCGGAGGCGAAGCTCCGCAGCCAGGTCTGTGCGCCGCGGCCCGCGCCGCAGCCGCGCCCCCGGCGACCTACCTTCATGTCGCTGATGATGGTCTGGAAGAGGCCTCCGAGCGCGCTGCATTCCTTCTCAATCACAGCCTCCATTTTCCCGGCGCCGGCAGGGACAGGGCACACACTCAGGGCCGCCGGGACCGTGCGCGGGATCAGGGCTCGCTCACTCCGGGAGGAATTTCACCCGCCGAGCGACCCACCTCTGACTCGCAGCCTCTCCTGCAAAGAGGACGAAGTGCCCGAGATCGACTGCTCTCTGCCCAAAATAAAAATCACAATTTTAAAAGCCAAACCGCTCTGTAGGGTGATTCGCCTACATGCAGCGCTCGGCTCCTGGCCTTAAAAATGCCCAGAGAAGACTGACAATCAGGCCACCAGTGGTGCCCACGACGGAAACGGCAAAGCCCATCCTGAAGCAGAGAAAACCACCCGCTGACCCGGGGCCAGCGCCATTTAAAAATGCGATTTTTTCTAAATTAATAAAATTTTTTGGAAATTTAAAAAACAATCGCCCTGCAGCAGAGCGGGTCTGCTCGCGGCGCCCGGATCTGTTGCTCACAGCCGCGGCCGCCGCCTCCTTTTCACTCCTGCGCGCCCAGCCCCGGCGCTCGCTCTGGCTCGGCTCCCAGGGACGTTCGAA
>NW_006439568.1:3763993-3773123 GCF_000325575.1 Pteropus alecto | reverse complement strand
AGCCCCGCGGGAGCCTCCTTCTCCGAGCACGCACAGGGCACCTTCTCCTCCCCTGGCCGCTGGTCGCAGCGCGGAGAGGACGTGTCAGCACGCGACTAGGCGAGCGTCCACCCTGCAATGGCTGCAGGCGCCCAGAACTGAGGATGCACCCGCTGCTTCCTGGAGACTCCGGGTGGCCGGCTTAGCGCAGCGTCCAGCTTGTAGTGAGCGCTCAGTAGGGCGGGAAAACTGCAGCCGCTGCTACTGCGGCCTTCTCAGAAGAGGCCGGCTCTGTGTGTGACACCAAGACTGCAACGCCAAGTAACGACTGCAGAAAGCAGAATATATCATTTCAGGAGAGTTCGGGGCTTGCCCTGCAGCGGGATGCCGAGTTCAATAAAGTTACAAGGTGCTGGGAAAGTAGATTGACTTGCCATTGTAAAATAAAGCATTAGAGCATTATTGCTGACTGCTCGTGGCATAGACGGTTGTTTTTCAGGCCCACTGACGGCCTGAAAAACTGCATAAATCAAAGAAGATCATTTTCCCCTGGGCCACTCTACCCAACTCTTAAGAACAACCCCTTCTCCCCAAAATCATAAGGAGAAGTGTCACCTCTGGAATGAATGGATCTCTTGAGGAACCCAAGATCATTTGGATGCATAGGTCTCATCTTCACCTTGCCAATGACAGTGCCTGACTCATAGTTTGCTCTCAATCATTATTATTATGAGTTAAATACTAATACTAATATTATAGTGCTCAAGATCACTGTTTTTAGAGCTAGACTGCCTGGGTTCAAACTTGTTTTCAACCTAATTGGACTTATGGCCTTGGGCCATACTAACTGGGCCTCAGTTTCCTCATCTGTAAATGGGAATAAAGACAGCATGAATTTCATAGGGCTGTTCTGAGTTTTACCGGCATTAATATATGTAAAACACTTAAAGCAGTTACTGGCATATAATCAATAAGCACTCAATAAATGAAGAAAAAGAGATTTATTGTAGCATTATTCACAATAGCCAAGATGTGGGAACAACCTAAATGTTCATGACAGATGAATAGATAAAGAAAATGCAGTATATACATACAATGGGATATTATTAGCCTTAAAAAGGAAGGAAATCCTGCAAAATGCAACAGCATGGGTAAAACTTGAGGACATTTTGATAAGTGAAATAAGCCAGTCACTGGACAAATACTGCATGATTCCACTTACGCAAAGTATCTAAAATAGTCGAACTCATAGAATCAGACAGTAGAATGCGGGGTGCCGGGGGCTGGAGTCGCGGGCTTGCTGATCAGTGGGCATGAAGTTTCAATTATGTAAGACGAGTTCTAGAGATCTGCACAACATGTACTTATAATTAACCATACTGTGTTGTTTACACTTTAAAATGTGTTAAGAGGGTAGATCTCATGTTGTGTTCTTACCACAATGAAGTTAAACTTAAAAAAGGTAGAGACCAGGTCAAGGCTCATTCCAGCCCTGGTCTTAGAGTACACATCACAAGCCTATAACGTTGGCATACTATCCCACTGACACTGCCCAGGGCCTGCTGTGTTGAGTATAGGTGTGTTTTATATGTATTATCTCTAATCCTCACCACAACCTTGAGAAGGAGGTTGTCATACTAGCCCTCATTTTACTTTTGGAAGGTGGCGGGCAGATCTTTAACCTTGGTTTTCTGACTCCCACGCCTGAGATCTCCCTTCGTCTACCTAACCTCCAGTCCTCTTGGCATAAGGGACTCTGGCTTTAGCCCAAAGGACACTATTCAGCTTTTCTGCCACGTGCCTGAATTTAAATGCCCTGAACACCCAACCTTAGCAGTGTTTGCAAAGCCCACCTCTCTTGTCTCCTCTTCCCTTGGACTTCTACTGGCCTGGGGACTGTGACCCAGACCCTTGTTCTTTCATGAGAAAGTGAAGCATCCAAAACGCACTTGGGAGGAAACCTGGGAAAGTCACTTGAGTCAAGAAAGGTACAGAGGTGGGACAACATTTGGCATTTTTTATAAAGCCTGGGGTGAGGCTGGTGAATAGAGGGATTTTGAGCAGGAAAATGTCGAGATCAGATTTATACCTTTTTTACATCACATCCTTTCCCAGATTTGCACATTCTTCTTTCTCCTTGCTGTAGAACTCCCAGCACTCACTGGAAAGACATCAAGTTCCAATTAACACATAATTCCTCTCGAATTTTTTGCTTTTATGTTTTGTTTTGTTTTTAATAGTTCCTGAAAGGAGGAACCCAAAGGAACGGATCTTTATCAGAGGAATTTCAACTCCTGTGATCCTGGGAAGGAGAGATTGGGAGGCAATGACACATTCTCAAAGCAGCTCTCATCACCCTCCTTTGCATTTTGAGGTGGGTCAGGATGTCCCTCACCCTCTCCTAGCTCTGTGACTTCTGGCGGCCTATTTGATCTCTGGAGCCAGCCTCTATTTCGACAGGGGTTCCTAACTCGTGGAATGTTCCAAGGATTGAAATAGATGCCAAATGCCCATCGCCTAGCAGTGTTACACACCTGGGGTCCCTTTCCTTCTAGAAGTGATTCTAGACCTTGGCTGCATGGAGGGCCTTGCCCCGGCCTCAAACTTGACACCAATTGGCATTCTCTAGGGGAATTTTTAAATACCCATGCCTGAGTTCCACTCCCAGGGAGCCTGATTGAGTTGGTCTGGGCATCAAGACTTTTTAAAGCTTTCTAAGTGATTCCAATGTGTAGCAAGACCCCTGATCTAAAGAACTTTAAAAGAAGATACCTGGGCCCAGGTACTACCTCTAAACAATTAAAGTAGAACTCTGGGGACTGGGCGCCAGCATTTTTTTAATGTATCATACATATTTTATTCCACCCTCATATAAGGATGTGGAGGTGTGTGTGTGTGTGTGTGTAACTTGTTTCTTTTACAAAAATGGGATCCCATCACACACACACACACAAACACACTTTTCTGGATCTTGCTATTAACAGTTCCTGTTAACACTTTCTGCTATCGACAATTCCTGTAGAGATGCCTCCAGGTCAACTAATATTCTAATACACTCTTTTTTTCTTTCGATGTAATTTCAGATGTACAGAAACACTGCAAGAATAGTGCAAAAGTCCCCGGATGTTAACCCATTATGGTATTTGCCTCATGCTTGGGGATGCTTTCAGGCTCCTCAGGTGACTTTAATGTGTCATCACACACACACACACAATCCTCAGGTTGCTGTTTGAGGTCCTCAGGTTGCTTTGGACTTCAGGCACTGTTTGTGAAACTCCTGACCCTTGTGAGAGGTCTTTGCAGTAGAGGCAGCTGTCAAGAGGTGGTTAAGAAGATAGGCTCAGACTCAAGGTGCCTAGGTCTGGACTCTGGTTGCTTTGCCCTCTAGCTTTCTGTGCCTCAGTTTCTTCATCCATCAAATGGAAAATAGAGGTGCCAACTCCAAAGGCTGTGTGAGGACCAAATGGGATTACTTAGTCCAGTACTTGACACCCAGTAAGTACTCTATAAAGTCAGCTATTAACATGTGTTGATCCTTACCATGCCTCATGTATGAAATAAAATTGGTTTAAGCTCACCCTCATGACCTATTGGCAAAATTCTTTATGAGCCCAGAGCCACTAACTCTCTTAGAAAAACTGGGAAGTTGTCAGTATATAAAGTGTCACAAATTTAGAAACAGAAAAGCCCCTTTCGAAAATGAAACTGTAAGATCAATAAAGAATATGTCTCAGTGACTCACTGTAAGAGATGTTTTGCATGTGTTTGCGGATGGTGGCCTAGGATACACCCAAGTTTAACCTCAATGTGCAGAATGTGGCAGGAAAGTAATGAAAGAAGGTACATCCTCACAAATTGATCAGCAGCCAGGCCACAGTAATGCGGGAACAGCAGAGTCAGGCTTACTCCTGTGGGAGGCAGGCAATGTACCTGTGTGAAGCAGGTCACATGTAAGCTCATAGAGGACAGACTGACCATAGCGACCTGGAGAGCAAGTTCTCCCTCCATGGATCAGCTGCTCCCCAGTCCAAGGCCAAGTGGGAATGTGGGCCCTTAATTGCCACGTGTTCTAATCCTTCCCAAGGGGCTGAAACTTTGGATCTCGATGTAAAGTTTGCCCAAACCAAAATATTTTTAAATTTCTCAGTTTTTAAAAATTCCTCAGCAAGCAGATTCTGATAATGAGAGTTGAAGATAGAAAGAAGAAAGAAAGAAAGAAAGAAAGAAAGAAAGAAAGAAAGAAAGAAAGAAAGAAAGAAAGAAAGAAAGAAAGAAAGAAAGAAAGAAAGGAAGGAAGGAAGAAAGGGGGAATCTCTTTCTCTGGGGCTCGCCAAGGAAGAGAGACCCTATCTAATTAATCTGATGGCTCTAGGTCTCCAGGAAAGTGTGTCTGCTCCATAGTGGGGTAGGGTTGGTTCAGTTCAATTCCTGACATGCTTCTTGAGCACCTACTCTGTGCCAAAGCTGCTTTTGTCCTCCCAGGAGCACCGGAGTTCCTTCTCCTTGTTTATATTCTCCCAAGCTGTCTGCTGACTAGTGATTTAGTTTTGAATTAGGAAGGAAGGAAGGAAGGAAGGAAGGAAGGAAGGAAGGAAGGAAGGAAGAAAGGGAGAATCTCTTTCTCTGGGGCTCGTCAAGGAAGAGAGACCCTATCTAATTAATCGGATGGCTCTAGGTCTCCAGGAAAGTGTGTCTGCTCCATAGTGGGGTAGGGATGATTCAGTTCAATTCCTGACATGTTTCTTGAGCACCTACTCTGTGCCAAGCTGCTTTTGTCCTCCCAGGAGCACCGGAGTTCCTTCTCCTTGTTTATATTCTCCCAAGCTGTCTGCTGACTAGTGATTTAGCTTTTGAATTACCTCGATATTGAGAATGGGGCTCTCAGGGGTTCAGACATCCCTGCTGCAAATTACAGAACAAGACTGTCCAGGACCAGCTCTCTCCCTTTCTGTGCCATAAGAGCATGATGAGAAGAAAGAACATTTTGGAAAGAAGACGTGAGTTCTGGTTAGAGTAGCAATAAAAGAGCATGAAATGCATCTTCTTTTAGAAAATCTTACCTTTAACATACCACGCAAAGCAATTGAAAAATATCTAGTTATTTCTAATCAATCTGAGGCATCTGAGTTCACCTAAAAATGGAAAATATTACCCATCACACAAAACCCAACATTTCATGATGTAAATACGATGAAAAGGGGACTTTCGGTTTTCATAAAGAGACAGATTTTATCATGTGAATCCCCTTCCTTCTACAGTCATGTATATGTGCTGGGCAAAATGTAATCAGAGTCCTTTTAAATACATGGCAGAGCTAACAGGCAAGAAGGGAAATCGTGGGAGGCGGGGCGCAGAAGCAAAGAGGGAGCTGACAACCAGAAGAGAATGCGTGAACGCTGATGCCTCGATGGCCCTGGAAGGAGTGGTTGGTTTTAGTAATCCAGGACCCAGGGTGTTTACCCTCGCAGGGAGACTAGAAAAAAGGGTCCGGGGCCCACAAAATGAGGCAAGTACAACTGAGAGCCCCCTACAGAATCAGGACAGGTGAACGAGGAAGCAATGAGCCCACCAGGCCAGGCAGCTGAGGCAGCAGTGTGACCGTCTAGATCTGGGCTCTGGGTGGGTCTAAAACATCCACTGAAAATTTATAACCAGAGGCCTCTACCACAGCTGCATTTGGAGTTTGAATTCGCCTTAATTTAAGTGGATTCCAAATACCCAAGATGAGAATTAATGTGAAAACTTGTCACTGGCCTAAAATAATCCTGAGTAAGCCAGCAGAAGCAAATGAGAAATGGCTCTGAGGAAACCTACCCTCGATCAAGTCCTCATAAGATTCTCATGGATAAAGGCCCCTGAAATGAGCTCACAATCCAAAATTATAAATTACACAAGAACAGTCTACTACTCATCATGCTTAAGAATCAGCAGACACCAACATCAGGATTTAACCCACGAGAGCTAAAGACGATCCAACAGTTTGCTAGGGATAAATATATTTTAAATGATTACCATAAAAAAGAAGGATACAAAAACTCAAGACACTAGGAAAGGAAGAAAAGCACTGTGAAAAAAGAATCAAGTAAACTGCCTAGCGATGAAAAAGGTAGTCATCGAAATCACTATATATAATTGAACTGTACATGGACACGCGAAGAAGCTGAATAGACATAGAGGTGGAAAGAAAATTTATGATCGGAAAGATCAGAAGATAAAGAAGTAGAAATAAAGAAGTAGAAACTAGAAAGAAGAGGTTAGGAGACAAGAGGCCGTGGTGAGAACAAAGCATAGTATTAGAGAATGGGGAGTGGGGAGCAGAAATTCCAAGAGATGTTGGCGGAGAATTTCCCAGAGTCGATGAAATACATACATCCTCAGACTGAGGTAGCACAGCACATTCTGAACAAGATAAATCCAATGAATATATGTTCTCATACAGAATTACCACACTGAAAAATTGTAATTTGTACTATACACTCATTTTCTGAAAAGTGGCAAAAAAAAAAACCACCTTACAATAATTAAAAAATGGTATTTACTGGAACATCCTTGTTGCTGGGGCGGGGGTGCAGTAAAATCACTAATTATCAGGACTTATTATCAGGACAAATAGACATCTACAGAAACTGAGGAAGGGTCACTGCAGTGGCTCTTTGGAAGAAATCTATAGCAGTGTCACTGTGCTGACCACACTTCTTTCTCAAATTTCTTGTCCAGGCTGTTTATCTGGAGTTTTGTGTCGGTAGGGTGCTAGCAGGAAACAGATGGCCCACGGCAACTGAAAACGGAGGAAGTTTAAGAAAGAGGCTATTTACAAGGACATGGGCAGAGTTCAGGGAAACCAGAAGGACAGTGCAGTTCCGGGGGCCACGGTTAGAAGTTATCATTACACCTGGGCCTGAAGGACAAGGACAAGGGTGGTGCCTGGAACCCAAGAGGCAGCTGCATGGAAAGAGCTGCCTGGCGGGAGCTGTAGCCCTCAGAAGAGCAAGCTGCACTGCAGGAACCAGACCCCAACAGAAACAGAACTCACGGTTTGCCTAAGAAAGTTTGTTTACCTCCATCGTTCTTTCTCAAAAGTGTTCCAGTTTGGATGATAAATTATTTGATCACTTGCACAAGAGAGCCTGTGAAGAAAATGCCCCCTTAATAATTCTCTAACCAAATTTTTCCAATATTAATTTTCTATAACTATTCTGCAATTTGTACTTACCCCTAGAATGTTATTTATGCACTTTTTGTTTCAAAGTCTATGCAGTAGCTTTGTTGAGATATAATTCACATGCCATAAAATGTGTCCTTTTAAAGTATACCATTCAGTGATTTTTAGTATATTCACAGCGTTGTAAGTATACAATTCAGTGATTTTTAGTATATTCACAGCGTTGAGTAAATGTCATCACAACTAATAACATTTTAGAACATTTTCATTAGCCCTCTAAGCCATGCCCTAACCATTAGCAGTTACCCCCATTTCTCCCCTAGGCTCCCCATCCCTAGACTGAGGCAACCATTAATCTACCTTTTTGTCTCTATAGATTTGCCTACGCTGGACATTTCATAGAAATGGAATCATATAATATATAGACTTTCTAGTCTGCCTTCTTTCACGTAGTGTAATGTCTTCAAGGTTCATCCATATTGTAGCATGTATCACTATTTCATTCCTGTTTAAGGCTGAATGATATTTCATTGTATGAATACACCACTTTTTGTTTGTCCATTCATCAGTTGACAGACATTGGAATTGTTTCCACTTTTTGGCTATTCTGAATAAAGGTGCTGTGAACATTCGTGCATGAGCTTTCATGTGGTCATGTTTTCATTGCTCTTGGATATATACCTATAGTGGAATTGCTGGGTTATATGGAAAACCTATTCGTAACTTTTTGAGGACCTGTCAGATTGTTTTCCAGTAAACTTTTTTCATTCCATATAATTTATAAGGTTTTTCATAGCACAAAGTAGCTCTGATGGAGTCTTCGTTGAGCAGTTCATAACAGTGATACATCCATCGGTCTGTGGTTTGGCTGCTGTGTCTTCTCCAACTAATCATCTGCAGTGTGGTAAATCTTTCTGTTACCTAGCATAACACCCACAGCAAAGTGTTTGACTCTAACGATAGCATGATTTCAGACATTTAAAATTTCATTTTAGAACAATCCCACTGTTTAGATATTTCTAGCACTAAAACTCTCAGGTAAACAAAACCTCAATGTAGACAATAAATATTCTGTTTATACATCTGTTTCTTATAAGTTTGGCTAGCAGGAGTCTATCACTCAGGGTTGGTTGACCCTAGATTCACTGGCAAGAGATTCTGGACCTGCAAAGCTGCATCTTGGTTTGTTCAGAAAGCAGAGTATATGATATGGCACAGGTATTAGGTAGGCATCGGGGCAAGATGCTGAGCACCAGCCATTGAGCACCTACAGTTTTAGCTCTGCCCACCTTACATGTTTAAGTGACTTAGGTGGCTCAGGGCTTCCCTTCCCCAGCAACCTCACAAGCATGCCTGCAATTTCAGAAGGTTTTGACGCGACAGATGCAGGCTTCCTTCTTCTATGACTTGAGCTTCTCTTTGAAATCAACCGCAAAAAGAGGGGCAGGGGAGACCGGTCTTTAATGAGCAGCAAGCAATGCATTTGGGTGGAACGGATGTGGGCTTTGGAGTCATAGAGATTCAAGTTCACTTCCTATCATTTCTATATTTCATCTGCATCTAGGAGCAAATTACTCGACCCATTCATACCATCACTGGTAAAACGCAAACTATAAAGCCCACTTATAAATCGTGAGGATCCGTGATAACGTGGTCACTGAGCCTAACCTGTAACAGACAACCAGAGTGGGTGTTCTTAACAAGACACTCCTGCCATTCCTTCTTTAGACTTTCAATAAGGGAGGCTTTGTTTGGGGTGAATTTAGGTCTCTGAGCCAGGAGACATTTAATCAATTGTTTCAAAGCAGTTCTGCTTTGTTTATTTTTAATAATGGGTTTGTTTGCCTTTAATAAGAAGAACCAGACCCAGCCCCTCTATTTTGTGAAGCTTGTGAGCAAATGATGCTTCTGAGCTTGGGAGCTCAGTAGCAATCTTTATAGCAACAAGTGGCCAGTGGCCACGGGGGACACGGGAAAACGTTTTGTGTA
>NW_006439568.1:3718128-3763982 GCF_000325575.1 Pteropus alecto | reverse complement strand
TTTTGCAGAGGTTAATGATATTTACCTGAGATCTTATCCACCAGCTTCAAAGAGAGTGGCAAGCATTACCCAACTAATGAGCACAATGTCCCCAGGCTCCATGTCCCCAAGGCAGGAATGATGGTACCTAGTAATCTCCTCAACAGATGCCCATCAGGAGACAGAGGGAGAAGAAAAGACTTGTGCACCTGAGCTTAACCAGCCTGGGATCTCGGGGGAGTCACAGATCCTTGCGGGGTCTCGCTTTCCTCATTTGTAAAATGAGAGGGTTGGTCCCTCTGGGGTAGCATTAAAGGTACCCTCCATGTGACTCTGGCTGACCTCCGCCCGATTTTAGGCTTTGTCAGCTTTAGATATATAGGTGTATGTGTCTGTCTCTGCCGGTACGGGTATGTCTATGTTTTGGAAACATCTGGAAAAAGATATGAGGGAAGGGATGGGTGTCATTTGCGTCCGGCAGTAACTCAAGGAGGCATGCTCAGTGAAAGTGGGAAGCCACCCGGCAGATGATGCGTAATGCTTCCCCTTACACATTACCTGGGTAGTTGATGACAGCTGATTCTTAAACAATACTGGGGTTGGTTAGGGATGCCGACTCTCTGCACGGTCGAAAACCCATGTGTGACTTTTGACGTCCCCCAAACTTAACTGCTAACAGCCGCTGTTGACTGGAAGCCTTACCGATAACATAAACAATCGATTTACACATATTTTATGTGTTATATGTATTATATGCTGTATTCTAACAGTAAAGTAAGCCAGGGAAAATAAAATGTTATCAAGAAAACAGTAAGAAAGAGAAAATACATTTCTAGTACTGTACTGCAGGGGTCCCCAACCCTTGGGGCCTAGGATCTGTTAGGAACTAGGCTGCACAGCAGGAGGGGAGCGGCTGGCAAGGAGCGAAGTTTCACTTGTATTTGCAGCCGCTCCCCCGAGCCAACATCACAGCTTCAGCTCCACCTCAGATCATCAGGCATTAGATTCTCATAGGAGCACCACCGGTCTGGTGCCAAAATGTTGGGGACCGCTGCTGTCCTGTATTTATCGATACTGTAAGTTTTAAAAGATCGGCATGTAAGGGGACCTGTGCAGTTCAAACCCACATTGTTCAGGGGTCAACTATACATACAAATAAAACAGCTGGAACCCCCATCACTAGACAAAGGAGGGTAACCACTCCCCACTAACTCACCCCACCTGCAACTGGGGCACTTCCTTTCCCCCAAAACTTGTTGTTTATATTTATTTTACCCCTAAGCTATTTAATAACCTAAACTTGTCGAAGTGGGAGAGGCCCATCCATCTCACACCTCCTTGCATTTGCTAGAAAAATTCAAGCCCAATCATGAAATGAAACCAGATTTCCACCAAGTGGTTCCCCATCATCTAAGTGGTTCTTAATACTTCAAATGACAACCCCGTTCCCTTTTTGGTCATTGTAATTTATTTGAAATATTTTCTTTATCCTGAGTTGAACTCTTTTTCCCTTGTCGAAGTGAATTTTCTTAGGAATCTCTAGTCAAAACACCACGTGTCTCTAAACATTACATCTCAGAGAAGTGTAAACAAGCACAGGATTCACGTGCTTTTTAGCCACTGGGTCTCATTAACTGTTGTTATAAAAAAAATTATATTCCCTATACATTTATATATTCTGTTCTAGAATATAATTTATATTTATAGTTTAACCTCTATTACAATGTATAGTAACAATTTGAAAATTAGATTATAAAAATTCAAATTTAGAAAAAGCAGTTCTATCAGGGGACTCATTCATGAAAATGGAGAGATCCTTTATCAAGTAATTTCCCCCCAGGGGCCTTTAAATAGCAATCTCCCCCATTTTGATTTAATCTGTAGCAATCCCATTTAGCTACATTACTGGACCAGCTCACTCACTGTGTAAAGGAAAGTAAACTGTGTTGGTAACCAGGGGCTCTCTTTTTTTCCAACTTGCTACTAATTCATTTGACCATTAATCGGGCTTTTCCCTGGAGGCCATTCGATCTGTGTGCAGGATGAGCGGGGAGTTGGGACTGCTTCTTCAGCTGCGATGGCTTTCCAGAAGCAGATAATCCAAAGGGACAATGTAGTTATGACAGAAATGATTAACTGAATAACTCGCTTGAAAATTGTGTGCCACTTCAAAGACCTAACATCTGATCCATGCTATAGCCTGGCTGAGAACAATGCTGGGGGTGGTGGGTTGGGAGGGGAGGGGCTCAGGGGATTGTTTTTAAGAGAATCCCATCGATAGAGTCCTTAAAAATGCTGGAAGCATGATTGCAGGCAGTACCGTTTCTATGATCCTGATATTTGCATAATTCTACAGTTTATGAAGCATTTTCACAAATATTGTCACGACTCTCACATTGGCCCAGAGGGATGGATATGAAAGGGCTGAGCGGGACTTGCATTCCGGAGGTGAAGCAGGCTTGGAGCTCCTTGGCTTCCCAAAGGCACATGGCTAGAAAGCAGACAAGTCGCACCAGATCCCAGGACTTCTAATTCAAAATCCCTTTAAACAGCACACCACACTGTCTCGCTGGAGCATCACAGATAAAAGAACCTGTTGACTTCCTCTGACTCAGGAGAATACTCTGTTCCATGGATGGTAATAATCTGGCCTTTGGGTGCACAGGAGTCCAAGCGAGATTGCTATCACAAAAAGCACTTGAGTCTCAGGGTGCATGCCAGCATTATTTTATATTTTAAAGCAATGGATTCCTTTCTGTGGGCTGTGAAGAATGAGACCGTTATGAAATTTATTGCAAGGGGTCCATACACCCTTGTGAACCACCAAACCTTGTGTATTAAGAGACTCAATATCCAAATGACCTAATCACATAAAAAAATAGAACTTTGACCTGCAACCTGCCCAGGAAACGAACCGCTTATCTCCAGCACACCCAGGTAGCAAGCCTGCTGTCAGTCAAACTTGCAGGAAGCCAGATTGCTATCTTTAGTGACAATCCAGGAAGCTAAACAATAATTCAGTAAAAATCGGCCCCAAATGGCCAGGACTTGATTAATAACTGACAGCTTCCGTGACTTTTGTCCCTGCTTCCAACTTAAGACCAATCAGAGAAAGCTAAGCATGCATCCCTAGCCAACAGGATGTCCCGCTGCTAGTTAGCCAGCCTCTAGCTTCCTCATGCCAACAGCCTTCAATCAGGGAGGACCAGAAGCTCTCCTCTCCTTCCACTCTAAAGCTCCTCCACTCCTCTGCCTGCCTCTGAGTCTCTGCCAGAATTCAAGGGATGCTGGCTGACTCCTTTGCTATTGCAAACTCAGAACAGCCTTTGCTTTTCTCATTTGGTTGGTCTTCATTTATTTCCACAGTATAATCAGATATATAATACGGCTCATTCATACACATATCATTCCTTTGAAATATTTGTAGCTGCTGTCATGATGTGTAAAATACAAATTAATTTAGAACGCACGATGCCTATTATAAGTAGTCACTGAAATTTTGTTATGTTAAAGAAAATGAGGTGTGTCTATAAGTACTCTAGCTTGGAAAAAGGCTGTGTAAAAAAGCAAGTTGCAGAACAGTATATATATTACGACCCCAATTCGCAGACATAATAATAAAAAACTGAATGATTAATAAATGCCCACAGTAAACTGGGCATGAGACGAAACAGTGACAGCAGCAGCAACGAAGCCTGCTGTTCTCTGAACCTCCGGTCGTCACAGGAACCTTACGATGCGGGTGCTATCGTTAAGCTCACTTAGCAGGGAAGGGACTGAGTTTAGGAGAAGTCAAGTCATTCGCTCAAGTTCGTGACACTACCAGGCGGTAGAGTTAGCGGGTAAAGACTAGTCTTTTGGGATCTAGTGCTAGACTTTTAACTCTGGTTGTCATGTGCTTCTGTCAAGCCTTGCTCCACATGGCCATGCTATAGGTGATTCTAGTGTTTGTGTGACAGTGGGACATTGGCTTTTATACTTTAGTTTGAGGACCAGAGTCCCGTTGCAGTTGTGTTTTGAGCACATTTCCATCAGGCTGAGGAAAGAACTTGGATCAGAGCCCAGGAGGCTGTCCTCGTCCAGACCCTGCCCCCAACCACCCATCTAGCTTTTGTTTTTTTTTAGCTTTTATTTTTTTATTTTTTAATGAAATGTATTGGGGCGACAGCGGCTAATAAATGGCGTATGTATATTGCATTGTGTGGTCACCACGCAAAGTCAAATCTCCTTCTGCCACCATATATTTGACCCCCTTTACCCTTATACTTGTCCCCACTTCTCCTCTGCTCCACATCTGTGAGTTTTTGTTTGTCTTGTTTGTTGCTTTCCGTTGTATATCCCACATATGAGTGAAATCATGTGGTTCTCGACTTTTTCTGTCTGACTTATTTCGCTTAGCGTGATGAGATTTATCCATGTTCTCACAAATGGCAGTATTTCATCTTTCCTTACGGCTGTGTAATATCCCACTTAACCTTTAGATTAGTTCCTTGTGTTATGTATTTTCAATACATGCAGCTCTGCCCTCCTCCTTCCTCGGTCTCGGTGCATTTGTCATTCCTTGCTCAAGGCTGGCTTTCTCAGACCCTGTGTCCTGTAGTAATAATGACAACGGTAGCCAGTACCACAAACGAAAACACACCGAACGGTAATCTCTGTTCTGAATGCTTCCTGAGTATTATCTCAGTTAAGCCTCACCCTGACCCCATGAGGTAGATGCTAATGGCATCTCCTTTTTGCACATGAGGAAACTGAGGCATGGCAGCACTAAACACGTTGTCCAAGATCACACAGCTGCTGTGATAGAGCCAGAATTCCACACAGGCAATTCAACTCCTAAACTTAGACTGCTCGTTGCTGCAACACCACCTCCCGCAATGTCAACTGCATATGGGCAGAGGCCACAGCTGTCTCTTCCCCGGTGAATTCCTAGCACTTACTTCAATGCGTAGAACGTGCCTAACAGGTATTTACGAAATGTATGAATGAATGGCTTCTATCTAATCTGCACAGAGCCTAACACGACACTTCATACACATAGGAAGTTAATACTACTCAGTGTTCCTGACTGAGTTTATTCCTTTTCTTTCTAGTTACTGTTAACAACCAAAGAGAACGGCTTTGCTATATACAAACAGTCATTTGTTTATCCTGTTTTCATCAGACTTTCGTGCGTATCTACCTGATGTCTAATCGTGTCTTTTGTGATAGTCAGACACACTGTTGGATGACTAGGACCATTTGTTCCAACAGGTGCTAGAAAATAAAGATCATTTGCTTCTTTCCCACCCAGCTCTGTATCATAACTCGCTCCTTTTCCCCTCCAGGTGGCTCTTTCTATTCTCCAATTAGTGGCTCTGCCGTCAGTGTTTCTGAAGAGCCATTACCTGTGGGTCTCCTTCCCTTCCTTCTCTCTGGGGCTCACGCACATCCCCTTGACCCCATTTAGAGGTAGTAGTGCTAAGTTCACAGCTGCTCTATGAACTCAGTTTGCACACAGTGGATGCCGCAGGATCCCGTTCGCTGCTGGCAGCTTTTTTTGGGTTGTTCATTTCCTAGGCATGGCATTAATAGCTTTTTCAGCCATCTCTGGGGACATGGACTATTTCGCATTTGTAAGCCACCTTTATAGAAAGGGCCTCCAGGTTTGAAGGTCCCGTGACCACTTATTCAGTAGATGTGTCAAGGCCACGTTCATCAGAAAATGGAAACTTGCAGCCAGTAAGTGTGACATTGTGAATGTCCTTGTGGCACTGGGTGTTCACGCAGGACTCCAGAGTGGCTGAAATGATGTCAGAATAAAAAGGGGGGGGGTGGTTTATTGACGCTGGGAATTGTTCTGCTACCGCTTTAAAATAGGGTGGGGGAATAAAAAGGAAGTACAATTGTGTGGGGACAGGCTCAGAAAAGAGGAAAGGAAGTGTTCAGTCTGAAGGCTGGAAGATTTTCCCTTCCAAAACAGGGGCGGGATCCACCCAACTCCCAAATTACCACCCCACCGCTCCGCACCCCTGATCATGGGGGTAGCAGGCGGATGGAAGTCTCCACGCTGTAATTTGGACTCCTTCTCAGTGCCAGGTACCCTTTCACTATTGAATTCTCCCAAGATTACTATGAAAAAGGTACTATTGACTTATTTTGTAGTTGAGGAAACTGACGCTAGAGGAAATGACATGACTTAGCCAATATCACACTGCTAAGTGACTGAGTCACCATTCAAATTCGAGGTTGCCTGACACCAAAGCCAGGTTTCCCCTCTCTACCCCTCGCGGACACCACCCACACTCCGATAATGAAAGGCCAGCGAATCAGGAACCATGATGATAAAGACCTGTTGCATTTCCTCAGTCTCTCAGACATTGAACTTCTTGTTATTTCGGGGATTCTGGCTTCGTCTCCTTGGTGTCTAATGGTAAAATCCCTTCCAAATAAGAAAGGACAGTTTCTCTTGCAGGAAACTGAATTCTCCATGACAGACGATTTGGGCGAGGAAGAACGCCCCAGAAAATAAGGTGGCCGATGGTGGGCGTTCTAAAGAAAAAGCCCCCCGTGGGGATGGAGAGAGAGAGCAGGAAGAACTGACCAGAGACATGTGTTGTCCTGGACACTAAACCACAGAAAAGCCTGAAGATGCTGTGGTGTTTGTTTCCATGACTCCCCACCCACCCCGGCAAAATTATTCATTTCCTTGCTGTCTCAGTCACTAGTCTGTAAGATGCCTGAGGGTATAACCCACATCTACATACTCCCTTCTGCCCTGGACATTCCTTTCACTAGTCAAATATTTCTTGACTGTTTCCACACGTTGTCATAGGGTTAAGATTAGGCTCTACCACGTATCACAACACGAATACACGCGGCGGCTTAAACAAAGTAGAAGCATATTTTTCTTTCATGGAAAAGTCCACATGTTGGCCATGCAGGACAAGTATGGTGGCTCCTTGGTGTCACCTCAGGCTCCTATCTTTCTGCTCTTGGCTTCTTCCTCAAAACCACCTCATGGTGCAGGATGGCTCCTGGAGGCTTGTATGGGATGGAAGAAGGAGGAAAAGCAGAGGGGCAGAAAGAGGCCCTTCCCAAATGAATCAGCTCCTTTTAAACAGCCTTCCAAGAAATCCCAAATAATGCTTCCCCCTACTTCTCATTGGCTAGAGTCTATTCACCTGGCTACATTTGGCTGGGAGGTATAGATGTGTTTTGGGAACTGCTGAGTAGCAATATGCACAGTTAAAAATGAGGACTTGCTAATGGAAGAATGGCTATTATAATAGACTGGGGGTGGGGAGGGGGTCAGCAAACTATGGCCTGCAGCCAAATCTGGCCCACTGTCTGGTTTTATAAATAAAGTTTTATTGGAACACAGCCAAGCTTATTCATCTACATACTTTCTATGGCTATTTTTGTGCTACAACATCAGAGTTAAGTGGCTGTGATGAGACATGGCCTGTGAAGCCTAAAATATTTACTGACACTTTACAGAAAAAATTTGCGGGCTCCTGAAATAGACAAAGAGCAAATATTAATTTGTAGGTACATAGCCTACAGCCAGACACTGGCCTCTGCACAGGGGTATGTAGATGTGGGTTATACCCTCAGGCAGCTTACAGACTAGTGACTGAGACAGCAAGTAAATTAATAATTATAATATGGTACGATGAGCAGAATTCTGCCTAGGGTGCTATGGGACCATAGAAGAAGCCCACCTAAAATGGACTGTGGAGAGGGAGGTCAGGCAAACTTCTAGATGAGCTTGAAGTACAAGAAGCTTCGTAAGAGACAGAGATGACATCTCAGCAGAGTGAAAGCATGCGCAAAGATTGGAGGAGAGAAATGCCTGTCACTATGCATTCAAACCATCGTACATCGTAGTTGCCCACGAGTCTGCTTCCTCCAGGGATCACGCATCTTTGCCTCCCCAGTGCCCAGCCTGTGCGATGCATTGGTGCGCACAGTGCCTGCCCGCTTAGCTGCTTGCAAGCAGCACCTGTGATCCTGTTATACCAATTCCTGGGGGCCCCGGCCCACTGAACCAGAATTTAGAATGCTTGAGGGTGGGGTTCAGGGGCAGTGAGTCCCATTTCCAAGTCTGGCAATCAGTAGATAAAAGCAAGGTCTTTCATCCAGTCCCAGCCCCACCCTTCCCACCAAGCGTCAGCCGGGACAAGCTGTTTAACTTTCCTAAGCTTTATTCTTCATCAGTAACAATGGGGAGGGCATCGTGAGCTGGCACAGTGCAGAGGTCTTCAACCTCAGTGCTAGTGACATTTCGGACTGGAAAATTCTTCACCACAAAGGACTGTCCTGTGCCCGACAGAGTGTCTAGCAGCATTTATGACCTCTGCACACTAAATGTGAGTAGCGCCCCTCAACCTATGACAACCAAAACTTTCTCCAGACATTACCCCTGAAGAGGCAAAATTGTCCTTGTTTGAGAATGGATGAGTTAGTGTAAGGATTAAATGAGATAATGTATATACTATATGCATAAGTAGTTAGTATGATAACTATTATCATTATCGTCATTAGTGTTCATAAAATATTAGTTAAAAAATTTGTCTAGATTAAACAAAAAAAGAAAGATAAAATATTAGCTGGAAGAACAAATGTATGTAGTAAAAGAAGAACAAAAATCTCACGGAAACTATTTGTGGTTCTAGGCACATAAATGCGGGAAAGGACTTCTTAGCCACAAATAACACAATTTTCTGCTAAACCCACCTACCGCGAACCTGCGTTGTGATAGGAATGTCGCCTGAGAGGCGTTTTCAAGAGAGCTGTCAGGGACATCTGTGGTTTTGTGGCCTATTTCCTGATTTAGTTGGGGGGAAAATATCCACTCTCGCTTTCAGCCATGAGCCGTTCGCGAAGCTGACTTTGCATCGGTTCCAGTGGGGGATCCTGGGACTAAGGCCCAAGGCCCCTGGGAAGTCCAGTCTTCTGGCCACAGAGCTTAGGCCAGGAGTGGGGAGAGGACTCAGGCCAGGCACAACTGGAAAGCCCCAGGAGTTTGCTCTGACAACTCTGAAGATGAGATTTCCATTCCCTACCGGACTTGAACGTGAGAAGTCATAAGATCTAGACCGCAGTTGGGAAGGGAGGTCGAGTCTGAGAATGAGGCCCGCATGTGAAGGAAGGCAGAACTGAGAAGAGAGATGGAGAGAAACTGAGTTTTGTGATTGTGTCTGAATTCCTGCATTCAGCTATTCCCGAAGCACGATTTAGTCAGTAACTGTTCCTGTTCTTGAGCTAATAAATGCTGTCTTTGCTTGTTAGTTTGGGTTAGTTTTCTGTACTCGAAACCAGAAACCCCTCCTGATTATATTAAGAGTAAAATACTTTATGAGTATCTTTGGAGTGCTTTGGATGACAAACCATAGAAAACCCAACTTTAAAAGGAAATTCATTGGCTCCTTCTGGAAAATGCCCAGCAGCATGTGGAATTCAGACCTGGGCTCCAGCTCCATTTCTCCGTAGCTCCCTTGGCCTAGCTGTCCTCAGTGCGTTGGCTTCGCCTGGGGGCTAGCTTTTTCTGGTGCAAAATGTGGCAGTGGTTCCAGGCCCTATGATACGTACGACCAGGAAAGAGAAAGGAAGAAAGCTTTCTCAGCTCAAAACCAACGAGCCGAAGTCCGGGGCTTCACTGTCGTTAGACCAGCTCAGATCACGGGCTCGGTCTTAAACCGAGAGGCGATAGAGAGGATCTGCCTAGTATGTAGCCAGGGCCTGGAGCTAGACCTGGGGGTTGGATCCAGCGCTGGGAGCTGCTGTCTTGTGGGGAAGAGGCGTGGGAACTGGGAGGCCTGCTTACTACTCACTTTAAAACAGGAAAATAATATTCCATGTCAACAAAAATGTCATCTTCCAGTGACACCTTTCAGTTTCTCCCATTGGATATCAGCCTTCCTTTTTCTAGGCTCTTTCGGTATTTGCTTGTTGATATGTTAGCAGTTACCCCACTGCTGTTCGAGTTGTTGTCTAACGTCTACGTTCTTCACTAGCAAATTTGGGCAGAGACTAAATCCAGCATCTTTTCTTTTCTTCAATATAGCCCAGTGGTCAGTCTCATCTTAAACAGTGGCCTGTGACCTAGGAAAAACAAGCTCATTAAGGTAACTGGAAGTCTACAAAGGAAAAAATATAACTTACAAAAAATACAAACAGTTCACTCTATTTTTTTTTTTTTTTCTCTTTTTGGCCATAAACTTTATCTTCCTTGAAAGTTCCATGAAGAATATGCCAGTAGTGACTTTCGCAGCACCAAGGGGTTCTCTTCTGAATCGGAGGTACAGCTGATCATTCGGTCACTAGTAAAAGCCTGTTGTTTTCGAGAAGGAATTATCTGATTTGCAACACAAGCAGCTATCTGCAATAATCTGCCCAGGAACTTCAGGCCAGATCTTGAAAGACTACACCCGAAATGAGGGAGAAGTGTATTAACTAAGTTACACTGATTGCTTTCCTTCAACAGGAAGTGTTTCGCTTGTTGTTTCTATTTTTTTATTCTAATTAAATGTGTTCCCTCACAAGGCAAGGACAGAGAGTTTCAAGCTCAGATTGCCAAAAGGGTCTAAGTCTTTCAATTATAGTTCTATAACTGAAGTTCGAGACCCTCTTCCAAACTGACTGGCTATATGACCCTGGACAAGTTTCTTAACCTGTCTAATCCTCATTTTCCTCATCTGTAGAATGAGGATGATAGTATTATCCACCTTATAGAGCTAATCAAAAAAATAAATGAAACAACATCTGTAAAAGTGCTTAGCACAGGCCTAACTCACAGGAAGTACTCAGCAATGCTAGCTGTTAATGTGACAGCTCTTTTTATCACTGAGGTTGTGAGTTTGGGCAATTCAGACAAAGCTGCCAAGTCAGTAGTTTTTTCATTTGTGAATCCAGAACAAGAGCCCCTCCTTGACAAAGTTGTTGTGTAGAGCATACAGTAGGTGCTGACTAAATGTTAGCTCCAATTCACTTCTGCCCATGCGCATCCCAACCAATGGAAAAGGCATTTGAGAACCGAAAGGTTTGTTTTACAAATAATTAGGAATCTAGGGCACAGAAACCCTGCCTAGCCTTGAGAGTGACATTATGGTTGAGATCTGATAGTCGCAGATCAAGCAATCTAGCCTCTGTGGTTTCTGTTTCAACCACTGTTGACCACACTGGTCTCAGACAAACCTGCAATCGGTAAGGCTGAAACTTCAGTTGGAATAGGAAGGGGGAAATGTACGTGGGCAACTGCAAAATGTTCTGATTCACATCTGTGAAATGCAGTGCAGCCAAGGCAGGAAAACCTTGCTGTATGTGTGTAGGTTATTGAGATTCCCTGCGCCCCCTACAACACACGCACACCTTTGGGTGCTTTCAGTTAGTGGGCTTGTTTTCCTCGTAGGTTACAGGCCACTGTTTAAGACGGCAATAAATGCGTTTGGAAGATACTAGCCTGAAAAAGATTCACAGCCTGAATCTTTGGTTTCAAGATAGTGGTTTATGCATTAGTCAGTATATTTAAGGATGAGGGGCTCTATTCTCTATCCTATTACTCATTTCTATAACCCAAGCCCCTAGCACTGTGCCTGACATAGAGTTGGTGCTTAGTAGACGTTTGAAGAGGGAGTGAAGGGAGGAGGAAGTGACTAACTAAATAGGCCAACCCATAAAGAGCAAATTCTGACCAATGGTGGCTATAGCCTATTGGTGACAGAATTTCCAGGCTGGCCAGAGGCTTGCTTGATATTTACTGACTTATACCTTGACATTTACTGACTTGACCAAGAAGGAATCTGTTAGGGCCACTTGATCCTGATTTTCAGATAGGATAATGGGTGGTGTCTGCGAGGCAGAATGACCATATCCCCGTGAGTCTCTGTGTGTAACTAGTGAGTGTTCAGGGCCAGCCAGTTCAACTTGGGGACAGGAGAACAAAGCCACTGCTGCCGAGGCCCTCTGTAAGGTCATTGCATTCAGCTTAGGGATCATGATATTATTCCCTGGCCTCCCTGTCACCTCACGCTCAGCAGAACTTCTGTCTGCTGTAGTACGGTGGAACATAGGCTCAGAGGAGGTTGGATCTGGAAGGAGCAAGTGGAAGTTTATCTACCAAGTCTGTCGACCATGAGCATCAGAATTATCTGAGATATTGATTCATTTTACACATGAGGAAGATGGAGCCCAGGGAAGTAAAGTGACTCTCCCAAAGTCACAAAGCCAGTTTGCAACAGAAGATGATACACTGTAATATCATGAGAGCTGTAGTGTGTTTTATATGTTGGCACACAGTTTTTTCATCTCTCTCTCTCTTCTCCCATTTGGTTTCTCAACCACTTTCCACACAAGAAAATAGAAGTTTGTTTTCATGTTAGGAGAAATGCAGTTTTTATTTATATTCTGTGTCAGTAGCTAGACATGACCTTCTCAAGAAAGGTACCACTAGCCCATACGGCACCTTTGTGCAAAGTGGCAGAAGGCGCCCTTCCTTCCGAGCGGATGTCGGCCTGTCTCATGTGACCGGAGTGCAGGCAGGGCTTCAGCCCTTTCTCTCTCTCTTGGTCGAATGGCCTTACGCAGTGTCCAGCCTGCACAGCTGTGCATGACAACCCTGCTCTCAAGAATGAGGAACTTATCTTCCACTTTGCTTTGTGTCCAGCACAGAGCTGGGCTCATGAGCGTTGGAGATAGGTGACTGAATGGCTCGAGGCTACCTGGGTAATCAGCGGTAGAACCGGAACCTCTGATTTCTAAGCGTGGCCTCAGGCTGCCTTATGGAGGGGACAGGAGACTTTGCCCTGGTATGCTGCCTTTGCTCCAGCTCTTGGGGACTTGGACACTATTTGTTAGTTCTCCAGACACAAAGCACCCTGGGGTGACCCCTGAAAACCAATTTTCCAAGTCAGGGCTGGATTTGTAGTGACCCCAACCCAGATGTGAACACTGGAAAGTGTAGTTAGACATAGCATGATGCTCCTGACCTCTTTAAGAATTCAAAATCCAGCCTCTGTGTTTGGTGTTTGGCAAAAGTTAAGTAAGAGTTTTCAGATGCTGAGCAAAGCCTCCAACCTCACTCCGTTCCACCAAAGAAGTTTCCCCACAGGGCTCTTAATCACAGTAGTGAGCTTTCACCTAGTAATAAATACCCACTTCTTAGCCCGGCGGGGGGTGGGGAGGAACTTCTCACACTATTGTCACAGGGAAGTGGCCTGTTGTCCCTCAGGCCACCCCTTGGGACCATTCCATCACCTCGGATGGAACATTCTCAGCTTCAGCTGCAAGGACAGCAGCAGCCAACTTTTCGTGAGCTCCTCTTGAGGGACCAGGCCTGGAGCTCGGGGCTTTACTCGATCATCTCACTGTATCCCCAAAGTCACCCTGTGAAGCGGGTGTCATTATGCCCATTTCACGGGAGAGGAAACAGAGTCAGAGGAGTTAAGTAACTTGCTCAAGGTCACCCAGCTAGTCAGTCTTGAAGCCAGAACTCAGACTTAGCCCCGTCTGATGGCACAGTGCACGACTACTAGACGCTGGGCACGAAGACCTGCGGACGACCCTGTCTTTTTTGTGCCCATGTTTGCTCTGCTGTATTCATTGAGTGTTTACTATGTGCCTAGCGCCATGCTAAGCAGCTTTGGTGGATTTACATGCATTTTCTTGTTTAATTCTCAAAGCAAACCTGTAGGTATTATTGCCCATCTTTCTACGTGAGAAGGTCACGTCACTCACTCAAGGAGAAGGTGGGATTCCAACTCCAGGCCTACATGACTCTAAAGCTTGTTCTCACTCAAAAGGACAGCATTTCTCAAAGTTTGGTCAATGGACCAGCCTCATCTGCATCTGCCGGTGTAGGTAGAAACGCAGATTCCCGGGCCACAGAGTGCTGAATCGGAACCTCTGCGAGTGCGGGCAGGAAACGGGCTTTCCTGCCAGGTCCGTAGGAGGTTCATTTATGTTTCAAACTCACTTCCACACCTAAGTGCTGGCGACAAAGCACGTTTGAAAATTCATGGAGAGGTGTGTTTCCGATTTATCACTTTTCTATGTGTCTGCTGTCTTTTAATGAAAAGTTTACTAAAAAGAATCGTTTTCCATGTAGGACACAAGTCTCTTTGCCAGGAGCACTTGGCTTCCGTTGCTAGTCTCTCTCACACGCCCGGCCTCATACACCGTCACATTGTTAAATTTCTAACATTAATTCGCATGGGGCCCCCACAGCGCACCAGGCCTGAAAAATCAGGCTATGAGAATGTCCCAGAATCATCCCTTCCCGGCCCCACGCTACCGCACAAAGGTTACCTACGACAGTTCTCATTTTCTTCTCTCTAGGTAATTTCTCCAAAATAGATCACCCAAATGCCTCGATCTGTAAACTTCCATCATGTTCTTTCAACTCTGAAACCCAAATCAGTACGAAACGGTCCCTTGGGGTCCCGCTGGTGGCCAGCCAAGTCCCACCACTGGGTCGCAGCAGGGGGCCTGGTGACTTCGCTTTCAGGCTCATTCCATCCGTGGGTCACTCTTTGACTAACTGTCCCATTTTACCCCCTTTAGCCCTTGGTGAGGGTTTTTTTTCCCTCCTGTTCTGACTCACATTAAAAATATCCTACTCTTCAACCTCCAGTAATTACTTCATTTTTCCCCTCATTCACTCGCTTATTTACAGATGTGTATCAAGCACCCGTATGCTCCAGCAACTCCACTACGGACAAGAATTTAGAAAATAAATAAGACGTGACCCCTTTATTCACGGAGTACAAAGTGTATTTCCAAGTCACTTTGCCAAATATGTGGCAGAATTCTGGAGCTACTTCTTTTTAATAATAATAATAATAATAATAATAATGTTGGTGGGAGGATACTAGGAAGTGGAGGGGGGAGGAGATGACTTTTTTTGAGCCCTTTCTCCACGGCAGGTCCTCTAATGGTCATTTTAGATGTATTACTTAATTTCCTCAACAACCCCAGGAGGTTAGGTACTATTATTATCTTCATTTTACAGATGAGGAAATTTAGGCCCAGAGAAGCTGAGTCATTTTCTTAAGGTCATACAGTTGGTGAAGTCTGACCCCGGAGGCAGGCCTCTTCAACATTCTCTTTGGATCCTCAAGACCTTCGAATGAGAAGTATCAGAGGCACAAGGAAAATGGACCGAAAGGGAGAAGATGAATGAGAGATGAGATGAAAGAGCCTGGCGAGGACATAGTTTTATCCAGGTTGGCTCCAGAATAAGAGAATCTGAAATGCATTTCAGGTTGTCTGGGGAAGTGTAGTCCTAGCTGAAGGACAGCATTTCTCCCAAATCATAGAACCGTGAAATCTCAGGTTTGAGAGGGATAGTGATGTGGTGTAATCCAAACCTCGTGCCAAATCCCTTTACAGCCTTGTCACCAAGTGCTCGTCCAGTCTGCGTGGAATACACCCAGGGACGGGGACTCCATGACCTTGTGAGATAACTTGTTCCATTTATTGTAAACTGACGTCGTGGAAACCCTGGTTTTGCCTGCCCAGCATCCCAGATTTCCTCCAGGTAACCGCCTACACCCATTTCCAGTGATTCTAGAAGGGGCTGTCAATCAGTGAGGCAGTAAGCATACGTCCCTAAGTTAGGCCAATCAAACTGTCTCTCAAAGGAATTTCATTCTGGCACCAAGGGACACCAGGATAGAAAACTGACAGAATCAAGTCACAGCAAAGAGAGACCATCAACAAGGGCCCCAAGAAGCTTGGGGATGCCTGATCTTCCTCAGCCTTTTCTCCAATTCTGTGAGCAATACTTCCATTAAATCCCTTTTCCCCCCTTGTTCTGCTTATTAGCCAGAGTTGGATTTTGAAGCTTGCAACCAAAATAGCTTAGCTAATAAAATCCACTTGTGTTTGCTTTCTGTTGCGTTGCATTATCAAATGTGCTTCTTCATCATAAATGTCGTGCACACACATGGTTTAAAGACATTTTTAAATGGCACACAAAGGCAATTTCAAGTTGTACGTTCCACTGGCTCCAGCTCCTGGAGGTAACCACTGCTAACAGTTTCTTGTGTCCCTCTAGAAACTTCTGTTGAATAGATTAACAGCTCTGATGGTTAAATATCTCTTCCTTAGACAAGTAGAAATCCATCAGCCTGTGACTTGCATTCATTTGAGCAAGTTCTAGGTTTTGAGAACCACCGAACAGAGTCCAATGACAGATTTTCGGGTAGGTGACAACTCTCATATCATATGTCCTAAGTCCCCTCTCTTAGAACTAGACACTCTCAGTTTCTTTAGTCATCACCTACGTGGGCCACAGTTAGGAGGCCCCTCAACACCCTGGCCCTTTTCCTCTGAATACACAGGAATCTGCTCTATCTTTCCAGAATTGGGGTGCCCAGAATTGAGCAGCTGTCCTTCAGCGACCTGCCTGGGTAGAGCAGCACTTGCTACTGTCCTGGCCCTTCTCGTTCTCTCGTTAAGGGCAGCCTGAGATTCCTGAGTAACTTCTGTCCACAGCCTTCTTATCCCATTGACATTCCTGTTCACTAAAACACACACAACACACATGCGTGCGCACACACACACACACACGAGTGGAATCACATCTCCTTGATTCTGAGTTTCTACTATTTGTTTTTTTGAACCCAGTATACCTCCATGCTAAATTTCTCTAGTGCATAGCTGCATGTTAAAATTTTAGGCCTTTACTCGGTGAAATATTACCAATGAGGTTCTGTCCCCCAGAATGCCTCTTCTGAAAGGACATCTCACGTTGTGTAAGCCGAACCTACGCAGACTGAAATATAGCACTAACATCAATACTGGCATCAGAAGCCTCAGGTTTTTGCACACCTTGTGGCTCACCAATTCTACTTCTAGGATGTTCTTTGAAACAAATCTCAAACTGCAAAGAGCCTAACTATCCCACAAGTAGAGACTCGGTTTAATAAACTGAAGTACAACCACATGATGGACTATCAAGTAGTTATCAAAGATCATGCTAGAGAGGAATAATTAATAACATGAGAAGCCATAACCCCATATTGTTAAGCTAACCAAAAGATTATAAAACATTGGGGTAATATAATCCACTTTTCTATGTATCTAAATGCATAGAATGAAGATTGATGGGATGTACACAAAATGGTTACAGAGGTTGTCTCTGGGTAAAAGGATTCTGACCAATTTTTACTTTCTACTTTTTGTCTTACATGTATTTTCAGGTATGTTTTATTATAAACATTAATTCTATAACAAGTTATTCTTAAAGTAAGGAAGAAATGTGGCATCGACACCTAACGGAATAATCCCGAGTGCAAAATTGGAATAAAAATTAGGTTTAAAAATGTGTTATTTGGAAATTCTTGTGCTTTTTTTATTTGAATGTCCATACCATTTCCCTGTTCTGCTTTTGTGTTCATGACACCTTATTCCATATATATATATTTTAATTTTTAATAAAATTATCTATAAACTTTGATTTTTATAACTATTTACATATTTTTAAATGTCTAATAAAAATTATTTATATACTATTTTGAAAACCCAGAAGGTTTTTAATACCAAAATATTAAGGTCATTACTTCTGGGTGGGAATTGCTTTTTCAACAATAAAAATGTATGATGTCAAAAAATGTTTTCAAAACAACAAAAGGAAAAAGAACACTTGCCATGCAGATACATTAAGCCAGAGCAGCTTAATGTTCAGCTTCTCTGCACAGACAGACTCCCGTCTTCCCACTGGCCAACGGGGTGAATCAGAATGTGGGCTGGGCTGTGAGTGTGTGGGAAGCCCCTCGGGCCTGTGAGGATGGCACAGGATTGCACAGTTCAGGCAGGATGAGGAGATAATGCAGCCCAGTCGAGGCTTGCTTATTAGCTTGTCTGTTCCAAGCGTTCATTACCATGGTCACTCTATCCAGGATGAGCAGCAATATCTGGTTGTGGACGTGACAGGATGTTGTGCAATGATTAAGCAAATCCAGAGCCTTCCTTTCTCAGAGCCATTGGATGCTGCCAGCAGGGATAAGTCCATATGAAAGAGGGAATCAGGCACGAATCCACAGTAGCCTCTTCTCCATGCTGCCTTCTGAGCCTTGACTTTGGTCCAAGTCACAGGTCAGTCCAAACTTAGTGCTCCAGTACTTCCCTGCCTGTCTCTGACTTCCTGAGTCCAGCCCCATCAAAATCCAGCTGTCCTGGGGTCTTGTTTATGCAAAGCTCCAGTCTAAGCAGGGTGATAACAGTGAATAAGTGAAAACATTGCTGTGTATGTCTCTAACGCTTTTAAAGTATTTCCATCTAGATCATTTTTTAGTTCCACAATGAGAACATATAGAAACCACTGGAAGTGAACACTCCTTGTTCCCTACTATTGAATTTATTAAAGCACCTGCATTTGCACCAATTCTTTCTTATTTTCCTTCTGTTATAATAGAGGAAGGATCATTTCTCATATAAGAGGCAACTTTTCCACATGAGCTATGGATTCTCTTCTTGTTTACTTTCCCAAGGACCTACTACATTAATATTCGTTCTTCTGTCCTACATCTCCTACCTCTCCTTCAGCTGGGTACTTTTTCTCAGTGTTCAGATATACTGTGATATATCCCCAAATGTCTAAGAAAACAAGCCCCAACAATTCTATTGAAAGTCAGAGATTGTCAGATCGGACTGAAAAAAAAAAAACAAAATAAGATCTAACTCAATGGCACATAAAGAAAAGGGAATCCTCATGCACTGTTGATGAGTTTGCAAATTAGTGCAGCCACTATAGAAAACAGTATGGAGGTTCCTCAAAAATTAAAAATAGAACTACCTTATGACCCAGCAATTCCACTTCTGGGTATTTATCCCAAGGAATCCAAAAGATACGTGCACCCTTATGTTCACTGCAGCATTATTTACAGCAGCCAAGATATGGAAGCAACTGAACAGCCCATCAATAGATAATTGGATAAAGAAGAAGTGGTACATACATACAATAGAATATTACCTGGCCATAAAAAATGAACTCTTACCATTTGCAACAACACAGATGGACTTAAAAGGCTATTGTACTAAGTGAAATAAGTCAGACAGAGAATGAAAAAATACATATGATCTCATTTATATGTGGAATATAAAGAACAAAAAAATGAAGAAACAAAACAGAAACAGACTCATAGATGCAGGGAACAAGCTGATGGCTGCCAGATGGGAGGATGGTTGGGGAGGCGGGGTAAAAAAGGGGAAGAGATTAAGAAGTACAAATTGGTAGTAACGAAATAGTCATGGGATGTAAAGCATAAGGAATACAGTCAACAACATAGTGCCAGGTAGGTGCTAGACTAATTGAGAGGAATGCTTCGTAAATTACATCACTATCTAACCACTCTGTTGTACACCTGAGACTAATATAAAAGAATATTGGATGTCAACTCTAATTGAAAAAATAAAAATGAAAAAAAAGAAAGTTATGGATTAAAAAAAGAGCAAATAAAAGTCCAAATGAATGAAAAATAACTTGAGTCTTGGGAGAGGAACAAAAGCGTTATCGAAAAAGAGGCGGCCTTCGGAATCGTCGTGGAAGGAAAGGAAGATGAACAAGGAGATGCTCAGAGAAGGCCCCGTGCCGGCGGGAATGCCAACGCGAGCAGCGGAAGGAGGCAGGAATCGGTGGTGTGTTTCAAGAATGGCACGGAGCCCATTGAACGGAGGATACGATATGTTCATACAAAGAAAATGTGCTGGAGAAGGTGGGTTGGATTCCACTGATGAGGACTTGCTCTTGATAGGTGGTGGAGAAATGAAGGTGTTGGCAGGTCTGTGATGCAACCAGAGCTGCATGTGGGGAAGATTAACTTTATGAGCTTCAGGTTGACTCATAGTTGATGTCACTCCATCTGTTCTGGCCCCCGAGCTGCTTTTTCTCAGCTTTTCCTACCAAGCAGTGAAAGGAAGAAATCTCCAAAGATGAAAACAAACACTGATCAGTGTGTATCCCCATTGCTCCCTCCTTTAAGAGTTTCTGCCTTTCTTCTTCCCTTAAAGTCAACAACAACAAAAAATTCTTCCTCACGGAAAACGGCTAGTAAATGTATTTTTAAAATCTAGTAATAGAGAAAACTAATTAAAATCAAGTCAGTACCAAATTAGTAATGATTTTAAAAATTAATAATGCTCAGTGCTCGTGAGGATGTGGTGAGGTGGACACTAACATGCATTGCTTGGAGCAGTGTCAATTGACGAATACTTTCCAAGAATTCCACTAATAGGAATTCATGCAAAGGAAATCATCTAAGATTAAGAAGAGATTTATACCCAGAGAATCCCACCACAAAATTACTGTGACTAGTTAAAATTTTGAAACACTTCTGATGTCCAATCTTAGAACAAAGGTTAACTAAAATAAGGTGTAGACATATGATATAATATTAAACAATATAATGATGAGTATAATAAAGTTTAACTCAAAAACAGTTTTGATTATATACAGAATACTTGAAAACTTGAATCTCCCTCTCTCTTTTCAAATGGAGCATTGCAATTAAAGCTAATATTTTCTCTTTTCCTGCATTAGTCTCTTTCTTCTCTCTCCTTTTCTCCAGAGATAATCACTATTTTTGAGTTTAAAGTGTGTCCATTCAGAGCTTTATAAAAGTACTTTCCACATGTGCATGGAATATACAACTTCTTATTTTGGATTGTGTTTTTTTCTGGTATCGGGTTATCTGTGTTATTCTGAATCTTGCTCTCCTCCCTTGTGATATGTTTTTTGAATTCTGTGGGAAAATACTTACGGCCTGCCAAGTGAGAAAAGCAAGAGGTGGGATTATACAAACAGCATGATCTCAAATATGTACAACCGGTCTTGTGTTTAGAAAGGAGACCAAAAGGGAATATGCCAAAAATATTGGCAATCTATTGTCCTGGGGAGATTCAGAGAGATGCTCTTTTCTTTTTTAATTTTTTCTGTTTTTTTTTTTTTTTTAGATTTAGCACATACTGATTTTATAATCAGAATGAAGTTATAAAAATATGTATAATGGATCAAAAATATCCCTTTACCAATGAAATATTAGCCTTCCCCTCTCCTCCGCTCCCACAGAAGTGTTTCCACTTTATTTTCAAGAGAGGAGGGACCCTCTCTTTATCCCTTTTCTCTCCATGTTTCTCAGAAGTGGTGACAGAGATTTATCAGTCTTTTATCTAAAACAGCTTTAGCATCTTTGCTGCAAGAATTTCAAATAACCATGCCCTTCCACACCAGATAGAACATTCCAAACTAGAAATCACCACACGTGATGCTACTGTATAAATAGTGCTGAGCGTTCAACCCCTAGGAAGCGGTGCATCTTAAGTTTAATATGTCCTTTGTAAGATGGGCAAAAGCAAGGTACAACCTAGGCCTTCAAAAGGAGCAGGAACTCATTCATTTATTCATTCACTCATTCATCACTCAGTAAATAGCTATAAAGTACCTATTACAGTATGGGATATGTTCCAAGGCCCCCAGTGGATGCCTGAAACTATGAGTACTACTGAACTCTAGATATACAATGTTTTTTCCTATATTTACATGCCTATGATAAAGTTGAATTTGTAAATTAGGCATAGTAAGAGATTAATAACAATAACTAAGAGTGAAAAAGAACAATTATACAGTATACTGTAATAAAAGTTATGTGAATGCTCTTCTCCCTCTCAAAATGTCTTATTGTACTGCACTCACCCTTGTTTTTCTTGTGGTGATGTGAGACGACACAATGCCTACGTGATGGGATGAGGTGAGGCGAGACATTATGAAGTAAAATAAGGGTGACTCGAGCACAAGCTCTGAGATAACCGCAATGGTTGATCTGATAACCGAGAAGCCTACTCGGTGACTAACAGGCGGGGAGCGTCTGCAGCGTAGAGATGCTGGACAAACGGATGATTCACTTCCCAGGCAGGATGGCGAGACTTTTCATCACACTACTCAGAACAGCTTGCAATTTAAAACCTATGAATTGTTTATTTCTAGAATTTCTTACTTAATATTTTCAGATCACAGTGGGCTGTGGGTAACTGAAACCATGGAAATGAAACCATGGATAAAGGGGGGACGAAGGCACGTGCCCCTCATTGTGCCAGGGCTGGGGTAGAGCTGAGGACAAGGAGGCCAGCTCCTCTGTGCATTTTATAGGGCAGTGGAGGGAAGGGGGCAAGGTAGGGGTGACAGAGAAAAAGCAAGTAAACAATACATGACATAGCACATAGAGAGAAAGGTGTAGAGAAGAACCAGACCAGGTGATGTGTTGATGCCTGAGGGCAGGGAGCCAGGACGGAGGTCAAAACTGGGTCGTCAGCCGCTCAGCTTTGTCTCTGAACGAACTGCTGAATCTCAGTACCCCATTCTGCTTCCATCTGCCTTGCTCAGCCTCAATTTCATTATCTCAACTTTATTCGTTCACATACTCATTCATTCATTCCAGCATTTATTGAACTCTATTGTCAGACACTGCTTGGCATTGAGGCCATAAAAATGAAACAAGATCCTGAGCTCACAGAGAGGCAAGGTGACTTCCTATGACAAACCAATGTGACCAGCATCATGAAAAGCCCAGGCTAAGTGAGATGGGGGTACAGTGTGGGGGTGGGAGTAAGTCTGCAGCAAAGGTTTGCATGGGAGGAGTTGTGGGCCTTGAAGCGTAAGAGTTCATAGTATAAGAGAAAAAGTGTCCCAGATTTGCATTCCTTCTTGAAGGAACAAGAAAGAAGCGCAGCCACCCAGCACGGGGGCAGCTTCTCCTTTGTGACTGCCCCCGCCCCTGATACTTTCAGGATCCCAGCAAAGGATCACACCAGGGCGGAGCGGTCACTCAGGACCACAGCTGGGCCTCAGGCTGAGGGGTCGCCGTGGGTCAAGCAGACTTTCTTTGGGAGAGGATAGAAAGGGTCCCAGCCAGTTGCTCTTGGCAAAAGGCAGGGGTTGGTCATGTTGGCGGCATATCAAAATTAATGAAAATAGTTAAACAGACATGAGCATTCACAGCCCCTTGGCAACAAGTCCTTCTTTCTTCCGGCTGTGCTTGGCTTCCAGAGCTGGGATGGGGATGTGTGTGGAGCGGGCCAGGAGGTGGGGGTGGCAGAAGTGCCAGCCTGCCAGCCTGGCTTCTGCAGAAGATCAGGGCTTGGGTGGGGAAGCATGGCTTCTCCTCCTGTCAGCTGCTGGTTTGGATGGATTCTCGTTCTGCTCGCTGCCTGGGGCACCGCACCCAATGCCCAGGTTGGTCTTTAAGCTCTCGCCCACATACGGACTGTCACGTACCTCCCTGCACTTTGAAGATAAAGGACAGCACCACACAGTGACTTCCTGGGCCAGACCCTGTTCTGGAACTGTTTCCTTTGGCATTTGACAAAGTCAGCAGATGAAAACTGTTCTCGTGGGTCCAAGGGATTGAGGCTCCCAAGGGGATGTGTAACAATCCACCACCTTGTCGTTGTTGCGTCTTCTCTTAAAAATGGTGTTAAAATCATTTTAATTTTTTTTTTATTGTAAGGAAGGATATGTTTAGTTGTGTCTGAAAACAGAAGACACAGATAACTAAAAAGAAGAAAATGAAACACTTGTATGTACTCAGATCTTGGTTTCTAAATGCCATTACCCAATAAAAGGAAGCGGTCCCCTTGGAAAAACGGCTGATTCCAACACTGGGGCACAGACGTTTCAAGATAAGCCAGGAACATCTTGCTATGTCAGAAAAGAAAGCCAAAGAAGTGCTCAAACAAACAGAAAGATTGCGGAACATGTCAAAAAGGCACAAGAGCCAGCTTGAATGGGCTCCTACTGGCCAAATCAGGATAATTTTGAGCATCAAGATAGATATGGACAAGAATGGATTGTAACCCATTGAATAAAATAAGACTCTATCGTCCATTTTTTATAATAAGTAAAAAAAAGGGAGTTTCTCTTTCTTACAATTAATAAATGTAGAAGGAATGATCACATTACAAAAATCACAATTTTGCAATTATATTGCAAAAATTAATTCAAGCGAGATTCATCAATGGATTCTAAATGGGAGTTGGGAAGAAGTTGGATTAAGAATAGGACATTTACACAGTTTTAAAGTATCTTCCTATAAATTATATATTAGTCAAAAAAAGGAGAAATAGAAAGCACACTGCAGGAAAAGCACGAGTGATAACTAAGTGATAAACATTAATATCACCACTAAGGGACAAACAGATGTCATATGTCTCTAGACGTCATACCTTGAGAAAAACACAGCATCGCTTATGTATTATTCCAGACCAAAATGCATAACCTGAATCAAATCTTGAAGAAACATCAAACAACCCAAATTGAGGAGCAATCTATAAAATAAGAGGCCTGCGTTCTTAAAAACCGTCGACGTCATGATGAATGGTTCCAGATAAAGAAGACAAAAGACGTGACAACCAAACGCAGTACATGGTCCTGAACTGGATTTCGGACGAGGAGAAAATACAGTTCTGTACTGAACATAATGGGGACAATTGATTAAGTTGGAATACGGACAGTGGCTTAGATAAAAGGATTATATCAATATTATATTTCTGGAATTTGCTAATGGCTCTGCGGCTATGTAAGAGAATATCTTTGTTCTTAAATGCGTATTGCAATGCTAAGGGGTAAGGGACATAATATCTGTCATCTATTCTCAAATGCTTCACAAAAAATTATTATGTGAACACAAATATAGGTAGCTAACGAGCAAGAGCGAGGGAGAGAGAAATACACAAGAAGGGTATACGAGAGTTCTTTGCACTACTTTTTCAACTTTTCTGTAAGTTAGAAATTATTTCAAGACAGTAGGGTTTTTTAAAAAAAATGGATAACATTGGAACTAGCTGTTTCTGAGATAATGAACACTCGGCTCTGAGAAAAGAACACCTGGATTCACACGCCACGGATGCTCTCAGTCCAGGACTGTTTTTCGAACACAATTGGAATCAGACGGAAGCCAAGGTTTGTTAGTAAAGCAAATGTGTCACAAACGGCTTCTCTCCACATACATACATACACAGACAGAATTTATAATTAGTCATAATTATTGAGAGCACTTATCATTATTTTGTATTGTTCAGTTACATAAAAGCGCCTTCATTTAATCAGTAGCTACCAAATGTAGGCTGCTTGCCTTTTTTCCAATTATGACTAATAACGTGTATCCTCAAAGAACACATTGCTCGTAGGATACCTTACCATTATTTTATGTATATTATATTATTTGAAAGCAAGAAAAATATATCTTAATTTCAAAAAGGTTGGAAAATGTGCATTGAGAATTTGTTAAAAATATGTACTTTTTCTTCAGTGCCGAGGAGCACTGTGGTCTGACAGCTCAGACTCAGGTCAGAAAAGAAGCTGGGGCCCCGTGTGGTTACACGTGTTGCTTAATCTTCCAGGATGATTCACAAAGTTCTTCGGGATTTTTCAGAACCCAAGAGTCATTATTAAAATGAAGATAATAATACCTTTCCTGACCAACTTGTTTTTCACTTTTACTAATGTTTACTAAACACCAATGTTCTGTGTCATTCACAGTGTCTGCATGAGGAGTTTGCAGTTTAATGAGGAAAAGAACAAATAATTGTTCTGCCTGTAGAAATCAGGCGTGGCTAAGGGAGAGCGAGGGGGTCGGGGGCGAGGGAAAGGGAGAGAAACGTGATCTTGTGGGATCTATTCATTGAGCAAATACTATTCATCTTCTACTATGCCTGAGACTATGCTAGGTACTGAGGTCGAGCGGGTATGTTTAAGGTGTACTCGGGGAAGGGACAGCCCAGGTAGAGAGAATGGTGGGAAGAGCGATGCCAAGGGACGAGAGTGTCTGGTGTATTTGGGAAATGGAGTGGCCTTCAGAATGCGGGGAGTTGCCGAAGATGAGGCCAAAGATGGGATATTATTAGCCCCATTCTAGCTGGTAAGGAAACCGAGGCTCAGAGAGGCTACGCAGTGTTCTGGAGCACACAGCTGGACGGTGCTGCGTCATGTCAGATTCAACTGTTTTGAGCATCTGGCTTTCCACTCTCTCTCCAACGATAAGCAACTTAAGAGAAGGAGGCACCATCTTTTATCCAAAGTGCCTAGCACAATGAGGTCCCATCATGGATGTTCAACACATGTTTGTTGAATGAATGAATGAATAAGTGAGTGAGCAACACAGAATGGATGACAGGTCTCGTCCTGCAGGCCCCCAGGATGGGCGAGGCCAGCCTCTCAGAACCGTTCACACCATTTCCGTCCATAACTAGATGTTTCCTAGTGGCCTACACTGCCCGATTCCTGGTCCTTTCGTACCTGGATTGTGTAAGGAGGTGGCTTCACTGGTCTAACCACTCTAAACTGAATCCCCGCCAGGCCCCTGAGCAGGAAATATGAGTTGGAAAGACCAGCAGCGCCTCCTAGGACCTCAGATAGCACAGGCAGGCCTGTCCAGGAACCGCTCCTTCCGGCCAAGGTTCCCCTGGAGCAGTGGCTCTGGGAAGCTGGTCTGACCATGTAGGCAAATCTTGTTTCCAAGGCAATCTGCTTAATGAGTAAGATGAGGAAGGGCCTTATGAGCTGCAAAAGGCTGTACACACAGGAGGGATTACCATGTGGTATCGCTAATAATCTCGTGGAAAGAGAGTTCGAATAGGAAATTTAGTAATCACGTCATCTGTCCCCTGCCTCCATTTCTCAGATGAGGTCAGTGAAGCCCAGAGAGGGGAAGTGACTGGCCCAAGTCATCCAGGGTGAGGAGATGCAGGAGAGGTAGCACACTGGTAAGAAAGCTTGGATGCCAGAGTAGCCCAAGCTGGGGAAAATCTCAGCTTCACCAATTGCTAGCGGGGGGAGCCTGGGCAAGTGAACTAACTGTAACATGGGAATAAGGATCATTATTTTAAGAGTTGTTTTAAGGATTGGGTAAGGTAACAAATGATTGGAGAGAGCCTTACGTGTACCTGGAATGTAGAAGGTGATGAATAAATGTTAGCACTTATTACATCATCATCACTATTATTACCTATTAGCTGGGCAAGGATACAAGACTTTCCAACTTCCATCTAAGCGTACCCTAGGTTCACTCATTGATCACCTATTGAATGAACAGCTTTTATATGTTAGTCAAAACGCTAGCTGCAGAGTGGATGTGTGCGTGGAGGGGAATGAGCAGGAGGTGTACAAATGAAATCAACACACTCTCTGCAGTCAAAGCGAGTGTGGCTCAAGGGGCTTAGAGGTGGGAGTGGAGCTATCCATGTATATAAAAAGCAAACCTTAGAAGGTGGAATTAATTCTGGAAGTCATTTTTGGAGGCCGAGGTACCATTTAGAAACCTGGGTATATCCAGGAACTTCTAGGGTCACCACGAAACCCCCAAACAAGGACAAAACCTTCACATGCACTTGTGCTTGGTCACACACACACACACACACACACACCCCAGCTCTGATGGCAGGAAACCTTAGCCAGCCTGCTGCATCCTCCACCCCAGGGACTGGTAGACCCAAACGGTTCTATGTGGGGAGTTGAGGGAACCCAGGGCCCACCCCCCCTTCCTGGGACTCAGCTCCACACTGTCACCAGTTCTTTTCCAAACAGAAACATGCCTCATGTTTCACTGTGCAGAGCGACAGGTGTCCATGGCAGAATGAGATCAACACAGCATCTCGTCTCCGCCTTTGTAAGAAGCGAGATAATGTCTGTGCTAGAACTGGAGGTCAGGCCTTAAACGAGGGTTCTGGGCCGGTGGCCAGCAGCTGCTGCATCAAAGTCAGGCAGCTCTGGAGTCAGGGAGATCTCTGAAAATGAACGTGCAGCGGGTGTTCTAACAGCGGCGGCGAGATGTGACTCAACACCAAGAGAGATGGAGGGAAAAGAGTCGAGCGAGGCTGCGGCCCAAGCGCTTTCGTAGGCTGCATGTAATTTAGTCTTTTCCACAGCCATATGTTACAGGCGAAGGACACCTAGACGCAGAAGGGGTAAGAAACTTGCCGCAGGTAACATGGAAACGACACTTAAACCAACACCCGGAGATCAACACATGGGAGAAAAGAGAAATGGGCGCCTGGGTTGGTTCTTGTGACCCGACAAAGCAGAATAATTAGAAGCCAAAAACAAACTGACCTTGGGAATCCTATTTGCTTTTCAAAGTCCAGCTCACCTAGGACCTCAGCCTGAACCTCCCTATTCCAAACCTTTAACCAAGTTGTGTTTTTAAATGCTAATTTTACTCTGCTCGTGGTGTCTCCCTCCTGATGAGCCGCAGGCCTTGTTAGCAGGGTGCTCAGACGGGAGGGGCTGCTCAGACGTGGACGGCATTGCTAAGGGAAAGGCAAGTGCCCTGCGCCGTGTGGGAAAAGCGTGGGACCTCGACTCAGAAAAACCTGGGCTCGAGTCCCAGCCCCACCACCTGCTAGCTGCATGACACTGTGCTACTACTTAACCCTTCTCAGTCTCCTCATCTTAAGATGGAGATACTAAAATGCTCCTTCCAGGTTTGTTCAGAACAGAGAGTAAATAATTACATGGAACTTCCTTCCCTGCTACTTTATGTTTCTGTGGGGAGGGACACCAATGTGTGTCACGCTCCTGGCTTCTTCATGGCCCCCCACTCTAGCCTCTCCCCAGGAGCTGGAGGAGTGAATTACCTGACTGGCAAATTTGGGAGTAGAAAATGGGCCTATGTATCTCTGCCTCCCCATCCACTTTTCCCTTGGGATCCAGTTGCCGCTGGCAGCACACATTCTGCCTTGTTCCCCCAACACCTTACATTTTTTTGAGGCGGGGAGGAAGCTCTCTATAGGGCGAGGCCAGATCTCTTCCACCACTGCCCAGGGCCAGGTGTTAAATCGGTAAAGGGAAGAGTATCTGCCGTTAAACCCAAGCCGGACTCTCCAGGGCCGGTTCTGTCATTTGATCTCCACCCGCCAGACCCCTCTGTTATTTCCAATGGTCCAGAACTGAGTGGGGAAAAGATGAGAGGAGTGCTGGGTGTCATGTAGAAGCCCGCTGTAACCTCAACACGTTCTACATTACATGTCCAATAAACGGAAGCCGTTAATTTGCACCAGAAACACACTTCTCACACTTCTGGCGCAGACTCTGCCCCCTCCATGTCCTCTCTTCAGCAGCTCCCACTCAGCCCATGACTTTTCCTGGTGATACTGGCCTGAGTTCAGCCCTCGAGGGCCCTTACCTTGCTGGGGCACGCCCTTAAGCCCCAGATGAGTACACTTCCTTTGCCAAGAGGCAAGACACAGCTTCTCATTCTTCTTAAATGTAGGCTCTCTCTCGCTGCAGGTATGAAACATTCTGCTTGCTTTCCTGCTAATGTAAAAACATGGAGGAATAGAAGGGTTAATTTTTCAGAAATCAAGGGGCTCCACTGTTTCTGATCTCCGCTGTTTGCCCACTGTGCGAAAAAGTTAGATCCGGCCAAAACAGTCATCCTAATGGTCAATTAACCAGCAGGAGAACAATGGGCCAGTGGGACTTAAACACACACGCTTGTGCACCTGCAGTCCCCTGCTCCCCAAGGTCCTGTGCATAAAAAAAGACAGGGAGGAAATCCATTCCAACAGCACTGAAAACACTTGCGTGAGAGCCCTCCTCGGGTTTATAAGCTAAGTTGCGAAG
This sequence comes from Pteropus alecto, assembly GCF_000325575.1. Lineage (NCBI taxonomy): Eukaryota > Metazoa > Chordata > Mammalia > Chiroptera > Pteropodidae > Pteropus > Pteropus alecto. The sequence goes on along the minus strand of NW_006439568.1, from coordinate 3,734,410 downwards.
ACAGGACGTCAAACATGGAACGTCAACCATAACGAATGCAGCTCTGCGTGCCAGGGAAGGAGGTGCTGCTTTTGCTGGCAAGGAGGGAACAGCAAGGGTGGCCAGCGGAGGAGGAGGGAGGTCTTGACTGCCAGGCAGAGGGGTTCGGGGTGTATTTTGTAAAGCGACGTGGAGGAATCAAGGTTCTTCCCGCACTGGCACGACTTCCAGTTAAGTTAGAACAGGGATGGAGGTGGAGGCAGGCGCTGAGGAAGCTCCGGCTGGCAGCCCCGTGTGTCTGTCTGCCCGTGTGGTCTTCTGCGTCCCTGCCTCCTAGGTGGTGACTCCCTGGTGTCAGCCACAGGCAGGGGAAACTTTCCCGAAAGAACACATTCAGGGAATTGTTGAAGGGTCAACAGAGGTCACCTGGTGAACCAGAAAAGAGATTGCAACAGCCCGGTCTTGAGCACGTCTGGGCCTTAGTTTCCTCCTCTGTACGACGGGGAGCTCCTTCTAGCTTATGGTGATTCTGACAAGACACAGCTGGCACTGGACGCCACTTCCTCTTAGCATCCTCTCCCGCACTGCAAAGCCTGCCTCCGCCCTGCAGCCTCCCTGCCTTCATGCCAGCCTCCTCTCTGAGTCTTGCTTCCCCTGCACCTGAATCCGGCCTCCCCCGGCCTCGCCCCTTAACTGACAGGGCCAGATTGCCCCGCCTTTCTCCAGCTGCCTAAAGCCCTCACCAGAGAAAGCTTAGCCCCCACGATGGGGCCAATAAAAGCTTTATTACCTCTTCTAGGTTACATGTTTAAGGTTAACTGGAGTCTTTCTGCAGACATGGCTTAAGGTCAAGGGTGACTCTCCTGGTGGGAATGGTGGAGAAGGACGAGGGAGGGCAGGCTGACCTGCAATGTGCCCCAAATCTGCTTTCGTACCACTGCCTCGATTCCAGCAAAAAGGACGACACAGAAAGAGAGAAGGGACTCGTTTTGATAGACCTTAGAAAGCTCTCCAAGGCCTTATTATGTAATTTGGTCCTCCCGACAGGTCTGAAAGGTAGGTCTGGCAGATCTGGGTGCTTAGGGGTAGGCAGTGTGACGTAGCAGATACAGGTGCCGGCGCCAAAGACAGACAGCTGAGCTGGAACCCGGCCTCGCCCCTCGCTAACTATTGATCTTGGGCAAGTGTCTCGACCACTCTGTGCCTCAGCGATCTCACCTGTAAAATGGGAGTGATGATCCTAACAGCATGTACCTCACAGGGTTATTGTAGTAAACGAGTCAGCACATGGGAAGCACATTCTAAGAACTGGAAGAGCGATTAATATCATCGCTATTATTCTACTCGCCAGAGTGAGCATCCCAGTGGTCCCGCTGGCTGGTTGCGTGAGAGCACTGGGGGGCTGCTCAGCCCACCCCTTTCGGCATCGCTTACCTACCTGTGGAGTGGGTGCACGCCCCGCTGCCCGGCTGGACTCGTAGGTTGAACCAGAGGCAGCTACGTGGCCCAGGCTGGGCCAATCGGATCCTGTCCTGGGAACTTGGTGTTTTCTGGAACGGTCATTCTAGCCAGCTTGGGCAGGTTCTTAAATCAAGGACATGGGAACTGTGAGGCAGACATGGGTGCTCGAAAGCGGAGAGAGGAAAATGAGCGAACACAGGGAGGAGCACCAAGAGGGAGAGACAGAGCGAGGGGCGCAGAGACAGGAATCGGCTGCCTCGCTCCTTCCCTTCCCGCTGCCTAAGAGGATCGGAGGGCGGCGGGTGAGGGGGTGGGCTCCAGGTCGTGCCCATGTAATGTAACCCCCAGTTCCCTTGTTTGCACAAGGGTTGCCACACGGCAAAATCCTGCCTTTTGGTTACCGGGCCTGCCCCTGTTGTTCAGAATATCTGCAATTCTGTGAGTTACCTCTGCAATCCCGACTCCACCTTTCACCAGCTTTAGGATTTGGGAGAGTTATTTATCTCCTTTAAACCTCATCTTTTCATCTGAAAAATGAAAAAAGTACCAATCTCACAGGGCTGTTGTGGGGTTCAAGCACAGTGGTGTGCTGGTAAAGCTTAAAAACCAATTCCGAGGATGGGGTCGTCCTAATCTGTAGAGTTCACTCATTTCCGTGGTCCAAATACTCCCGCCGCAGGTGATTTCAAGATACCAAGGCAACATCTTCGGAGGCGGAATTGGAAAGAAGTGTGCATCATGGCACAATATTTCCACCGTACAGCAGAATGGATGTCATTTGAGCCTGGGTAATAGCTAAGGGGAGTAAAATAATTTGGAACTGATGAGTGCTGAGGTTTTATTACATTTGTTTCTAACGTAGTTTATTTAATTGTGAGTTTACATAATTCGATTTTTTAATCCTGCTGTGTTTAGTAACTGGCTTGCCAAATTTTGAAAATGTAGCAGTTGGCTCTCCAGAGCCAGTCCGCGTTGGCTCCACATGCTGGCGGTGAGCGAAAGCCTTTTCTGGACTTAGATGAGAACCCAGTATGTACAAAGCGCTCAATAAATGGGAGCCTCCGTGATCCCTGTCATTTATCTCACGACATGATTTATTACAGCAGCGGAAAAATCAGGAAAAAAAACACATTTCAAAAGCACCTTTTGTAAGTTCAGGGTCGCTTTGTTCAGTTGAGAAACACAGACTTGAGGTTTACGGGACACGATTTGCTCAGCCAATTACTGTGCTTGCCGCAAATTCAAAACTGAGACCAGGAAAAGAACGGAAAGATATTGGGTGTAAACGTTTGTGAAAACTCAGACGTGCTGCGGTACTGCAGGAAGGTGGAGGCGTTCCTCACTAGCAGCTGGCGGAGGCAGCGGAGAGATGCAGGAGAGATGCAGTGGGGTGCTGCAGTTAGAAGCCAAAGCTTGGAGCCTTCACAGGGACGCAGACCGCAGAAACCGTGCTCATTGAAATCAATAAGAAATGCGATGAGATCTGCAGGACCGTAATATTCTATTTACTAAGCATGCACGTACACGCATGCATGCACACAGAGGAGCATTCTTTATTTTGCAAAGAAGCATACATATTTGTGTCTGTGGTGTTCTAGGCAAGAAAAACATGGGCATATACATACTGAGTAGTTGGAGAATTAATAAAAGGACTATTTACGAAGCTGTGGGCAGGGTTAGGAAAAGCAGCCAGTGATGGTGACATGCCCTGGAGCTAGGGACAGCCATAGGACCTAACTATGCCCTAGATGTGAAGGGCCAAATCGGTTCAAGTACCGCCTAGAGAAGGTTTCCTTACAGGAGCTATGGGGGTGCAGCCGACACCTGCCCCCAGTGCAAGACCTCACTCCCTGGCAGCGAGGTAGAAAGAATGATGCTTCTGTATCTCCTGATGGTGCTTCCCATTGGTCAGATCCAATCTGACGCCATTGAGCAAGCAAGCTGTTCACCCTTCCGGTGAGCCTAGAGGTACCCGGAGCTGGGCTGAGAGAAATGGAGAGTGGATCCAGAGGTGCAAATGGAGCTGGACATAAATTAAACACATTAGGATGGATGTTAATTGGGAGGCCCTGGAGGGAAGGGAGTGGGGGCTCGAAGTGTAAAGAAACATGCTAAAACGGAAGTTCTTCGCCTTGATGTTGAGAAGAACCACGTCAAAAATGAAGGAGTGTAGCTAAGTCTCAGCACCTGAGGTCTAAAGGAGAAAGCAAATCTGATATTTGCTGGAAAAGCCGCAAGCAACTCCAAAAAGCAGCCACACCAGCGAAGTCTCGGGAGAGCACCCTTCTCCCCCCATGCTGTGTGCATCGTGATCCAGGCCTTCTCGCGTGAACTCGGCTGGAGAGAGAATTGACCCCTTATGCGAAAGCATGGGTTGGCCACGGGAAGGGGCCCAGGGTGAGGACTGTGTGATGGAAAACAAAAGCAGAAATGTGTGTGGGCAGGAGAATGGGTCTCGGGAGTATTTTTAAAAATCTGTTTATCAAGAAAGAGAAAGAGAAGACATGTAGGCACTTAGGAAGGGATGATAGTTTCCTTACAAAAAAGAAAAATATATCTACGTGAAGAAAACTATCTGGTAGGCAATACATCGAAACGAGAATGGTGGCTGCCTTTGGGTGTGGATTATGAGTGGTTTTTATTTATCTGTTTTCCTATCTTGCCTACATTTTACAAAGTAATTCTGAATTATTACATAATGAGAAAGGAGTTCAGTAAAAAAGGTAATAATGTCTTTGCCTAATATCAGTAGCCAAGAATTGGGATTGATGGTATCTGAAGTCTGTGCCACGTTGCCACGTTCCTCCCTTCTGCTCACCTTCTCCTCCCCGCTCTGCCGCCAGGGTCTGTACGTGACTAACCTGCCCGGGGAACAGACTGACTCAGTCATCTGCAGTGGGAAGTCAGGGAGGTGACCTGGGCTTGGCCGCAAACAGGAGGGTTATCAAATATGATTAAATGTAGCCACCACGCGGAGATATTCTTTACCTTTCTACCAAGAAGCTGAGTGGGGATCAAAAAGTAACCCTTCCTGAAATTTGGTGCTTATATTAGTTTCCTAATGCACCATATCAAATTACCACAAACCGGGAGGCTTAAAACAATAAAAATTTATTGGCTCGCAGTTTGGGAGAGAAGGCGTCAGGAATCAAGCTGTCGACATGGTTGGTTTCTTCTGGAGGGTGTGAGATAGAGTCTGTTCCAAGCTTTTCCCAGGTTCTGGTGGTCGCGAGCGATCCTAGGCATCTCTTGGCTTGTCACCTCATCACCCTAATCTCTCTGCCTCCATGTCACATGGCCCTCCTCCCTGTGTGCTGTGCGTCTCTAAGTCTCCCTCTCCTTCTAAGAACACCAGTCACTAGATTTAGGCACCAACCCAATCCAGTATGTCTTTTAACTGGGGACATCTGCAAAGACCATATTTCTAAATAATGTCACATTGACAGGTACCCAGGATTAGGACTTCAATATATTTTTAGGGGGTCACAATTCAACAATAGTACCATTCGCCAACAACATAATTTGCCTTAACAGAGAAAATTCGTACTTAGGACATTTCCTGATGAAATCATCATGACTATTTTTTAAATATCCTATTGAAGTATAACATAATACAGGGAAGTGCAAAAATTTTGTGTTCAGCTCCATGTATTGTCATGAAGCGACACACCCATATAATCAGCATCTAGACCAAGCAGCAGAACGTGACCTTGCTTGAGCCGAGAACTGAAAGAATGGTAAGTATATAGTGCTGCAAAGGTGTGCGGGAGATTATTTCAAACAGAAGGAGGAGCGAGGTCAAAGGCCCTGGGGCAGCTGGCCTGGAGGGAAGTGGGGGAACCAGGAAGTGTTGTCGGTGATGGGATAAAGAGGAAGGGGTGAGCGAGATCATGAAAAGCCTGGTTGGCCATGCTAAGAAGTCTGGGTTTCGTTGTAGAGGCAATGGTAAGCCAGTGGAGGGTTTTAAGCAGTAGAGTGACATGATCCGATCTCATTTACGTCTTTTAAAAGGTCTGTCTGGCTGCTCCGTGCATTATTACAGGGTAAGAATGGAGGCAAGAGCTAGGAGATGATGATGGCCGGGGTAGCAGTGGAGATAGAGAAAAGCGAGTGATCTGAGACAGGTTGGGGGCTGTACCACCAGAACCTGGAGATAGATCGGATGTGGTTTATCAAGCATGACTATGACGACTTATGACCCATTCCTGGGTGAACGATGGTGCCACCAATCGTGATGGGCAAGAATGGAGGAACGGGTTTCAGGGAGAAAATCAGGAGTTTGCTCTACGCGTGCCAACTCTGCGATGAACTTTAACGCGATTCGTATACATCCAAGCAGGGATATCCACAAGCTAAATGGACACGTGGGCCTTGAACTCGGGGGCGTGGATTGGGGCTGGAGATAAACACTTTGGATAATATGTGGATAATATTTGTAGCCATGGGACCTCCAGGGTCTCTAGGGAGAGAGCTCGGGCAGGGGCAGGAGAAAGGAGCCCAGTGTGAGCCCGGGGTCCTTCAACATCAACAAACGGATAAAAGGAAAAGCAGAGGGATTGAGAAGGAGCTCGGTCTTATGTGCAGGAAAAACTAGAGTCTATTGTTAACAAAAGCCCAAGAAGGAAGTGTTGAAGAGAGGGGTCGACCGTGCGGATGGCTTCTGAGAACTGAGGTTTCATGACAGTGAAGACATAACCCTTGACTTTGGCAACCTGAGGTCGTTGGCACCTTGATAAGAGTAAGGTATTTTTGCGTGCACGTGGGTGGGCTGGGGTTGGCGTGGGAAGGATGTCTCAGGGAAATGGAAGGAAGCCTGCTGAAGAGACACTGGGAGTAAGGGGTGAGTGATTAACCTCTTAAACGTGTGAATGTTATAATGTAGATCACAGTGTGGTTTCCATGCCTGTCTTCCCTCCCGCCCAGGCAGCTCACTGTGCCTCCCTCATCTCTGTATTCCAGTGCTCAGTACAGTATAAATGACACATAGTAGATACTCATTAAATTACTGAAATGGCGTTTTTAAATAAAATCCTATCAGGCACCGCAGATAGATAGATAGATAGATAGATAGATAGATAGATAGATAGATAGATAGACAGATAGATAGCCAGACAGACAGACAGCCTGGGCTCATCACTTGATCTCTTATTGTCTCATCTGTTAAATGGGAAAATTGCAAAATGAGGAGAACACTATCTGCCTCCCTCACAGAGTTATTGTGAAGATGGAATTAAATACCCAATGTGAAAATATGTGCTTGGGAAGCTACGGCTTACCACACAAACATGAGCTAGGGTTATTGTGAGCAGATGACAGAATCCACCAGACTCCAGCTCTCCGAGGCACCTGGCACATTGTCCCCTGAAATTTTACTTGCAAAATTAATTCACATTGGCTTCAGCACAGACACTTCCTCATGTACTGAAAGTCAGCCGAAAGACACAGCGCCAAGCTGCAGTCATCATTCGCATCTCGCACAACGGGGCTGTGTTTACTGAGACGCTGGCTTTAGGATCAACCTTCTGGGAGGGGGTCTTTATGTATCGATCGGGAAGTTCTACCAGGCAGAATTTTAATAGAATTTCCCAGAGAAACAAAACGGAAGGGCTCTGCCAACACCCAGTAGAACCGGGGATTCACAAATGAATTTAAGGGGCTGACGTCTGTTAATCCGATTTCCCTTCCAGGCTGTGTGGAGGAGGCAGTACGGCCGGGGGCTTCCCGGACTTCGCTGGTTGCGAGGCAGGCAGCGGCCTCCCGCATCTCCCTCTCTGAGCGAGCATCGCCTTCATGTTCATTAAAGCTACTATTGGAGAAGCATCAGCTTGTTGAATCCAGATACTTCTGGGCCTGGTGCCTTACAGACATTGCCTCGTTTGCTCTTCACCACTACTCCATGACACTGGGTCGATAATCATTCCCACTTTGCTGTAAGGAAGGAAGGAAGGAAGGAAGGAAGGAAGGAAGGAAGGAAGGAAGGAAGGAAGGAGAGAGAGAGGGGGAGAGAGAGAGAGAGAGAGAGAGAGAGAGAGAGAGAGAAAGAAAGAAAGAAAGAAAGAAAGAAAGAAAGAAAGAAAGAAAGAAAGAAAGAAAGAAAGAAAGAAAGAAAGAAAGAAAAAGAAAGAAAGAGAGAAAGAAAGAGAGAGAGAAAACGGAGGCTCAGGAAAGTTAAGTCTTACCCGTGTTCCCAAGCCAGGAAGTGGCAGAGCAGGGATTGAAACCCACACCTCTGTGTTCCAAAGCCTGAGCTTGTGACTCCTGGTCTATGCCACCTCTCAGCGTGTGGGCGTTTGGGCTCTTCAAGGTGGCGATGGGCAGATACATGCTGGTGATCTTCACTATGGCAGGTGTTGCAAAGGTGGCTGTTCACCTGCTCTCTCGGCTGACTCTGCTCAGGGGGATGGTGCGTCTAAGTCCTCTCGCCACACACACCCCTCATTGTCGAAGACCCAAACGAAAAACCAGCTTCATGTGGCTCGGCCTCATCCAGGCCACTGCTTGAGTAAGAGCACCCTTTCCCCTCCACAGTCTGTCTCCCAAAGAAAGCTTCCAACGGGAGACTTTGCTGCCATCCGGTTTGGAGCATCTGATTGGGCAGAACATCCCCGCCAAGTTCGAGAATCACGTATGTAACACGCTCAGGGCCATTGGCTAAGAGGAAGTCTGTGGGAAGCTGGCACTCAGAGCTTTACGGCTCTTCCTGCAGTTCAGAATCATGGAACCAAAACATCCAGTGGAGCCAGACAGAGCTGGGTTCAAATATTGCCTCTGTCACTTACGACCACATGATCTTGAGCACTGGTGACAAGACTAAGACAATTAGGTATTTGTCACAGATGAAGAAGGCGCCAGACCCAGTTCTAAGTGTTTTCCATGAATGTGCTTATGAAGTTGCGAATTCTAAGAGGCAGATTTTATTATTACCACCTTCGTTTTATAAATGAGGCAACCAAGACAGAAAGAGGTTAAGAGACCTCCCTAAGGTCATGCGGCCCATTATGAAGTGGCGGAACCAGAATCTGGGCACAGGCAGTGAGGCCAGAGCCCGCGCTCCCAGCCACCTTGAAACGCTGCTCCATTTGCTGACATCTCTTTGAGCCGTAGTTTGGGCACCTGGCAGAAGGAGGTAATAATATGTGTATGTTCCTTGCAGAGGGTGAGTCGCAGAGCTGCAGTTAGAACTCCCTTTGTGAGGGTCCTGGTCTTGCTTCAAGTTCATCAGTCTTAATGGAAGTCATCTTTTAAAATACGAATCCCCTGGAGCTGTGGGCCCAGACCGAAACGTTTGCGTAAATTAGAGTCGTGTCCTTCCTTCCACAAGAGATGGAGAAGAACACCAAGCTAAGAGGGCGTATCCGTTTCCTGTGACTCTAACAGCAAAGCACCACACACCGAGCGGCCTGAAACAACAGAACACAATCGTCTCACGGTCCTGGAGGCTAGAAGTCTAAAATCAGGATGCCGTAGAACCATGCTCCCTCGAAGGCTCTAGGGAAGAAGACTTCCCGCCTCTTCCGGCTTCTGACGGTTGCCTCAGTCGTTGGCATCCCTTGGCTTTTGGCGCACAACTCCCGTCTCTGCCTCTGTCTTCACCCTGCGTGTTTGTGTTTAAATTCCCCGCCTCCTTTTTTTTTTTCTATAAGGATGCCAGTCACTGGATTAGAGTCCACTCTAATCCAGTTTAACTTCTTCTTCACTTAAGTCCATCAGCAAAGATTCTATTTCCAAAGTCGGTCACATGAGGCTCTTGGCATCACAGGTGAATGTGAATTTGGAGGTGGGTGGGGCAATAGTCAGCCCCGGACAGACAGCAAAGGCGACAGCAGAGTAAGGCCGCGGGCGACGGCGGGAGGCCGTCTTCCCTGCCTCTGTGCCTGCTCAGCGTCCCAGTTCTCTACTCATTTCGCCCCTCTGGATGTCCATCTCTTTATCCGTAAAATGACAGGGTGGATCTTTAAGGCCATATCCACCTCTAACGTCCCTCACTTCCCAGGGGAGAAAGCAAGCAGGGTTGGGGGCCATGAAAGGCCACAGTGTTCTGGAAGACAATGTCCCATCGAAGTCCCACAATAACAGGCCTCCCATTCCGGATAAGTGCAGTCAACAGACAGCCCCTCCAACACCATGCCAGTACCTTCAGAGACCGCATCTGATGGGCAGTGGGTGGGAACTGTTGTTCTTGGTCCACATGAGACCTCAGCTCATGGCCTCCCAGAAACAACCCAGGGAAAAGCTTTAAAAGGAAGAGTTAGAATCACAAAAATGTTGAGACTTGAAGTAAAAGGGCAAGAAGGAGCAATGCAAGTGATCTGGGTTAAGGAAGGTATGTGGGAACATCTGGAAGATTCCAAAGAGATAAATGCTGGGCCCCCAACAAGAGGCTTTAGATGTACAGTGTGATAGGGTGGCCTTAGAAGGTTAGCTTGCCGAGAAAGCCAGGTATTTTACTAGGACCTTATATTATCTCATTTAATCTTCAAAACAAGTAATTGCAAGGTAAGTATTATTCTCCTTACGTGTGTGTGTGTGTACACACATCGAATGCGAAATCTGTAAGGACCAAACAAAACACATTGAGGGGCTTCCAGTTTGTATCTTCCAACATTCACACGTATGTGCATGAAGGCAAAAAAGGCTGGAAAGAAATACAGCAAAATTCTATAATTATTATCATAATTTCAACCATTTATTTTCTTTACACCTTTTAAAAACTTTCTCAGTTCTCTCTGTGTGTTTCTTTTTATAATCGGAAAACAATGACCTCCTCTCATGTTGCTTCTATTTATTTGCTAATCCTTCTAGCTCCCCATTTAGAAGTTGTGAAAACTCGAGGTCGGAGGACGACTCGCTGTTAGCACATGGCGGAGCCAGGAGTTCAGACCCAGGTCGGTCTGGCTCCCAGCCCCGCTCAGAGTCAGGGCTGGGCATGATGCTCTGTTTGGGGCTCAGGGCTTTGTCTTTGTCTTGGGCCTCCCCGCCTCCGGTCTCTGGCTGTGGGGCGTCTCATCTTCCTTCCCTCCCCAGTGTGAACAGTCGGCTTTGCGTCCCAGAGCCAGGGTCAGGCGGTCAAGGGCTCAGACTCGTTTTACTTCCTGAGCAGAGACGTCTTCTTGGTCTGTGGCAACCACCGATCCACAAGGGATGAATTTAGGCGCCTCCCTAGTTGGCGCGGGGAGGCGGGCACGGTCCCATCAGCCTGAGGATGCAGGCCTAGCTCCCAAAGGGCTTTTGTCTGGGGCCGGGCCCCAGGCCAGAGTGACATTCTTCTGTGGAGGCTGCCAGGCCACTGCTGTGTGCGGCACCTGTGGGGCAGGGAAAAAGAGAGAGCCAGAGGCCCATCTTCCTTCCAGGGAAGAGAGAGGCTGCAGGGTGGAAGCTGCTGTTTGGGGGCCTTGGGTGCTGAGGCCATGACAGCGGGGGCTTTGGGCTTGAGAAGCGAAGCCAAGGCCCAGACTCCCACGCCACCGGACATGTGGACTTTTCCAGCTTTTACAATATTTGATGAAAATCCCAACAAGAGAAAAGAAATCCAGTCTTTCTTCGACTGGTTTCTTATAGAAATCCTGGGTTCGCAGACCTCTCTAGTGAGAAGAGAGGTCCTTTTTGAGAAGTCTCCCGCGGTGGCTCCCCACTCCGTGCACGTGTCACCCACTCGCAGTGGCTGCAAAATTCCATAATTATTATCATAATTTCAACCATTTTATTTTCTTGAAGTAAAAGGGCCCCAGTCCTCTGGGGCAGCGTGTCCAGCCCGCGGCTGCTTTGAGTGTCGGCTGCTCACGCTCACAGCTGCCCTCCTTGCGGAGAATTGTCCTCAGTCATTAGGAACCGCCTTATCTGGGGGTGATTCCTCCCACCCCCCACCCAGCCCCTTGCAGCCAGGGACACGCCAAGTCTGTGGAGCAGTTCTTTTGGGTCCACCAACAGCTCCCTGGGGCTGTCATGCTGACTCCACTGGCTTTGAATATCGATACTTATCTATTATGCCACTCCCTGGATAGTTTGTCTGAAGTGATAACTGCCTCAGATGGAAGCTCAATATGGTTGTCGGGCTTGGAAGAGCACGTGGGTCCACGAGTTGGCCTAAACAGGGACCCGGGAAGCAAATCTCCACCTTGTGTCGTTATCCGTCATCCTGCGATTACTCACCAGGGCCGCCTCCCTCCTCCACCTCCTCTGGACCCACACAGCGCAGAAGAGAAGGCCGTGGTGACCTGGACAGAGGGCACTCGCCAGTCCCCAGGCCCCGCAGGTGGGCCGGGGAATGCGTCAGCTGCCACGTGGTTTTCGAATCTGGATATTCTGCGACGTGCAGCCCGTTAATGTCCGATTATTTCCCATTCAGGTCGTCCTTCGTTTTCTTCATTCATTTATCTATTCAGATTTACTCGTTTTTGCCAGTCCAGTGCTAACCACTGTACACGTATGACCTCATGCTCTCCCCACGACCATGACATCGGTGCTTTTCACATCTTCTCGGTCACATCTGAGAGTTGGGGGTGTCCATCACCTAACCCTCTTGTCTGTTGTTGTAGAAGCAGAGTCTGGCTTCAAAACCACTTGTCTGGCTCCCAAACCACGACACCATACTGCTCTTGTGATCCTATAAAAGATGTTGCCGGATATTCCACCACGCACAGGACAGGGCAGAAGAGAAAGAGCCATGAACCTGGGGTCAGCAGACTGGGGTTGCCCGCCCGCTCGGTCACTAGCCGGCTTCTCAGTTTGGGCTCGAGCCTGATGGTTTCCTTGGCGCCCACTCCCTGTGCTTCGGGCCCCTGGTTCATAGCTTGTCTTCTTCCCTTGACACGAGTTTCTGACTGAACTCCAAGTAATCGGATTCTTCGGTTTGACCCCAGAGTCCTTCTTGTCCTTCTCTGGGCAGCCCTTTTGGCTCTGGCTGTACATAGTTTTTGAAAAATGGGAAAATATTTGAAAACCCTAGGTCTTTTTGGCGCCGTGCAATTAAATCATGTCTTTGTGATCTGATTGGGTGGCCCAGGCCCAGCTGGGTAGACCTGCACAAGCCACATTTCCCTCCTGGTCTTGCGGGTAAAGGAAATGTCTTAGGCCAGTTCCTCCCAGAAGCAGAGCCTGGGCCAAAGACCTGAGATCTAATCCATCAGGAAAGAGCTCCCAGGAGAAGTGAGTGGAGGCAAGGAGGAGGCAGGGTGGGGGAGGGGAAGAAGAGAGGTATGGGTGTGATTTCAGTGTCCCAACCTCACCCTGATCCCATGGGAAATTCTGGAGCATGAATTACACGTCGGGATTTCTCCCAGCTCAAGTCAAAGGAACTGTCCCCTGTCCTCCCACACTTGACCATTACCTGAGGAAAGCCATAGGTGTGCTCAGTTAGCCTACAGATGTCGGAGACAGGCACAGACAACTGGCTGTTCCAAGATACACGTGGGGTTCTGGCTGGGGCACCAGTACTGTCCATCACATCTCAACTCTATTCGTCTTCTCTTTATTCTAGGAAGTGATAATCAAGGCTACACAAAGTAGAAGAGAAGAGAATTTAGTTCACTCACGTTCCTTTGGTAAAATGCAAAATTGTTGACCTTCTGTCTTCCTTCTGAATTTCAGATTCTGACCAGCCCAGATGGCTTCTGTTTTATTTCAATATCGGCCTAAACAAAACCCAGTTAGATTGATGTGCAGCAAAAACAAACCAACACGAAAACACAGCATGCTTCCCCGAGCCAAACAGAAGTGATTTTTGCATAATCTGTTTTTTTCTGGATATAGACACATCTGCTTCCCTCCAAACCTTGGTAATCAAGTGTTGATTATATGGCAGTCCCATCAGTGAGTATTTGTTGAATGTTCTGAAAGGTAGTCCTCACTTCCTCCCCCAAAAGATAACCTCTCTCCACTTACTGTCATCTGCTGATGCAGGATGCCACGTGTTCGGATAATAAAGGCATAGTAGGTTTGGCACAGATTTTAGTTTAAAAAAATTTAAATGCCATATAAGTCACCCATCAGAATTTAACTTTTTAACGTTTGAGTACAATCTATAACTTGCTCATCAAACATAAACAAAATAACCCCAAAGTGCCACATTTTATACCAGTGTTTTTTCTGCCAGGGGCAACTTTGCCCTCCAGGGGACATTAGGCAATACCCGGAGACATTTTTTAATTGTCATGATGGAGCAGGGAAGGGGAGTTCTACTGGCATGTAGTGGGCAGAGATCAGGGATGCTGCTAAACATCCCATAATACACGGAAGTGCCCCCACAACAAAGAATCACCCGGTCTCTAATGTCACCAGTGCTGAGGCTGAGAAATCTTATCTAGACTGTTGGATTTTGTATGAATTTTTCGTGATTCTCTATATCTAGGCCTATTTTAAATAGTTTTGAACCTTCAAAATCCCAGTGCTAAATATTTTTCAGCACCAGTTAAGGGTAAGATGCTGCTCTAGGTGCCCTGCTATTGATTTTTTGGTGTTAGTGAATTCCCTTAGCAATGCCGGATTCCCTCCACCTGAGTCTTCTGAGTTCCAGCGTCAGGGCAGGTGATCCGTATGGTCACACAGAGCCCTGCACACAGGAGGAGGTACCATGCTTGGGGCTAATGCTCTGCAGGTATGTCTTCAAATACTTTGATTTTGTGTTATGATAGTGAATACTGATGACACAATAATGCGTGCCCCAGGGACAATAATGCACGCCTCAGCTCCCATGGGGTCCTACTTCCAGTTACCTCCCACCTGCCTGGGATGGGTTCTTGGATGCCCGTTCCTCTGCCCCTACTCAGTGACCACTGCTGCCCTTTGCCCTGGCAGATGCTGAGAGAGGGTGTGGCGTGGGGTGGGGTGCGTGTGCTCCATGCACCAAGTCAGAGGGCAGGCCCCCGGGCACCTGTCGGGGTCTGCAATGCCCAGACAGTATCCCCAAGCAGGAAGGAGTGCGACTTTCAATAGCAAATGAAGACACCATGTGTCATGGACTGAATATTCACGTCTACTCAAGATTCAGATGTTGCAGCCCCAATTCCCCAAGATGAGGGTCTTTAAAGGCAAGGCCTTTGGGGGAAGGTGATGAGGCTTAGATGAGGTCACGAGGGTGGGGCCCCCACAATGGGTTCAGTGTCCTCGTAAGAAGGGGAAGAGAGGCCAGAGCTCGCTCTCTCCCCATACGTGAGGAAACAGCAAGGAGCTGGCCATCTGCAAGCCCGGAAGCGGTTCTCACCAGGAACGGAATCTGCCAGCACCTTGATCTCGGACTTCCCAGCTTCCAAAACTGTGAGAAATACTCTTCTGTTGTTTAGGCCACCCAGACGGTGGTATTCTGTTATGGCAGCATGAGCGAAGACACCGTGACAGGCTGAGAGAGAGAGTGACGTTGGGAAAAAGACAAGAGCTTTTTTCTTGCTTTCTGAACAAGATGCCTCACGTTCTCATTTTGCGCTAGGTCCCACGAGGTATCTAGCCGGCCCTGTCTAGAATAGATAGTCGCTGTTCATCACCCCTTTCTTTCGAAGCAAAACCTTCCTGGCAGAGTCTGAGGCTCCCTTTTATTTTGGAGACATAAAGTCTTCTCACAGGAGACTTTTCTGGAGGAAGCTTCAGCCCGGGTCATTGATACAATGAACTCTTTAATACTAAGATTATTAAAGAAAAATGAAAAGGTATAGCAATAGCGATAGTTTGGATTTTCTTTCACAGAATTGTAGTAAGAAGGTGATGTGTTTAGAATCTACTGGGCTTCTGGTTCTCTTTCTTTTGTTGCCTTTGGCCTCTCTGGACTGGGCCTCATGGGCCTTAGAGAGAACTTACTTGTGTGATGCTTGGAGGATGCCTAGGGCTAGACCGCTGAGACCTCCCCCAGCGTATTTTGACCTCCCCAACAGCTGTATTTTGCGCCTGTCTGCTAGTTGTGTTTGTCTGTGGCACAGCATCTCCTCATACTTGCTTTCATTATAGCATCCCTCCCGGTGGTGAGGTTATGAGGAAGGAGACACAGCGTACCCACCCACCCTCTTGTGGTCGCTGGGGGCTACTGATATTCACCAAAAGTTTCCGACAGTCGTTAAATGGCTACCTTTGCTCTGATCCTGTCTCACTGGTAGGCGACAGTGTGATTCTGTTTTACACACGAAGTCCCTGAGTTGTAGTAAGAGGGGAGGAAACGTACTCCTGGTTGTGTGGCCATTGAATAAGTCGAGCTCAGTCGCGACTGAGTCCAGAACATGGACTCTTGCCTCTGTGCTTCTCCAGCCCTATCGGCATTTCCTACTTGTGCTCCTGTGTGTGCTACTTGTCAGGGACTAAGAGGACCAAAGGGCCACCCACACCCACTGTCTCAGGTCCTATGAGGCTCCCAACCAAGGGACAAGTGGGGACTGAATTCTGCTCCCAAAGCTTTGGTCTGGCTTCTCCAACCAGAAGAATGGGCGCTTTTGTCAAGTTCCTCTGCCCACAAAAGGCATCTTTACTGGATTCATACGAAGGCACGGAAGAGACAGGCAGCTGTCCAGGGAATAGGGCGGTTGTTCGTTTGTTTTTCCTGCCTGTCTTTCTTTGACTTCCTACCGGTTATTGTCAACCCCTAGGTGCTCAAGGCCACCTAACCCAACAGGACACTTCTACCAAGAGGCCACACCCTGGACCCTTGGGGCAACATAGACCTCACTGCTTTCTCAAAATGTGGTCCACGAACCCTCTATGTCATAATCATCTAGGTGATTGTTAAAAATGTAGATTTCCAGACACCATCCAGGGGCCTTACTCAGACTCTCTGAGGGCAGGGCCTGGCAATCTGCATTTTAACAAGTACCCCGGAGCATTCCTCTGCCCTGTAAGGTTTTAGAAAATCTCTTCAGTGTTTCCTGCT
>NW_006439568.1:3703999-3718055 GCF_000325575.1 Pteropus alecto | reverse complement strand
GCTCTGTTCCGGCTCTGAACCCATCACTGCCCAATTCTAAACTAACTCTTAGCTCTGTAATCGACCCTTCTGTGGCCCAGCGGTCCTCCACACTTGGATGTTCGGTCTTGCCAACATCGGAAGCCTGGTTTCCCCTCTGGGACCTTCTTCTTGGCTGGCACCTTTGAAGCTCTGTGCTGCTTCAGGTAGTGGCTTGTTCTGGTGAGATCAGGTTCTGGCACACCTCAGGCCTCACCCAGCTGTTCTGAAACCTGGCTCTTGCCTATCCTGCTAACTCCTCTGGAACTTTGCTTTCAAATCCCCTGCTGCCTGGCCAACATCCTGGTCCAGAGAGACTCAGTCTTCTCGTCCCCATTGCCGTAACATCCTCAGAGTGTGCCTTGGTCCTGAGTGTGAAGCCCCAGGGGACAACAGCCTCAGCAGAGAATGCCACACTAACCGGAGGGCACTGCCCACTTCTCAGACATTTCCTTTGCTGTCTCTGGCCCAGTCTGCCCACAGCCTGTGTTTGGGGAAACACGTAATGCCCTAGGTTTCTGGCTTACAGATTTTAGGAACTACAGGGAAAACCTCAGTTCTCATATGTGAATCATTCAAAGTAAATGTTAGGGTTGAAAATGTCTTTTGTTTTTAAAGCAAATTAAAGAAGCCAACAGTGAAAGTTTGAATTTTCATATTTTAGTTAAATATATCATTTAATAGCACCCACTGAAGCCTCAGGGTTAAGCTGCTCTTTTCCAGAGAAAATGGTTTAATTATAATGATATTAAGTCATCATGGTAATAACCAACATTGTATTTTATAGGTACAAATTGTATTTCATTTGATCCTCATAGAATACTAATGGGGAATAGTTCTTCTGTGCCAGGCACTGCTCTATGAATTTTGTGGATGTTAATTTCTTACCAACACAGGGAGGTTAATTAACTTGCCCAAAGTCACACAGCTTGTGAGTAGCTTAGTAAGGATTGGCACCCAGGCAATCTAGCTTCAAAGTTTTGTGTTTAACGATAAAGCTAAAACTCACATAACCCAAGAAGGTAGATTTTAATATTGCTACTTTACAGATGAGGGATCCGAAGATGGAACAGGTGAAGTGATGTGTCTGGGTGAATCACTGCTGCCTCTTTAAGGTGGTGGTTCTGGATGCATAAGGCACGTCACCGGAGTTTTCATGGCCATGTTCTTAAGATCACTGGGAGAACCCCTAAGAAAGTGAAGAGGACCATGAGAGTGAGTCTAGAAATCCCGGTAGTGACTTCTAGGGTCAAGAAAATCCCATATTTGGTGGATCTGGCTGGCATTTCGATGCTTTTTTGAACATCTATAGAGAAACAACTAAGTTTGTGTTAATGTGTGTGCGTGTGTGTGTGCGTGTGCGTGTGCGTGTGTGTGCGTGTGCGTGTGCGTGTGCGCGCGCGCGTGTGTGTGTGTGTGTGTGTGTGTGTGTTTTAAGCTAGGCCTTGTATGAGGCATGGAGGATACTGAGATGAATAAACTCTAGTCCCTGGCTTCAAGACACTCATGGTTTCATCAGGGAGAAAGAGACAAAATCAGGTAATTATAAACAATGGCCGATATGCTCCATGGGAACCATACAATGTACTATGGGATTGTAGATGAGCGGGCGTAAGGAGTCAAGAGAGAAGGGTGGAGTTAGGTGAACAATATGAAGCAGATTTTCTGATGAAATGGCATCTAAGGCTAAAAGGGCAAGTTTGCCAGGCAAAAAGGGGCAGGAAGGCACCTCTGCATTAGAGCTGTTTATGATGTACCGATTCTCCTGCCAAGAATAACTGGAAAGGCTAGACTACAAATCAAATGATCGATCAAGCAGAAGACAAAAACAGCTGTTTGAAAGGATTAAGAGCAATCAAGGCAACTAGGACTTGAGAGAAGATTGTAAATCGAAGGGAGCTATAGAGAAGTGAGTGATACTCTACAGCCCTTTTCCCCTTGAGGCGTTTGCTGTTTACCAGGAAAGTCAATTAGAAGATGACACCTAGAAGTCTAAAAATCTAAGCAAAATTTTTGTCAGTCTCAAGGTACTGAGGGAATTCAAGTTCTGCGAGAAAGGAAGGGCCCTGATAAATAGAGCAGACTTTTAACGGGACCACCGAAGGCCCAAGTCCCGGGAGCAAGGGCAGCTGGGAATAGATCAGGCCTTACAAAAACAAACTCACACTCAAACCATCTCAATTTCTGATTGGACTGAGGGAACTGTTCCTATATTAACTGCATCCAAGAAGCCCCTCTGGAGAAATATAACATCGTCCAGATTTTCTATAATTTTTCAAGAAAATGTCTGGTTTTTAATAAAAATTTTACCAGATATTCCAATAAAGGAGAACCAAAAGATCATAATGCAAAAGAAGAAAAAATCAGACAAAAGAAATGGACCCACAGGTAATTCAGACTTGGAGGTTAACAAATACAGTCTTTAAAATGACTGCGATTAATTTTTTCAAGAGAGTGATGGTGAGGTGGAGAATTGGATCTATTCAAAAAATCAAATAGAAAATCTAGAACTAAATAGTTCGATACTTAAAATTAAGAACTTAATAGCAAAAATTAATAGCAAATTTGATATGATAGAAGAGAGGATTAGTAAACTTGGAGAGACGACAGTAGGAAATATCCAGATGTAAGCACAGAAGAAAAACTATGTAAACTACGAAAACGGAGAAATATACATACATAAAATATGGTGAAAAGATCTAAAATTCAAGCAATCGAAGTCTTATAAGAAAAAAGGAGAAAATAGGGCAAATAAATATTTGAAGATATACAGGCAGAACGACTTTCCAGGGTATTAACCCACTTCTAGTAGTCCATTATCCCATGAGATCTTCATAGCAATTTTATGACAGCTGCCAAAAGATATTATTGTATACATTTTACGGATGAAGAAATGGAGTCTCAAAGAGGCTATGGGCCTTTATTCATTTATTTAGAAAGCGATCATTCATATACTCAGCAAACATTTATTGAGTGGCATCATTTGTAAACTTGTTATACAAAGCAATAAAGAGCTTTAGAAATGATAAATATGTGAGTAAATATAAATTTTTATTTTTAATAAAAAAGATAATTGTCTCTTTAAGACAAAAAATACAGACTTTATAATACATGTGGAAGCATCAGTATGACAATCATAAAAGCACATGCAAAAAAAAAAAAAACCCAGAGAGAAATGGAAGTGTATTCTTTTAACCTCCTTACATTATACATGAAGTTTTATAACACTATTTAAAGATAGAACGTGTTGAGTCAAAGATACATAATATAAAATCCAAAGCAAACACTTAAATATACTCGATAATCTAAAAGAAGGCAAGAAAAAGAGGAAAAAGGGAACAAAAAGCAGATGCAATAAATGGAATGTGAATAACAAGATGGTTGACTTAAACCCAATATATCAATAATTACATTAAGTGTAAATTGTCTAAACACTACAATTCAAAAACTGAAATTGTTAGCCATAGTTTAAAAATCTGGCAAAATGAACAAAAGTTAAAAACTGACAATCCTAAGAGTGGACAAGCATATGGAACCACAAGAACTCTCATCTATTGCTAGTGGCCATGTAGAGTGGCACAACCATTTTGGAAAACTGGTTGGCAATATCTATTAAAGCTAAATATATGTATATCATACAGTCCAGCAATTCTACCCAGCAGAAATGCATATATAATTTCACCACCCCCCAAAATGTAAAAGAATGTTTATAGCAACACTTTTGTAATAGCTAAAACCTGGAAACCACTCATATTTCCATCAACATTAGCCACAGACTGAATAAATAAATTGTGGTATATTTATACAATGGAAGGTTATAAGACAATAAAAAAGAACACACTGCTGCCACATGAATCAACATGGGCGAAGCCCACAAAATAATATTAAATGAAAGAAACCAGATGTTTTAAAAAAGCATATACTGTATCATTCCATTTAAATAAAGTTCAAAATCGGGCAAAACAAATCAATCTGGAATGAATATTGATTACCTTTCAGGGATTACCTCTGGGAGAGGGTAGGAAGGAAGCTTCTGGAGTTCCGATGATATTCGAATCCTTGATTTGTATAATCATTACTTGAATATGTTAATTCTGTAAAAATGCATCGAGTTCTAAATTTAGAACTTGTCTACTTTGTTATATTCACCTCAAAAGTCAATAAAACATTACCTGCTAAAAAATAGGTATGAATGACATTCCAGGGAGGGAAGATGGCATACACAAAGGCATGGGGGAATAAATAATAGTGTTTTGAAAATGACAGGTAACTCGATGTTGCTGGAGCATAATGCGAGAGGTAGATTATAGCAGGGCTGAGGGAGGATGGGCCTTGTGTGCCCTGCTAAAGAGTATGGACTGTCTTCTGAGGTCAATTAAACACTGGAGGATTCTAAGGAAGAGGTGACATTATGAAATTTGAGATTAAAAATAATAATAATAATCCTAGTGTCGATTAGTGAAGAGGGACAAAAATAGTGTCAGAGAAACTAGTTGAGAGGCTCTTGAAAATCCAGATGAGAGATGATGAAGGCTTGACTCAGGGCAGTGGTTGTGGGGATAGAAAGGGAATAAGTCTCCAGAACTACTTAGGAGACAGAATAAGTAAGACTTTATTGGATGTAGGAAGCGAAGAAAAGCAGAGTTGAGGATGATTCCTGAATTTTAATAGGAATGACTGCCTAGCTGGTGGTTCCACCAAATGAAGTGGGGGAAAATTCAGGAGTAAGGGGGCAGAAAACGAATCTAATTGTAGGTAGCTTGTACAGGTTTACCAGATAAGGCAGCACTCAAGTTGAGGGGGATTCTTTGGGGGTTATTTCGGGGTCTCCTGTTTCCAGGAATTGATGACTGATGTAAAGGTCGGGTCTCTGATGTTCCCTACAATGACTGTTTGGTTTCCTTGCCTTTTCTGGTCACAGTGCACATTTAAGACACGAAGCCATAGTTTTCAGCAGCAATCCAGCAGCACGGCTGCCCTGGGGTCTGAAAGACCTCATCTCTCTCTCCTCCACTGCGCCAGACAAAAGCTGTCTTACGCACTGTCTATTTCAGTCATTTTTATGAGTGCCGTGGAATATTCTCATGCTATCCCTTTTAAACATTATCTCTTGGCAGTTAAGAAAAGAGATCCATTGCAAGCACTGGAGTTTCTGAAAAGGGGTTTAAAAATAGCTCAAGGCGCTAGACAGCTGCACTACTAGGAAATTGAGCCCTTCGTTTGCGCTTTAACTGGTTTCCATTTTAACCTTGCAGCTGGAAATGGGCAGTTCTTTCTCTGCTAGGAGCAGATGCCGAAGGAGGACGCAGTGGGCCAGGGCCCTCTCTTGACTTGGGGTCACACTTGGCAATCTGTGAATGCTGAGAGGCGCCGGGGTAAGGATAAGTGGGCATATCAAACTCGTGGGTCTGAAAAAGCCTATTCAATATTATTATATATCTGTATATTCGGATATGAAAAATATAAGCCTATTGGTTTTGTCATGCAAATCACAGGAAGCAAATAGGATAAAATCCCCTTGGCTGCTAGGGAAAGGCGGAAAACATATTTACTGATAATAATGCTTTACCAGCGTTCTCTCACGGAGTACTTACGACAATGCCAGAAGTAGATATTGTCTCCATTCCCATCTTTAAGTGTGAAAACTGGGATTGACCCAGGCTGAGAGGACATCCCCCAAAGGGGCAAGTTTGGCATGATGACAAGACCTGTGTTCTGGACTTAGCTAGTAAATCCTGGCTTCGATCTTATTTTGTAAAATAGGGACCATACTTGGTTTTCACAGGGTTGCTGTGATGATTCTGGGTGAAAATTTACAGCGGTTGAAGGCCCTCATAGAAGATTCAGAAGAGAAAACTCTGGAAAATAATAGGTGACTCATTATGAGTTAAAATGAGACCTTCTCTAGACAAATGATCTCACGTTTTTCGGTTCTAGATATCTCTTCCGCAGAAACACGGGCTCATATCCAAGAGACTTATATATAAGAAAGTTCACTGCAGCTATAACTGCAATAGAAAAAGATGAGAAACAACCTGAAAGTCCAAAAATAGAGAAATGGCTAAATATATATATCGAAGTACATTCATACAAGGAAATACGATGAAGCCAATGATAAAATGCCAAGCTTCTAGAAGGACCAACATGGAAAGAGCTCCAAGATGCAAGGGTAAGTGAACGGGGGAAGTCTCAAAACAGTATGATATGATCTTATATTTATGAGATGATATAGAAATTGTTTTTTAAATATATACTCATATTTACAGTATATGTTAGAATATCTAAGTATATATTTAAAAACCCGATCACGTATGTAAATATATTGAAAAGGCCTGGAAGGATTTGACACACCCATTTTTTTAACATTGGATACCCCTGGGGAATGGGCCGGTATTGGGGAGAGGATAAGGAGGTACAAAATAGAACTTTCGAAGACTTTATACGGTTGGTTTTCAAAAAATTTTATAATAAAAATATATTCATTTACTACCTGTATACCAATATGAGACTATTAAATAGTATGAAAAAAATTCCTAATGGTGAAATTTCAGGCACCAGTAAATAGGTTGTACCCGTTTTCACTTGGATCCAGGATCTCTGGGTTCTCTTGGTTCTGTTGTTGCTACTGACAATAGCTATGTGATTTTGAACAAGTCACTTTCTCTCTCTAGGCCTCAGTTTCCTTTTGTAATGAGGAGGTTGAACTAGAGTACCAACTGATAAGCATTCGTATTATTAGCTTTCAGATATCTGACCTCTCTTTCCGAAAGCATTTATGTGTGCGGAAGCCCCATATGTGAAACAGAAGTAAGTGTGTCAACAACTCAGCCATTTGTGCCCCGGATCCATTTCAGTGCGAACGCTTTCTGATCCAGTTGAACGCAATGAACCACATCCACCAGTCAGACCTGCACCGCCTGTTGACTAAGTGGAAAATAACTAGGTGATGTTGTGACCCACAAAAGCTCACATAAACAGCAGTTGCTCTTGGAAAGTGTTTCCCTCAGCACTAAGCCCAGATGCTAACAGCTGTCTGACAACTCAGGGACTGTTTGAGCTCCAAAGACACCATTGCTATTTCTAGAGAGTTCTGTGAAGACCCCAGGCCTTCGGAAGAACATTCATGGGAATCAGGTTCCAGGTTACGGCGCCCAGACCCTCCAGGCCCACCTCCAGCCCCTGACCCAGAGCCATAACTCTGGGATTACAGTGGGAAGACAAGGCCACCCAGGAAAAGGGCAGAGGCAAGAGGAGAAGTCAGGCTCAATGCACCCCACATCGTGAAATATGACAAGGGCTCGTCAGTGTCCTTTCCCTGCTCTGAAAGGAGCCATCTGCACTGTATGGAATTGGCTCCAGCTTCCTCTGGCTATAACTAAGTCAAGGAGGATCATTTTTGTCTCCTTTAGAGACAGGGTTAGATGCTCCACGATTCTCTGCATCATTACAGTCCGCGGACTATAACATCCATGTCCCAAGTTAGAACGAGCAGCGTATGACCCAGAATAAAGCCTGGGTCTGTGCTCATGGATGCCATTTGCCTCTGGCCCAGACTGGCAAGATTGAAACTCAAAGGAGGTGGGAACGAAGGGAGTCCAGCTCCAGAGGGGGGAAGGACAGAGGTGCAGGGCCGTTCAGAAGGATTCCTTCCTGGCCCAAGTCTCCAAGGACAGAAGCAGGAGGTTGCCAGCCAGCGTTTCACACTTCCCTGACTTTTCCTGCCCACGTGTGGGATGGAGAGGTAGGGACCTAGGTGAATGACCAGCTCCAGCCCAAGTCCTCACTCCCATTAAGGCACACCAGTCTGGGGGTCAGGAGACCTGGCTTCAAGTCCCAGTTGAGTCACTTTCTCATCTAAGATTAGTCACTTGCCTTCTCTCGTCCTCAGTTTCATTAATTAAAGAGTATTGATTGGATGCTTTTCGAGGTCCCTGCGAGGCCTAACAGTAAGTCTGGAACTAGATGGTAAGAACCTTGACAGGGCTCCACTTCCTTAGTAAGAAGAAGCGGATGAGCTGTAATGATCGAGTATATGCAGCCTGGAATCAGATGTCCAGAGTTTAAATTCTGGCTGCCCTTTCCTTGCTGGGACTTTGGAGCAAGGTTTTTCATCTCTCTGAGTCTCAATTTCCACACTGGCAAGATAAAGATAAGAGTTGCAGTTACTCCATAACGTTATGAGGAATGCAAGAAATAATCTGCATGACGCTCAGGATTGGACATGGTAAGTATTCAACAATCTTTAGTTTATCATTTTGTATTTTTCCAGTCTATGATGGTGCTGAGATCATAGCAAGTACTGGCTAAAATTGTTTCTCGATCAAACATCACACATCAGCATAGATTCAATTATACCACAGGCCACATCATGTACCCCATAAAGTTCATTCATCCATTCTTTCTTTCTAATCTATCAATATTTATTGAGTGTCTTCAGTGTGGCATCCAGGACTGAGGATACAAAGACATCAAGGAGATCTACTCTTGAACTTACTCTGATACAATCCTGATATAGAATGTACCTTATTGAGTAAGAAGTATTTGTTAAGCATTTATGAAATTCAGAGAACTGTCCCGAGGTCACTGGGGAGTTCATATAATGACTCATTTCCTGCCCATGAGGAGTTTAGAATTTCAAAGGGAAGGAAAAACAAATAGTGAAGAAGCAACTTAAAGTGAATTTCGGGGGCCCTTCCTATAGCAATTTCGTTATATTTCCTGAGCACTTATGTGTCAGAGACTGGAGTATTCCATGCAATATCTCACTCAGCCTCATGAGGTAATCACTAGGGTTAACCCAGTTTCACAGATAAAAGGACTAGTCTCAGTGAGAGTAAGTAACTTGTCAAAGGTCACATAGCTGGCAAGTGACAGAGGTCGGTCCTCTCTCACCGTATGTACCCCACTGTATCAGTTTGTTAGAGCTGCCATATAAAGTACCACAAACAGGTAACTTAAAAACAGAAGTTTATTGCTTCACAGATCTGGAGGTTGAAAGTCCAAGATCAAGGGGTCAGGAAGGTTGGTGCCTCTGAGGGCCGTGAGGGACAGTCTGTTCCCTGCCTCTCTCCTAGCTTCTGGTGGTTGCCGGCCATCTTCGGTGTTCCTTGCCTTGTAGATGCACCACCCTGATCTCTCCCCCATCTTCACATGACCTCTCTGCATGTGTGTCTGTCTAATTCCCCCTTTTTATAAAGGCCTGAGTTGTATTGGAGTTGAGTTCACCCTGATGACTTCATCTTAACTTGATCATCTACAAAGATCTTTTTTCCAAATAGGGTCACATTCCAGGTGCTGGGGTTAGGACCTAACTTTTTTGGGGGGGACACGGTTCAACCCATAATGCTTAGCTTCGCAGCATTGGCATCCCTCACTTGCTGCTCTCCTACTTCCTTTCAGAGACAGCCTCAGTTAGCCTGGATCTTGAGCTCCTCCTGGACATTCATAGCTAGTGCCTATCTGTACTTGTCAAGGGTCCTTTGCTTGTTGAGGGAGGGCCCAGTGGTGCCAGCCACTGTCCCCATTGGAATGGACCAGCTGGCCAATGAGAGACCAGGTAAAGAAGGCTGATCACCTTCTGCATATCAAAGTGTCACTGTAACAAGAATAGTATAACCGTGACTAGTTATTGATCACTTATTATCCACCAGGCACAGTTAAGTATTTTACATGCATAATCTATGTATGTGCGCAGCAACCCTAAGAGCTAGGCATTACCACATCATTTCATAAATGGAAAGAACAAAACTAAGTTCATAGAGATTAGCTTCTCATGCAAAAACACTGACTGCAAGACTTAGCCAATACAGCGTCTGGCGTATAACAATTACAAAACATTAGCAAATATTATTTTACTATGTTGTGTCCTTTTCCATAGAGCTTTTGGGTTAAAATAACACTCTTTTCCCTGCCATCTCTTCTGGTTGACTTGGAACCCTGCCTGGGTCTTATTAGTTCATACTCTGGGGCTGCAGATGAAGCCAGTGAGTTACAAGGGCCGTAGCCACAGGCAGTGTGACCTTGTAACAAAGCTGGGCAAGAGGAAGCCTGTCCCCAAGGTCCCACCCTGTGTAGTTTTCCCAGAGCTGAGGGACCTTCACACACTCTGCTACCTCACGCAAGGATTGAAGTGAGCCCAAAGCTTATTCTGGAAGTTGCTCTCGACATTGCTGTAGAAAACACCATTATTGTAACTGTTCCAGGAAGTGGACTGGGGCAGCCTTTCCCAGGGGCTGAGTCTGGGGCAGATGGAGCAGAGGCCAGGAGCAGCAGAAGCAGAGCCACGGCTGGAGGGACCCAGGCTGGGCTGCCTCTCGCTGTCTTTTGGGCTCTCCAAATGTTTTTCTGATTATAAAAATTATCAACGATTACTTTTCAAAAACTACAAGAGTGAGTAAAATTAAAAGCAACAGTTCTCACAATCTTAGCCTTTGGTGTGTAGGTTTCCATAATTCTTCTGGTTACAAATAAATATCATATATACATATATGTCAATAAAAAGATATCATTCTGCTTTTACCATTTTATGATATGAGAGTATCATGTTCTGTCTATACGGAATGATATTCTGCTTAACAACTGTACAAAATTTGATTGTTTCATTGTAGGAATGAAGCATAATTCATTTAACTAGATTATTACAGACTTCTATATCATTTCTTCTTTATCATTCTTACAAACAATATTGAAATAAAAATTCTCGTAAAGTCTTTGTCTTCTTTGCTCAATTATTTCTTTGGGATTAATTCGTAAATTGGAGTTGCCGGGTCAAAGGGTAGACATATTTAAAAGCTAAAAGTTTTGATGTCTATTTCCAGATTGACCTCCATAAATGTTAGATACGGTACATTTCCACCAACAGTATCTGAGACTATTCCCTCGTCTCTGTCCATTAAGCATTATACATTTAATGTGAAAAAATGGTCTTGTTTTAAATTATATTTTTTAAAATTGTGAGGTTGACCACATTTTCATATTTTTGGCTGGACGTATTTCCTTTTCTACAGTTGCTTTTGATACTTTTTCCCTAATGGGATCCTGAGGAAATGATATCTGTAGCTCGTATCTGGACTTTTATTACCAAGAGGGGGATCATCGCACTGCTGGCTTTCAAGAGTCTGGGAAAAAAAGACCAGTGATCATGAGACTCAGTTACAATCCTTCCTTCGTGAGTTCAGGACCATTCATTCATTTACGCTTTCATCCACTCGGAAATTATTCTCATAGTAACCCTTTGCTCTGGTTTACTCATTAACCGTGTTCTCAAGTAGTCACTGAGCATCTGCAGCCTGTGAAATGCCAGGGGGCCCAGGGCAGGGCTCTTGGGGAGAATCCGCCATGGTTGTTGCTACTCGCCTTGCCTGGTGGGGGCATCAGCTTCATAAATGGTGCCCTGGGATTTCTGAGGCAGCAGGGTGGGTGGAAGGAATGGCCTGAGAGGCCGTGATCTGGGAAGTCTTCATGGAGGTGGTGTTAGAGGATCCGTATGATTCGGGTATGAAAAGATGGACAAAGGGTCCCGGCAGGGAAGCGGAGAGAGAAGAGATAACTTGACAGGTGGAGAAAAAGGTGTAAACGAAGGCAATAGAAGCCTTAGGCTGGCATGAGGGTGGCTGGAGCAGAGGCTCTTCTTAAAGGCCGTGAGTGGGATCGGGACGGTGGCAGGTGTCTGCCATGCTACGGCGTGTGCACTTACCTCTGTAACCACCAGGGAGTTAGGGTAGGGCAGAGCCGCGCTTTACGAAGATTATTCTGATGGCAGCATGAATGGATTGTAAGCGAAGAGACCAAAACCCAAACTTTAGTTAAGGCTGTTGCGATAGCAAAGTGAAGGTGAGCCACGGGGAGAGCCTGGGTTACGGAGGAGAGGGCTGGGCGAGGGCTGGGCGAGGAGTGGGGACCTGGCTTCCACTTCTCCCTCTGTCACGAGCTTGTCTATCAAGGGAGCTGCTTTCAGGCAGATCAGAAAACGGTCTCTCAAGCCAGCTCTGTCCTTCCACGAACCACCAGCTCTTTGAGGAACATTCAGTGGTCTCGGAGCACTCTGCTAGGTGTGAGGCATACACAGTGAGAAGGCGTGACCACGGGCAGCAAGGAAGGCAGCCGGGGGTAAAGGCATGATGGCGTGGAAAGCACTGGAGGAAAAGAAGTGAGCTGTTAGGATATTCTTTCCCCCCTCCATTCTTTTTGGCAGCTGCCTGGCAATTCCATCCATGGATGCTCCTTGATTTATTTACCTATCTCCTGATTGATGAAAACTTGCAAAATTTTTGTTATGAACAATGTCCGCGAAACTCTGTGCATTGAGTTTTGAGCCCAGGTAAGAGTATTTCTGTAGGGCAGTTTCTTGCTGGGGGAAGACCGTGTGTCCTTTACATTTTGATAGTTTTTGCTGAATTGCCCTCGCAAAGGATCCTCTTTATTATTCAGGTGACGAAATGAAGGTGCAGGGAAGCTGTGTCACTTGCCTGGAGCCATAGCAATGATGTGACTTACCAGAATTTGAGGCAAGGTGGGTCTGTCTTTAAATCTCTATTCTCTCCATGACTTTATGCTATAAATTCCTGAAACTCTTTCCACCATAACTCTCCAGTGTTTATTTTTTGCTTCCTCACCACATAGCAATGAGCAAGAAAAATCTTACAATTAAAGGGCCTTAGGTACCTATTTGGGAGATAGCAAAGTATGTGTGTGGGGGGGGGCGGTTAGAGTTCTACTCCAGGGCACCCCCCAAGACAACAGCTTATGATGGCAGCTCAAATACAGAGAAGAAAGCAGGCTGAGTCCTTGGGGATGAGAAAAGCAGCCCAGCCTCAGAAGGAGCCCTGGGGCTTCCTGGGAGGAGAACTGAAAACTGCCCAAACAGCCTGCACCTTAAACCAGAAAAATCTCCGCATTCTTCCTACAAGCTGAGTTACATTTGGTCCTTGTGACATTTCTGCCCTAAAAGGTGGTCGTGAAGAAATGTGTGTGTTGGTGTCAAAAGCATTTGTCGTGGGGCCTGTAGGATTCCGTTACAATTCCTGGCTTCCCTCCCCTTCTGCTTCTGCCCATCTGCCCAGCTTCCACAGGCCATCCTAAGAGAGACTTGAAGTCTCTATTCACGAAATTGTCACTTCGGCCTCCCTTGGTGCCTGCCCTACAGTGCGCGGTGTTGGATGGTAGGCTGCAGTCAGATAGGCAAGACTCAAATCCTGGACCTTTGTCTTTGGATTTGGAGGCAAGTGCAGTGCTGACCACATGCTAGGCAGCGTTCTAAGTCTTTACATATATTGCATTAGTTATCTATTGCTCTGTAACAAATTACCCCACAACTTACACAGCAAATATTAAACATTTTGGTTTCTATCACTCACAATTTTTGTGGATCAGGTGTCTGGGAGCAGCTTAGCTGGTGGGTGCTGGTGAAGGGTCTCTCAAGAGGTTGCAGCCAATCTGTCTGCTAGGGCTGTGTCATCTGAAGGCTTGATCGGGGGAAGGAGGGCTGGAGGGTCTGTTTCTGAGATGGCTCCCTCACATGCCTGGACGTTTATGCTCGTTGTTGGCAGGAGGCCTCACTTCTTTGTCACGTCGACCCTCCAGAGTGATGCTTAAATGTCCTTACGACATGGCAGCTGGCTTCCCCTAGAGCGAGAGCTCCAGGACAGCTGGAAGTTACGATGTCTTCTATGACCTGGTCTCGAAAGCCACGCTCCGTTATTTCTGCAGGTTGCACAGGTCAGCCCTATCCAGTATGAGAGGGACTACGAAAGGACACGAATACTCGGAGGTGAAGATCACTGGAGCCCTCTTGGAGGCTGGCTGTGCATTGTTGACTCATTTAACGCCCAAAAT
Organism: Pteropus alecto; assembly: GCF_000325575.1. Taxonomy (NCBI): domain Eukaryota; kingdom Metazoa; phylum Chordata; class Mammalia; order Chiroptera; family Pteropodidae; genus Pteropus; species Pteropus alecto. Next base: position 3,704,204 of record NW_006439568.1, on the reverse strand, counting down.
GTGCCCGGGGAGACTCGGTTAGAAGAGACGGAGGTGAAGGAGGTGCGGCATGTGGGAGGTCCAGATTTCAGGGGGTCTAGAGACAGTGCTCCATGCCAGCATCAGCAGTATGAGTATGGTCCTCCTCGTCTGATGGTAGCATTGCCGCCAGTGGAAGAGCTTGCTCGCGGTGGTTAGTGAATTCTTCTCGGCCGCGTCTCTTCCA
>NW_006439568.1:3700567-3703986 GCF_000325575.1 Pteropus alecto | reverse complement strand
CTGGAGATTCTGTGAGCTGCCAAATATAATACGCTTGACTGCCTATACTAGCTGAAAACGGTTCTGTTACCTGCAGTGAAGATCTGCAATGACTGTTCAGAGCACAGGGACATTAGGAGGGACCCACCAGCATGATGTTATGGCCCAAGTGCCACATCCTCTTCGGTTTTATTAGCATAAACATAACACCTAGACTAGAAGACGTGAGAGTGCGTTTCTGTTCTGCACACTGGTCAGAAGACAACAGGAACACTGTGCCTGGGGATTGTTTTTTTTTTTTTTTTTAAGAAGGACAGTGACAAATTGGAACATGCCCGGAGGAGAGAGACCTTGATGGTGGGGAACACAAAACCATATCCCCTGAGGCAGAGAAGACGCTGAGGGGGCCATGCGAGCTGTTCTCGCATGTGAGAAGAGTTCTCTCGCAGTATCATAGTGCAGAGTGCGGAACAGACTCAGGTTCAAATCCTGCTCACTCTTCTATGTGGCCCTGGACAAGGCCCCTAGTCTCTCTGAGTCATTTAGGATAATATGTGAATAAATATGGGCTCCCTTCCTCTTTACCCTCGGCACCAATGAAGGTAGAAGAGGCAGATAGTACTCGGTCTGAATATGGAACGCAGGCAGTGAGCACCTTGTCCTTGGAGGAATCCAAATACAGGCTGGGTGACTCACCTGACTGTCTATCTTCACTGAGCCCTTCTGGAAGGCTGCGTCCTGAGCTAAGCAGGTTACATGCATTTTCTCACATATTCTTACGGGCAATCTTATGAAGTAGGCATTAATACGTCCTTTTCACAGAGAGGGAAATTGGGGCTAGAGATGTTAAACAGCTTGCCATTCAAAGTGGCAACGTCAGAATTGAAAACTGGCTTTCTCTGCCCCCAGAGATGTTCTTGAACCCATTACAGTCGGCTGAAAGGGGAGGAAGGGGCGTGGAGGGTGGGACTGGCCCAGAGGCCTTCTGAGACTTTTGTCATGTAAAGCTTCAGATCCTTTGGTTCCCTTGGGGCTGTGAAACTAAGTTCCTGGCTGAGGCCCTGCCTCCGCCCAGACTGCCAGCCCCCTGTAGAATGTCTGGCACGCGGCTCCAACTTCCCGCTGCTGCATGCGTGGAAGGACCGAGACAGTGGAGGGGCCTGAATGCTCCGCGAGTGTCATGGCAGGCCCGCGCGGCGGGGCCCGGGGCGGCCAGCATTGTGCAAGCAGCAGAAGCTGGCCCTGGAATCCTTTCTTTCCCGGAGAATTTATGTGCAGGACAAAAGGAGCCATTATCCCCAGGGCTGTCACGGCTGCCGCCCAGGCCTGTGGCCCAGGTGTCACATGCTGTCCCCATCTCTCAGCCTGCTGTCTCCCTTTGTTTGTGGTATCACAGAGGCCTGGCCCCTGCTCCCTTCTCTGACACTGCCCCTTTGGGCCTTGGACTCTGACCACTGCTTTTCTAAGATGAACTTGAATCCTTGGTAAACTTGGAGAGACCAGGCTCAGCTTTGGGAGGCTGTACTACTGGTCCCCGCTCTAGCACTGGGCCTAAATCTGGCCCCCAGCCCTGTCCGTGGGGTCCTGGCACTCTGCATAGTCTTCGCCGGGCTCATTCAGAGATTCCCTGCAAAGTTCAGGCTCCGCTCCCCGGCTGAGCCCACCAGCCTTTTGCTCGCTGAGCATTGCCTTCCTTGCCTTCATCTTTCTCCCTGCTTCATGCCCCCCTGCCACAGTACATGGGACCAGCTTCGGACAGCTTCTTGCCTTCCCACCTTAGTGCCTTCCCACCTTAGTGCCTTCCCTCATGCTTTCCTCTTTACGTAGAAGTCCCTTCCCACCTTTCTCCACTGGCTAAGACTTCCTTATCCTTCAAAGTCGAGCTCAGGTGTCACTTCCAAGAAGGCCTCGGTTCCACTCCACTGTGTTCCTTCAGCATGTGGACTTGACTCACCTCAGCTGTTACGTGCCATAGGTGATATGGTGTGATGTTGCAAGAGGGGCCTTTTGGGTCAAACTGCTGGGGTTGAAGTTCAGACCCTGCCTTTTACCAGCCATACGACTTTGGGCAAATTGTTTAATCTCTCTGGACCTCACCTTACTTGCCCAGTAAATGACTTGGCTGCTGTCAGGATTCTGTGAGATAACACCTGTGGTCAGTACAGCCCCTGGTACATACTGAGCACTCATTAAGGTGGCCTATTATCATCATTCAACAAAAATACTTATTAAATGCACTCTGTATGGCAGTACCTAGGCTGGGCTAGGGAGACACAAAGTAAAACAAGATAGATGCAGTCTTGTCGCTCAGGGAAACATGAAAACAGAAACCCAAGAGACCTCATAGCCCCCAGAATAGAAGTTGCAGGAAGGATGGGTTGAGCTACCACAGAATCAAACCTGGAAAGGGGAGTAGTCTGAGATGAGACACTTTCATGAGATAATATCTAGAGACTTTAAAGACTGTTCACATTCCTTGGTTTATAGCCCCCTTCCTCCATCTTCAAAACCATCAACGCTGAATTTCTCTGTAGTTATGACTCCCTCTGACCTCAGCCAAGAAAGATTCTCTGTGTAAATGGAGTCTGGTCGAGATGCTGGAGCAGGTAAGTGCTGTACTGGCCTCCCCTCAGAACCATGTCAAAATTACAACTAGACTACAGAACAGCCATCACTGGGAGTCGCCTGAAGTCTAGCTGAACATAAGTCCTACAACTGGGAACATACAAAAGAGGCCACCACGAGACTGGTAGGAGGAAGTAGAAGGGGCTGGTTTCATACCCACATGTGGTAGTTGAGAATCAGGAGGGATATCTCAGCTGCCAAGGTCCCCACAGAGGAACAAGGGGTCCCAGCCCCACACTGGACTTCCCAGCCCATGGTTCCAGTACTGGGAAGAGAAGTCCCCATAACTTCTGGCTGTGAAAACCAGTAAGAATTGGGGCTGAGTGAGACAGGGGGTGAGGGGGCCCTGAAGTCACAGATATTCTTCTAGAGGGGCCCATGCACAGACTTACCCACTGATGGACTCACTCGCTCTGAGCTCCAGTGTTGGGGCAGCAGCTTGAAAGCCACCAGGGACATACAGGAATTGTCTGGCTTTAGAGCAGGGGCTGGAGGGGCAGCTTTCTCCCAGACAGAAGTGCTGGCAAGAAACATTGTTTCTTTATTGAGCCCTCCCCACTCTCTGAGTGTAGTCACAGGTAGCTGCTATATCTGAGTCTCCATCAACCAGGCTAACTCTGGTTGCCCCATCCTGGTGAGACCCTGCCCCTCCCAACATGCAGGCTCACCCAAGCCACTTCCAGAGGCTTTTCCATACAAACAACCTGTCTTGGCTCATGCTGCAGTTTCCTAAAATTTCTCAAAGATTTACAAAACCCAAACAAGCAACACCTGGCTTTCGCATACCCACTCTTGTTTAGCAGCGCCAGTGCGAG
>NW_006439568.1:3696533-3700360 GCF_000325575.1 Pteropus alecto | reverse complement strand
CGCACCAGTTCTTACACTGTAGTCATGGCCAGTCCTCACAACAAATCAGCCTGAGGGTTAATCCCTCCCATTGACATCTCAACAGCAACCAAAGCTCAACTACAACAGGAGGGCACACACAACCCATAAAAAAGACACACTTAGAGTACCTGGCTCAGGTGACCAAGGAAACTGCGCCACTGAGCCCCACAGGACACCTACTACATAAGACCACTCTACTAAGACTGGGAAACATATCAGCCCTACCTAATACAGAGAAACAAACACAGGGAGGCAACCAAAATGGGGAGACAAAGAAACATGTCTCAAATGAAAGAACAGAACAAAGCTCCAGAAAAAGAACCAAATAAGACAGAGACGGGCAATCTACGAGATGCAGAGTTCAAAACACTGGTTATAAGGATGCTCAATGAACTGACGGGAGGAGTAGATGAACTCAGTGAGAACTTTAACAAAGAAATAGAAAACATAAAAATGGAGATAGAAAACATTTTTTCAAAGTCATAAATGAAGAATACATTAAAGGAATCAGTAGATTAGGTGAAGCAGAGGATTGAATCGACCATTTAGAAGATAAGGTAGCAGAAAACACGCAATCAGAAGAGCAATAGGAAGAAAGAATCCAAAAAATTGAGGATAGTTTAAGGAGTCTCTGGGACAACATCAAGCGTGTCAACATTCACATCACAGAGATACCAGAAAAAGAAGAGACAGCAAGGGACTGAAAACTTATGTGAAGAAATGATGGAAAACTTCCCTAACCTGGTGAAGGAAATAGACACACAAGCCCAGGAAGCGCAGAGTCACAAACAAGATGAACCCAAAGAGGCCCACACTAAGACACATCATAGTTAAAATGCCAAAGGCTAAAGACAAAGAGAGACTCTTAAAAGTAGCAAGAGAAAAGCACTTACCTACAAGTGAGCTCCCATAAGACTGTCAGCTAATTTCTCAACAGAAACTTGCAGACCAGAGGGATTGGACCTACAACCAAGATTACTCTATACGGCGAAGCTCTCATTTAGAATTGAATGATGGATAAAGAGCTTCCCAGGCAAGAAAAAGTTAGAGTGGTTCATCAACACCAAGCCAGTATTATGTAAACAGACTTCTTTAAGATGAAGGAGAAGGAGAGGAGATTAAAAAATAAATAATAAAATGGCAATAATTACATATCTATCAACAATTACTTTAAATGTAAATGAATTAAATGCTCCAATCAAAAGATAGGGTGGCTGAATGGAAAAGAAAACAAGACCCTCACGTAAACTGCCTAAAAGAGACTCACTGTAGATTGAAAAACAAACACAGAATGAAAGTAAAGCAATGGGCAATGATATTTTATGAAAATGGAAACAAACAAACAAACAAACAAACAAATAAATATTGCTATACCAGACAAAATAGACTTAAAAACAAAGGCTATATAAGAGACGAAGAAGGACACATGTTCCCATTTCTGGATATTTATACAAAGAAAACCAAAACACTATTTCGAAGGGCCATGTGAATCCATGTGTTCATTGCAGCATTATTTATAATAGCCAAGACATGGAGGCAACCTGGGTGTCCATAAATAGATGAAGGGATAAAGAAGAGGCGGTACATATATACAGTGGACTATTACTCAGCCATAAAAAATAATGAAATTTTGCCATCTGCAACAACATGGATGGACCCACAGGGTATTGTGCTGAGTAGAGTCAGAGAGAGAAAGACAAATGCTATATGATTCACTTACATGTGGAATCTAAAGAATGAAATAAACAAAACAGAAACAAACTCATAGAGACAGAGAGTATTTTGATGGTTGCCAGATGAAAGGGGGTTGGGAGGGTAAGTGAAAAAGGGGAAGGGATCAAGAAGTACAAATTGGTGGTTACGAAATAGTCATGGGAGTGCAAAATATAACACAGGGAATAGTCGATAATATTGTAATAACTATGTATGGCATCGAATGGGTACTAGGTTTATCGGGGTCATCACTTGTGAATTAAATAAATGTCTAATCACCATGCTGTATATCTGAAATTAATACAATAGCATATGCTAACTGTAATTGAAAAATTTTTAAATATATTTTTTAAGAAAGAAAGGTTCTCATCTCCTAAGACCTACCCAGATAATACAGGATAATCTACCCATCTTAAGGTCCGTGACCTTAGTCACACCTGCCATGTCTCTTTGACAGGTTGGGTAACATATTCACAGGGGTCATTATCTCGCGTACTACACTGATTGTCAAAAAAATTTTCTCCACTTAGCTTCTAGAATTCTACTTTTTCCTTGTTTTCCTCCTATTAAACTTGGTTTTGGCCTCTGTACTGGATCTTCCTGCTCATCTCAACTTTTAAATGCCAGGGGGACGTAGAGCTCAGTCCTCGGACCTCTGCGCTCACTCTCTAAAAGTCTCGTTCAGACCACTGGCCTTGCACACGACCGACCTCAGCTTCTCGTCTCCAGTCTCAAGCTCTCCTGAGTTCCAGGACTGTCAGAATACCTGCTCGAAGCCTCCGCTTTTCTGGAGAACGGACACGTCCAACTCGACACGTCCGAGCCGAACTCTGAATTTTATCCAAGCAGCTTCCTCTTTACCTTCCTCATCTCAGGAAGAGGCATCACCATTTAGCTCGGCCCGAAGCCTAGCTGTCATTCTTGAGACATTTCACTTTCTTACGTTCCACTTCCTATTGAGCAGCATGTCTTGTTGGCCATTCCTTCCAATTAAGTCTGGAGTCCGCCCACTTGTCATCACCGACACCATCATCATGCTGGTCCAAGCCAGCTCATCTCACCTGGGTCACTGCAGCCATCTTCTTACTAAGAGCCCTGCTTCTGCCCGTGTCCCGCATCCTGCCCCCACCGCCGATTCTCCACACAGCACTTAGAGTGAAACTTTTAAGACGGAGTCAGAACATCCCCTTTCCCTGCTGGAGTCTCCCAGTGACAACGGCTTCCCAGCCCTTCAAGGTCCTATGCTATGTGACCCCTGATATCGATGCAGTTCTCTCGCCCGTTACCCTCTCGTTTCCTGCACCCCAACCCTACTGGCTGCCTTGTTGTTCCTCAAACACGCCACCTCGTATGTTATTAACACAAGGTCTTCACACATTAATACAATAGCATATGCTAACTGTAATTGAAAATTTTTTAAATATATTTTTTAAAAAAGAAAGGTTCTCATCTCCTAAGACCTACCTAGATAATACAGGATAATCTACCCATCTTAAGGTCCATGACCTTAGTCACACCTGCCATGTCTCTTTGACTGCTTCCTTGCTTAAAAGCCTCTACCCAGGCACGCAAGTGGCTGCTCCCTCGTTACACTCAGACTTCTGCTTAAACGTCATCTTCTCTGAGAGGCCTTTCCTGCATTATTTTCTTTGTACTATAGATGCTTGTTTGTTCATTATTTCTTTTCCCCACTAGAACATAATCTCCATGTGGGCAGGGACTCGCTCCATCGTCTTCCTCGATTCCGTATCTGCGGCACCTGTAACAGGACCTGGCATGTATAGGATAGGTTTCCAATGTGTTTTTCATCTAAATGAACAAAGGAATGAATGAAAGAATGAAAAAGGGAGGCTCTCGTGGGGAAGAGTAAGTCAGCTAGGGCAGCAGGCTCCCTGTCAACAAGAATGTGCAGGAGTCAGAGAAGGAAAGCAAGGGCTCTGAGGGAGACCGTGTCCATGGCAGCAGTGGCCAGAGGCCCAGGGGCTGCTCTTGGGGGAAGGCCAGGGGAGGCATGCTGACAGAGCCTGTGGGGACGCAGGGGAAGCAGAAAGGCAGCGCCCAGGCTGGCATCCAGCTCAGACGCGGACTCTTTC
>NW_006439568.1:3686895-3696513 GCF_000325575.1 Pteropus alecto | reverse complement strand
CTCTTTCCCAGTTTCCACTTCATTGCTCCGGCCTTGGCAGACCCAGCAGATGGGCTCCCAGCAGGGACCTGGGTCTCAGCAGGCACAGGCTCTACTCATGCAGGACAACTACCCAGCTTCCCGCTCTCTAGCAGACAGAGGCACCCAGAACCACGACATCCTGGATCACGGAGCTCAAAGGAACCTGCCAGGTATGAGAGCCGTAAGCGAGGGTGCAGTAACCTTGCCGCCTAGAGCGGTAATAAGAATAGAAAAATCAGAGCAGGCAGCCTGCCTCTCGCTGTGTGCTGAGAGCATCACTGAGCTCACCCAACCTAATCCTCACAGTAACTCTGTGAGAAGGGGGCTATTTATTCTCATTTAAGAAATGCACACTGAAGGCCAGGGAGGCGAAGGCCCTTATCCAGAGTCCCACAGTACAGAAGTGCTGTCAGTAGGCCCTTCTTCTGTTCCGCTTCTGCATCCAGCACATGACTCCCTTCTGGGTAATCAGGCATGAGCCCCACCTGCACCTTCTCCTTAGGCTGCCTGTCACAGAAACCTTCCTGCCCCGTGCAGCGTGTTATTCTGCGCTTCTTGTCCTTTGTGTGTCGCTGATTCCAGGAATCAACGGATCATAATTTATCCTGCTATTTTGGAAATGAATACACATCATTAATTCTTTTGACAAATGTCCACTGAGCCCCTGCTCTGTGCCAGGTGGACAGCGATGAATAATAACAACGCTAATGCTTCCTGAGAGGTGTGGCCTCTCTGCCAGGTGCTCTGCATGCATAGACCCTTTCAGTTCTCACAACTACCCTCTGAGGTAGGAAACGTTACTGGTTTTCAGACGAGGAGGTTGACGTACACCGGGTCAGTGAGCGGCAGAGCTGGGGTAGAAACCAAACCCATCGGACTCCAACTCTTCATCTCTGGTCTGTACTAAGCTATAAGGTGTGTGTGCGAGAGAGAAACGGACACAGTGCCATGGGGCTGCAGGGGAGGCTGTGACACATTCAGTCGGGTTCCCTTGTGCGTGGACAATGAAGGACGTAAGGGATTTCACCAGGTAGAAGAGACAAGGACGGTCAAGACAGAGGGACGAAAGTACAGACAAAAGCACAGAGGCCTTGGATACCGAGTGAGTGCGTGCGCGCAGCCGTGTCTGAGCTTCCTGAAGGCAAGAAAGGAGGCTTGTTAACCTTCGAGTTTATCTACTCCTCAATAAATTTGTGTTTGAATTAAAAATATTAACTAAAGATTTCATTTCTCTTGGCGCCCAGCTCCTGGGCGAGAAAGGAAGAAACATGCATTTGTTGCGTGGTGACCAAGTGCCAGGCCCTTTCACGTGTGTATGTCAAGCGACTCTCAAGACAAGCCTGTGTGGAGGCATCGCTGCCACTTTTCAGACAAGGAGATCAAGGCGTGAACAGGAAGTACAGCCTCCCACTCACTTCCGTCCACTTCGGAGCCCGTTTCCTCCTCCCTTTCCCACAGTAAGGCCACTGGAGCTATTTCCAACTTCTGAGGTGACGACTGTGAAGCCAGTGCAGGAGAATCCCGTGACCTCATTTCCTCTTGGTCCTGTGCATTCCCTCTCTCCCTCTGCCCTTGTCCTCCATAACCCACGCAAGCTCTGTTCTCCTGAGACCTAATAGTCTCCCCCGTTTCAGAGTCATGTCAGCGATAGGACTTTTAAGGGCAAGAGCATTCTCTTTGTTTCCAAAAAAAAAATTCACTTTTTTTTTGAGCATTCTCTTTGTTTTCCAAAACTAAAAATTTACTTTATTATTCCTTTTTCTGTTACAGACTACCCCACGTTCATTGTTGTCAAAGAAGATTCCGAAAAGCCACATGCCCACTGTGTGTCTCGGGGCAAGCTTCATAGGCGATGAGCCTCAGTCTGTAAACAGTGTCAAAGGGAAATCAGAATTACGTGTCCTGAGTGCACAAAGAGTTTTATGTACAGATCTGCTAATCGCAGCATTGTCTATGCTCTTGAGAGATTAGAAACTAACCACGAGTCCATCGATAGGGGATTGGTCAAATAAATTTGGTACATCCATACTAGGTCCACTAAAAAGTATGCTGTCGATCTATAATCATTGAGTTAGAAACCTCTCGGCTCACCATTGAATGATAAAAGCAGTACTGCAGTGGATGTAACTGGATGTTTTCTGCTCGCCTCTCCTGTTTGCTCTCTGTCCTTCTCCACCCTGCTCTGTGCCCTGTGGTACTGGCCTCTATGGACTGCTGTCAATAGGCTTCTATGCCTTCTAACTCTGGCTGGGTTGGGCAGTGGGAGGCACCAGCAGTTGGAGGGTGGGGGGAGAGTGAGGTCAGGGTATTTTTTTTCCTTTGGCTCCATCTCTGTTGGTTTTCTGGGACTGGCTGTGTCTCTACTAAAGGCTGTGGTTCCTGACAGGTAACCCTCTCTGTACGGCTCTGGTTTGCAGTAACTGCTCCCTTCCCGTGGCCTTCAGACTTAGGGGTGATAATGGCTGTCCCCTGTTGCTAGCCCTGGTGTATTGCACTATTTCTTGCTGGTATTCCTAACCTCTGCCCCAGCCAATGTAAATGGCTTCTTTATTAAACCCTCTTCAATTACTCACTTGAATGTTACATCTATTTCTACCAAGAGTTCTCCTAACACAATAATATAATCACATTTAGGCAAAATTATATCCATCTATAATCCAATAAGAGAGGTCTGGAAGAATGTTCGTGAAAACATTGTTGTCTCAGTGTAGTGGTTTGGGTGACATTCTTTCTTCTTTATTCATTCTCTGTATTTCATTCATTCATTCATTCGTTCGTTCATCTTTATGCTTTTCTGAAATTTAAAAATGTTCTACAACGAGCAGGCATTAGCTTTGATTCTCCAGAAAAACAAACAAGCAAATAAGACTGTTGTAAAGGTCAGATGAGAGCAGAACCTGGAAAGGGCTTTGTACATTGGGAGCTGCTGTTCAAACTTAGGGTCCTAGTGAGTGAGCCAACTGGTGCAAGGATTTCTAGGCTATTTGCATTGAGACCTGATTTCCTCATGATAGAGACGAATTTTCTCTAGAGATAAGGACTCTACTATAAATGGGCCAGTCCAGCTTCCCTGGCTTTTTCATTCGAGAGCATCTCAGCAAACGGTCAAGTTCAGAGGCTCTTCTCTGCCCCTCCTGCCCTCTCGTCAGTCAGCGACTCACCAGCCTATCCCCAGCGGAGAGAGCCAGATAAAACCCGGGGTAATGAACTCACGGCCGAACTGCCCCTCTGGTCTCATGGGTCAGCGTATCTCTGCCAAAATGAAAGAGAGGACTTCCAAAGGAATGCCTCCTTTTTTCATAGAACTTGGTGATGAATTAGTCATTGTTTATCGGGGCTGTGTGATCCTTGGTCTGGGTAATGGTACTAAGCCATAAATCACAGCTCTTTGGGGGTGAGGCTGAGGAGGGGGCCCAGGATATCTGTGAAGAGCTGTTCTTCTAACACAGGAAAAAAATACCCTTGTTTTCAAGCGGCTGGGAGTGCATTCTGGGCTATTTATAATCTGCCACAGAGCTAAGGCGTTTCTGCAGCTGGGCCTGAGAGATAATTAGCACAGTTTTCTCCTCAAGCCAGGTCTGCAAAACAGACCCCTCTCCTCCATGGCCCGCCCCACCCCATCTGCCCCTGAGGCTCGGGAGCCTAGCCTCCCTTGCTTGGCTTCAGCTTCCAAAAAAGCAAAGGGTGCATTTAAGAGCAGAAAGGCCAAAATATCTCGGCTCAGAGATGAAGGCAAGGATTGTGACCCGCTGGCAGATGGATTTGTCTAGAACAGGCTTGTGGAATGTCCATGAACTTGGCACAAAGGGCCTTTCAGAGCTATGGGGAAGGGGCACATGCCACAGGCTCTGCTTCGTTCTCCCAGAAGTTGTTCTGATAGAAAAACAGGGGCCCAGGGAGGGCAAATTCCAAAGTACTCCCATTGTATGTCTTGGCAGGAGAGCGAGTGTCCAGGCAAAACTTCTGGAATAGGGCTCAAAAGACCTGCCTCTGAGTCCTGCCTCTGTCGTGACTGCTTGGTGACCAGGGGCAAACCTCTTTTTGTCTCTGGACCTCAGTTTCTTCATCTATAAAATGGGAGGTGAGGCTCAACGTTTTCCACACTTCTTTTAAATTCATTTAAAGCTCTTTTATGAAAATAATATTGCATAGAAGCAGAGTTTCTAAAACACGTACAAGCAGAGCAACCGAAGTGGTGGAGAGATGGGGGTCGAGACTGGAATCCCACCCATTTGGCCTCTTTCTCCACCCGATCGGATAAGGGCGGCCCAGGGCTCCATGTCAGTTTCATTACTGATCTCCGTAATTCATTCATTCGTTCATCCTTTCATCTTTCACAAATATTTACTGAGCTCCTACCATATATCAGGCTGGACTTGGTTTGGGAGATAAAAGGACAAATAAGAAATCCATTATCCTTTCTCACAGGGCTTATAATCGAGTTGGAGAGATAGATATTGATTAAATAAACATTTTAATGTTTATTTAATATTGATTAGATATATATTTTTAAATTACATATATAAAATAAATATATATCTGGGTTGAGTAGAGTCCTCTCCTGAAAATTTGTGTCTTTCCCAGAACCTCAGAATGTGATCTTATTTGGAAATAGAGTCTTTTCAGATAAAATTAGTTAAGATGAAATTATATTGAAGTGTTACTTTAGGTTGAGCCCTAAATCCAATATGACTAGTGTCTTTACAAGAAGAGGAGAAGAGACACAGGAGAGAATGCCATCTGATGACTAAGCAGAGATGAAGCTGCAAGCCAAGGGTTGTCAGCAAACCAACAAAAACTAGGAAGAAGCAAAAAAATGTTTCTAGAGCCTCTGCGGAAGTGTGGCCCTGCTGACCACTGGATTTTGGACTTCTGGCAGCCAAGACTGCGAGAGGATAAAAATCTATTGTTCTAAGTCTATGGCCATGCCACCCTGAACAAGCCCGATCCCATCTGATCTCAGAAGCTAAGCAGGGTTGGGCCTGGTTAGTACTTGAATGGGAGACCACCTAGGAAGAAGAGGTGCTGTAGGCGTAAAAAACAAAAAAATAAGAGATTGTAAACTGACAAGGTCTTTGCAATCTGTGAGGTCAACCAAGAGTTGCCTTGCCTAATTTAAAAAAAAAAATCTGTTTTAAGTTACCCAGTTTGTGGTATTTGTTATGGCAGCCCTACAAAACTAGCAAAAGTTCAAGTTCATTCTTATTATTCATGATAGTTATAAGTTACCACAAGCACCGAGTTAGTGAATTCTGAACCATTATGTCTAGGGGAAATACAGGATTAGGTTCCTATGAGGCTCTGATCACATTTCCTCAATCAATCCATACATACTCTTGTTTGTGTGCTTCTGTTTAAAGAGACCTTATTTAATATATAATGTTGATTCACTGACATCGAACTCGTAGCCAACAGTAATACAACTCATGCCTGAATGAATCTTCTCTAACAAACATCTTTTCTCGAGCTTGGGAACACAAATCATCACTTCAGCACTATGCTCAGACGCCATTCCCAACAGTAAAACCACCAACCGAAGCCCCCAAATGTGAAAACCGTGGGACAAAATTGACTGTGAAAAGGACAGTTGTGTAGAATTTGAGAGCTGAAACTAGAAACGGGGTGTCACCCTCTTGGACCTTAGCTGGGAGCCTGCGCTGGATGAGTCAACATTTTTACCACTCTGTGCATGTCCACAAGTGACCTCGAAACAGTGTGAGTATTGATTTGGGGGTTACAAATAAATTTTAGGGAGTAGACAAATTTATAAATACAGAATCTGCAAATAATGAGAGTTGACTGTACACACACACACACACACACACACACTCAGATTGCAAGAAAGGCTGTGAAGGAAAAGAACAGTGTTTGAAAGACAAGAGGGAACACTTACCTTGGCTGCCATAGTCAGGGGGCTACCTAAGCAACAGCATTTCAAGCCACGGCCTGGAGGATAGAGAGGAGCCAGGAGCAGATGAGACGGGTCTGCCAGCAGAAGAGGCAGCTTGTAGGAAGTCTGGGAGCAGGGGGAGCTCAGTGCATTTGCATGAGGTGGGGGCTCACTCAGCAAGATGATGAATGGTATGGGGCGAGGGTTCTATTTACTGTACAGTGAGAAGCTCTTGGAGCGTTTTGAGCAGAAAAATGAAATTTCCAAGGCAGAATGCTCAGGTTCTCTCTGGCTGCTCCACGGATTTGGCAGAACAAGCTCTGGTTGTGTCAGCTGGCTAATCTGAGAAACAACTTTGTGATACTCTCAAATCCTTCCTTGGATTTACGCGGGGATATAAATAAATGCCAAGTAAGGTGTCATGGCGCGGTCATACCTCTGTTTGTTCTGCACATCATGGTACTTAATTTTTAAATCAGATCTACTAAAAATATAATGCCTCAAACCAAGGGACTTAGACTTCCATGTGAAGTCTTCCATTTCAGCTTCCACAGCAGGAAGCGGGGATATTTTTAGAAGGGAGACCTCTCGGTGCCCTTCGGCCACGATGGAGGCGCTGCCCTGCCCCAGCGTTTGGCAGGCCTTGCCTCCATCTTTCATCATGGACGAGGCGTGGGAGGGCCGAGGTGCTCCCTGTTGCCGGGAACGCCTGACCAGAAACTGCTCTTGGGTGTGTCCCGGAGCTGCCTCCCTGTCACTTGACCCCAGGACTGCTCGCTTCCTGGCCTTGTGAAATCTTCTAGAAGCAGGAAGGAGCCTGAGTTCTGTGTGAGGTTGCTTGAGTTGGACTTCGCGGGTTTGCCGCACACTCGCGAACAAACAGCCCCCTCTCCACGCTTTACCTCAGCACGTCCGTCTCACATTAATTACCAACCCGCCTCGACCGCCACCAGACCCTACCAGAAGAAGCAGGACGACGTTACAGAAACACTTTGAATTCATTGGCAAACGGTGTGCTATCAGGGGAACCACTGTCACAGCCGTTTTTCCTCCTTCCCTGAGGAAAAAGTCCCTTGTTGATCACGGAGACACCCTGAGTAAGCTTGTTCCTTGGCATCTGATGAGTAAGGAAACCCCTCATGCTACCTCATCGTATTTTCTTCCTCTTCTCCATTACTTACCAACACTCCCTTCTGCAGGACATGCTGAGGAATTATTATGAGTCAAAAGGAAGAATGACAAATAAGTGATTTTTCTAGTCTGGTATTTGGAGGGCAAATTCAGTTCAACCCTGGTGAAAGGTGTGGAGGCTCTTGGGCAAACACGCTTTGTATTTATATATGAAAACCGCCTGCCTGCCCCAGAGAACCTGCCTTTGTTCCTCGATTTACCTCAACACTCAGGCTTTTTAGTCAGCAGAGGGTCGTAGGATCAGTCCTGGCCAAGAACTGTGAGCTTCTGTCCTGGTTCTGTCGCTTTCCAGTGGGACCTTGGGCAAGTCGTTTATTCTCTTGGGACCGCCCTGTCTGCAAAGGGCAGGACAGGCAGCAGAGGCAGCCTGCTAAGCGGCCGTCTCCACTGCCACGGAGCAGGTATTTTATTGCATTCTTTTGTGCGTAAGGAGTCCAGAATAGATGCCCAAATATGCCTGAGAAACACTTACTCCACGGGAGTTCAAACCAAGTAATGAAAACCATCAACAACAACTAGGCAGCCAGCGTCCTGAAGTCACCTCTTCCTGGGAGGTCTTTCCCTGTTATTCCCCTGAACTTGACTTCCTTTCCCTCCCCACAGGGCAATGCCCGCTGGTCAGCAGAGCCAGCGTTTGCATGGGATGGACAATCTCACACTTGACTGTGTGAAACTGCACTCCAGGGAGGAACCCACTTCATCAGCAGGACAGAACATCTTGCTTCTGTCCTCAGAAGGAGGTCTTCTGGCTAAAACTATCTGAAAGGTTGATTCCAATCTCCCAAAGTCGGTTGAGATCAGCAAAAATTAATGAAGCTGCTGAGCGCAGGGCGGGGCTGGGGGCTGGAATGTGGAAACAAAGAAGAGCTTCTGCCTGAGGAATCCGGCCAGGGGGTGTGGAGAGGGGCCTGAAGAAGGTTCCCACCCCCGGGCGACAGGTGGGTTGTGATGGGGTCGATATCGAGTGCTAGGAGAAGGCAGACCAAAAGCTTAGCCCTTTAAGAAATATGCCAATAACACCTCGATCAATCATTTCTCGAGATTTTTAAAGACAGTTTATGAAGCGTTTTCACACACAAGAGCTCATTTGTTTCTCACACGCATTCAGTGAAGCAGACGGGACAGCAGTGGCATTTCCCCCACAGTCTACGAGACTAAGGTGTCACCCACGACGGTTCCACCGGAGATATAGAGCCGTTACTACTAATGATAAGCGTCTCTCCCATCGATTAGGCGCTTCCTCTGCACCAGGCCTGTGCTGGGCCCTGACAAACGTGATCGCTAACCTCACACCTCTTCAAAACAGGCCTTATCATTTTTTCTTTTAAAAAAAAAAATCACGGTGAAATATGCATAATGTAAAATTCACCATTTTAACCCATTTTTAAGTGCATGTACAGGGAGGGCAGTGGCATTCGGCACGTTCACCGTGTTAGGCTACCGTCACCACGCCCATCTTTTTAGTCAGACCGCCTGGGTCCCCGTCCTGGGGCTGCGGCCTGTGCTCTGCGTAACCTTGAGCCGAGGGCCTGGGACCTCTCGAAGCTTCGGTTTTCTCATTATTAAGGTAATAACAGCTGGAATCGTGTGGCCGCTGTGAGGATCGGCGGAGATAACGTGCCCGGCATAAAGAAGTGCTCAGTAAACGCAGGCCGTTAGTGTTCCTCTTATGATTATCAGAATGAGTATTCGTTGACTTCTTGACTTTCAGATGTCAAGAGCAGTGAGAAGGGGTATCGTGGGGCCGAATCTCGTGTCCTGCTCTGACAACAGGGATGACGTAACCTGCCTCAAAAGGCTATGGTGATGAAATCAGACAATGACTGACCGTGCCCAGCACAGTGCCTGGCACAGCGACAGCTTAATAAACGGATATTGATAGTAGAAGAATTATTCCTATTTTAAAGTTTTAGAACTCTGTTTCTTCTCATAGATTGTTGGAGAGAATGTAAATTGGTACAACTGTGATAAACAATTTGGCAACAGCTATTAAAATGAGTCTATCTGCCCCCTGGCCCAGCGACTCCACCCCCAATCACAGATAATGGGCAGGAAATGGTGTATGACCAAGGCTAACCTTTGCAGTATCGCTCGTGAATGTCCACGGTAGTAGGGCTGATTAAAATAAGTTACGGATTAGAAAACTATGCAGCTATGAAAAGATAGAGGAAGTTCTTCATGTTCTGACCTGGAAAGATCTCCAAGATATATTAATTGAGAAAATTAAGGAGCAAAAGATTAAGTATCACTATACAAGGTCTACCATTTGCATAAAAAGGAGGTGGGTATATAACATATTAGCATGTAAATGCTCGTGTATGCATTTGAAAAATCTCTGGAGGAATACACAGCAGGCATGAGTTCCTGAGAGGGAGTGAAGAGAGGGAGATTTTTTTTTTATAATAATTTTTGTAGCGTCTATAATGTATCACCTATTCAAAAACTAACTAGAGTAAAATTTTATTAAGGAAAGACGAAAGGCAGGCAGGCAGGAGGGAGGAAGGGCGCGGGGGAAG
>NW_006439568.1:3679908-3686847 GCF_000325575.1 Pteropus alecto | reverse complement strand
TTCCTGGGCAGAGTAAGAGCTCTCAGGACTGAAAGGCAGCCAGTCTGTCTCGGCTGAGAAGAGGGACATGCTGAGCATCACCGCGACCTAGATCTGGCCAAGCTCGACTGTGATAAGGAAGGGGACGCTGACTTGCCAAGGTAGAACCTGACACAAGGAGCAGTTTCACTGTTCCGCTGGCAGGCTGTCTTTTGACGGGGGTGTGGCAGCAGCTTGGGGCTTTGGCTGGCTCTGCCTTATTTTCGGCAGCTGCTCCCACACTCACCCTCACGGCTCCCTCCTGGGGAACCTCCCCACTCCCAGAAGGGAGCACGCAGACCTATCCTGTCGGCTTTCCCTCTCTCCTGAGAAGAGCACGAACATAAAAGGAAGGGCCTAGTGCATTTCTTCCCTTCCACTGTCTGATTTCTTAGGTTAATTTTATGGCAAATGTCAGAACCAAGGGTATAAAACCTGGAAACCAGAAAACCTTAAACACATAAAAGGCAGAGGGGGTGATATCCAAACCCCTGGCTAACACCCCTCTGCCTTCTTGGACAAATAATTGTGATGTTCAGCCTAGTGGTTATAATAATTTCTTGTCATTGTTGATATGAATGTAGAGAGGAAAACAGTTTTTTATATACATGTTTATTTCTGATTGTTTTCTCAACATCAAACTTCATACAAATCTCTTTGCTTAGGCTTTGGCACATATTATTATTATAATAATATTATTAATACATATATTACATAGGTAATATGTAATACAAAATAATACAATAAAACATGTCGGTTTGTATTTAATTCATTTTCACATCCATTATTTCATTTAAGATCTTCAACACCCCTATAAAGTGGATAATTATTCAACAAACATTTACTGAGCACCCATCATGTCCGAGATGCCGTGCCAGGTCCTAGTGTTTCAGAGACAAAACGATGCCACATGGTGTATTAAGGTCTCGTCTAGTCACAGACACCAATGCGTAAACTGATATCCAATTATAGAGCCATACGCAAGATGACGGGGGAGCCCCGAGAAGGGGCAGCCAACCCAACCGAGTGGTGGGGAAAAGATCAGACAGGATTTCCGGGCAAGAATGTGGTTGAGTCGATCCTGAAAAGATGAACAGGACATAACTGGGCAAAATCAGGGAGCAGGTTGACCTTGCACAGTGAAAACACGAGTCTTGGTGCCCTGGGCGGGGAGGGTGGAGAGAGAAAGGAAGTGGCGGGAAAAGGCGGATGGAGACATAGGTGTTTGAGGGAGAGCATGGAGAGACAGCGACCGTTTCACAGATGGGAAAACTGAGGTTCACAGAGACGGATCCTGACCACTCTGCCTTCGGTTCCCGGCTCAAGGGCACTTACCCCACCCTTCCCTTTTGAGTCAAAAGGAGACCAGTGAGGAAATCGAACACAGCAGTTGCAAACAATGGCCTGTTAATATATGTCTTGAATCTTAATTCCACGTGCCCAGGATCAGGGAATCAATGAATCGGCCGTCTTAAGAGATCACTGGGGTTTCCTGGCTTCTTCTCCTGTGAGCTGCTGTCAGATGGGAGAAATCCCCCTCAGATGGCTATGCCTAACGCCGTGTTACACATGCTTCAGGAACCTTGTCAGTTCAAGACCTAGTCTTTCATGCCCATCCTTTGTTTATTGGTTTGGCGTCTGTCCCTGAGGAGTGGTCTGTCTGGTTCTCTTGCTCCAGATACACTAGGGCTGGTCCCTCACACGTCTAGCTCAGCACCACCTGCGAGTCTGAACAGGGCCTGAAAACCACCTCTGACTTTGCAGCCCGTTGTCCCACGCCCTGGGAGGTGGGCCGTGTGTGTCTGGGCTTGCTCAAGTCTGGGAACCGCAAAAGCTGGCCAGAGCCTGCTCAGCCCAACCCTGCTGGGGGCACAAGCCTCAGGTGCTGGGCTCTGGCTGGGAGGGGCCCAGGGATTTGTAGGGGAGAGGGGAGCCCTGTGACGGGTGCAGGCAGCGGGAGAGGGGTGGGGAAGGGAAGTTTGTCTCTGCTCCCTGGGGAGTGTCAGCAGTTCCTAGAAGATGAGGGTGGTGAGCAAAAACATGGTGTTCTGATGGTGGTGAAGAGGCTAAAGGGTGTCCTGTGTGGGGGTCCCCCAAAATAGACCCTGAGAAGAGAGTTCAAGGGCAGATGACTCATAAGAAAGTGCTCCCATTGGAGAACAGGATGAGCATGGGAGAAGTGGGGCAGGGAAGGAGAAGCAGCAAAACAAGGGAGAGGGCTGACCTTGAACCCAAAGGACCTTCACCTTTTGGAGGGACGGAGTGACTTTCCTCAGAGTCCCAGCCTCCTCAGGGGAGCTCTGGAGCGTAAGTTGTGCCTTCGAGTTTGTCCCATCTGGAGAACGGCCCTCACACTCCCGCACTTCGACACTGGGACATAAACCCCAAGCACTTGCTACTCTCTGCAGGCAAAGCAGCCCCAGCAGCCTAAGGGCAGGCCTCCACCGAGCGCCTCGGGAGCAGGCTGTTCCCAGCAAACGGGATAGAAGCCGGGTCGTACTCAGAAAAAGCAAAAGGGAACCAGACGGATCTGGAACAGGCAGCATCGAACGAAACTGTGTTCATGCCTCAGCTCAGTTTCTACCTTTGCGACCAAGGGCAAATTATTTAACCTTATTGGCAGTTTTCTCGACTGTGAAGTGGGGACACTCTTATCTCTTTCAGAGGACTGTCGCTCAGGGAAAACAGGAAAATATGAACAAAGTGTTTAGCCTAGGGCCGGGCAAGTGTTAGGAATTATGCATGATGCCTGACCCCAGCCGGGGTCGTTCTGGGGCATTTCCCGAGGCAGGGAATTTCGCCGACGGTGCAGCTGAGCTCCAGCGCCTCCGCTACTATTCTCGGCGCTTTTCTCCCACGACTGAGAACTCCCTCCTTCTCTTTCTCAGAAACCCAGCCCCACTGCCTCCTTGGCCTCCCAGACCCAGGCAGGTGAAATCTCAGGACCTCGTGCTCCATCCCTCCCCCAGTCCCTGTCGCTCCCCCACCTTGGCCTTGCTCTCGGGAAGCGTCGCAGGGCAGAGTGTTTAAGAGTTCCGGGGCCGGGAGGTCTGAGTTCGAATCCTTGCCTTAACACAGAGTGTGGGACCTTGGCAAAGTGCTTTGTCATTCTGTGCCTCGGTTTCCTCATCTGCCTAATGAGAATAACAATCGCCGGCCTCTTAGAGGTTCTGTGAGGTGTTCGGGAATTAATGCATGCAAAGTGATTAGCAGTGCTTAGTGCACTTGGCTAGTACGCCTGTCAGCAGAAAAAAAAAAAGCCAGATGCCGCCTTTGTTTACTGCCCCCAACTCTTGGGTTGACAATTTTCTGATCAGCCCCTGCTATTCCATCCTCCAGCTCTGGGCTGGGCTCCCACCCTTGTCCCTGGGGCAACAAGATCTGTTGCCCCTTGGAGCCTCAGATGGCACGTGCACAGCACTGTCCAGTTTTCTATGCAGCACACATCTGATTTGATCTGTGCCTCCTTTTTAAAATGAGATAACTGAGGCCCAGAAAGACTAAGCAATTTGCCCGAGTTTACCCAGCTCCCAAGAACTGGAGCCCAGATGACCACCTATCAGGAAGGACCAGGTAAAAGAAAGATTTAGGGGGCCACACAGGCTGCCTTCAGCATGCAAAGAGCTGTCATGAGGAAAAGGGAGCAGAATTACTCCGTGGCCCCGAGAGGCGGGACCAGGACCCATGGGCCCTGGTGGCATAAGTCCTTCCGGCTCGGGCAGTGAGGCGGTGCATTGTCTGTGGAGAACTTTAAATGAGGAAAAACTCATTTTGAAAAGTTGATATGCTTGTATTAGCATTGCACAGTAGCAATTCTAAATAACTTTAGTGATAAAATATTCGCTCCCGCTGGGGAAGACAGTTCCAACTTTGGTAAAGAAAGATCTTTCTAACAGGCTACAATGGAATGTACTACCTTGGGGTTGATGAATTATCCATCACTGGCAGTATACAAATGAAGGCTGGAAAACCACTCTTCCAGGAGGCTCCAGAGTTCCATGGGGGATGACCTTAAATGACTTTGAAGACACCGTCTGACTTTGTGAGTGTCTGCAAGGCATGACAAGTGAAGGCCTGAAACAATCCAGGTCAAGTCAGAAAGGGTCTTTGAGTGAAAGGAGGGTATTTGGGGTCTTCCCCGATAGCATGTGAGCAGCGATAAGATAGAAATACTCCAGGTCATCTGAGCACTAACGCTCTCATGGACATTGGAGCTGTTGCGAAGTGTTAATGAATAAAAGCCCACTGAGGGCCTGAAAAGTAAAATGGAGTCTGGTTACTAATGGCCAGAACCATGCCAAGTCCGGGGGCCAAGGCATGAGCTAAGGAAGGGGCAGGCCCAGAACCCAAAAGATCGTGGAGAAGAAGACCCAAGTACTAGCAGCAAGACCCCTAAGCGGGCATGAGCCCGTTGCCCTGGCTGAGGGTAGATTACTTAACCCTTCTACGTAGGCCCCATCTCACTGGATTATACAAATTAAATGAGTTAATATGTATAAAACTCTTGGTACGGTGCCTGGCACAGTGTAAGCACCGCATAGATGTTGGCTGTTGCTATCTTTTGTTCCAAGGCCTATGCTGGTGAGCTGTAAGCCATGAACTATGTCTCTCAGAAAGTCAGGATGAAGTTATTTATCCCATCCAGGTCCCACTCCAACTCCTAAATAGCTAATTGGTTTCTTGGGACCTATATAAGTTTTGAATGTTTTTTGTTTTTTTTTCAATATGATACCTCTGTGTCATTAGAATATGTTTAATATTACATATTATTTACTTGTTCATTTGCTTTTCGTTCATTAAACTATTAATGGGTGCCTACTTAGAAACTGAGGTCCGAGGGATAGGATGAATGGTCCATTAGAACAGGCCAGATCCTTGTCCTCAGAGAACTGACAGTCTGGTGGGGATGGAGCTGTGGAGAGGGTGTGGGACAGACACAAGTCCATAGCAATCACATGGGCGCAGGTGAAATCACGGTTGCGATGGTGCTATCGGCAAAGGCACAGGGCGCTGGGAGCCTGTGACATGAGGCATCGCCCCGGCCTGGGGCGGGGCTTCTCTGAGCAAGTGATGCTCGAGCCACATCTAAAATTCATGGTGTTGACTAGGAAGTTAGGAAAGTTCCAAGCAAAAGCACCATTGTGCTCAAATGTTCTAACATCTAACTATCTTTTCAAAGTGCTGACCTCTGACTGGCACACTGATGACAACTTTGTGTTCATTCCTCCCTCTAGCTCTTGCATCAGCCCCTTGAAATAGAAATTACTGTTTGGCTCTTTTTATCGACGAGGAAACCAGGACTGATGCAGCAACTGATGCAGGGCCACACATCTGTCCTATAAGCGCGTTTACGTTCAGCTCGACCTCCAGTGCCGGGGCTCTTAGCCCTGAGGCGGAACTCTCCTTTGTATTTACATCTTAGTCTTTGTATCTAAAGCCTAGAACAGTGCCTGGTGTGTAGTAGATGCCAATAAATGTTGAATAAACTCTAAACTGAATAAAATAGTAGTGAAGGGGAAGAAAGGCTCACATGTGTAAGGGAGAACAGTGACTAGACTGTGTATTGGCAGAGGGTAAAGAGGAAAGGGTCTCAGGAGGCATTTCAATGGCAGAGCCTGCAGTGGGAATGCGCATGGCCTAGGTGGGGGTACTGCTTAAATGAATACTCTTCTTTCATAGGTAGTGTGTTCTTTTGGGTCATTAGAAGTGTTCAAGTACAGAGGGGATCAATACTTTGGCCAGCCCTGCAAATATAGTAGGTTTCAATAATCTTTCACACATCTTCCATCCTGGGGCTGTTCTAATACAAAATGTGCTTGCAGACAAACACCAAAAATTTGCCAGCTCTCCAAGCCCACCTCAGTGGGGACTTAAGTAGAATGAGGGTGGATGGAGTAAGCTGGCAGCCACTGAAAGAAGTCAGACAGCATGACAGACGTTCGAAAAAAGAGCCACCGCCTGGATATCAGATGACTTTCAAACCACAGCCTCAGACACAGGAGACGGGTGTGAGGCCCCAGGACAGTACAACATGAAACATCTGAGAGGTGGGAGTGTTTCTCCTTATTAGGTACTCAGTTTTTCAAAAATTGTTTTTTGTTTTTTGTTTTTGCCAGAGCAGCGCTTTTATTTCATAAAACAAGACTTTTGCTCAAACTGGTATCCAAGGGGTTGAAGAATAACAGGAATGTCCCTTCCTGCCAAGAGATTGTCCTTTGGTGCTTGCAGGGCTGGATCTTGGCAAGCCCTGTGATTTCACTCCATCTTTCTCACGCAGGTTAGGTGAGCACTGCCAGAGGCCCAGGTCCCAGGACTCCTGTGGACTGCAGAGTCTGGAGATGTGTGGTTTCTGGGAATGGATGCCTGAACCCCCATTCCTCTTTCCTGGAGTTCAAAAGTTGAAAACAAATATTCAAGTCACATTTGCAAATTCCAGGTCTTCAAAGCACAGAACCATGAACCTCTGTACATTGCGGACAGCATACGACCCTGTCCTCCCACATCGCATGAAGGTGTACTGTTATTGTCCCCATGTTACAGGTGAGTAAACTGTAGCTTACCTGTGCCCTGAGGTCATACAGCTGGAAGGAAGGAAGCATAACGAAGCAATTATGAGCACAGCTCTCTATGTCACTGAGAACTAAACTTCAGTTCCAGTTCTGCCACTTTTTGTGTGTGTGGTTGTGGGCAAGCATTTAATTTCTGTAAGTTTCTCCCTTTGGAAAAAATCCCATTCATAGTTTCCAGGATACTGTGATTCCCATGGTCTCCCTTCTGGGCATTTCGCTGTTGTTTCTTTTCTTTTTCGACAGCTTTCCTTTTTGTCTTGTATGTTACATGTTGCCCAACAGTCCATTCTCTTGCCTCTTTTCTCCACTTTTTCTCTATATTCTCTTCTCCTTGACAGTCTTTCACCGTGGC
>NW_006439568.1:3677103-3679891 GCF_000325575.1 Pteropus alecto | reverse complement strand
CTGGCTCTTTAATCTTCTACTTGGAAACAGGACGCGCCCCTTGTCCTCACACTTCAGCGGACACAGCTAATCACAGATCCATACCTAACTTCAAGATAGATGTGCTCTTGGATGAGAGGGGACCAGGAGAGGAGGGTGCCAGGTGAGGAGAACACCAGGTGTCTCTTCCGGAGCTGTCTTGTACACATCTGAGTCCTCAAGTCTCCCTCAGTCCTGAAGATTTACAAATACGTATTTCCCATCCATCAGAAAGCTCACAACTAATTACACGTCCCTTCTTTGCTTTGGCTGCTGGGAAGCTCAAAGTCAGATGTGCTATCCACCCCTAGCAATTTTACAGGAACTTATGGCGTGAAAATTATGTGTTAAACTTAAGGCTTAAATTTAATTTTATCTCATATCGTTGTTTTTCTTTGTCTAATTTCTCATTTTTAAAAATTCTAATGTGCATATTTGTATATGCCACCCAAATTATGTTTGAATGAACCGGGGTATAAACAAATGCAGGCAAAGAAATCCTGGAGGAACTTTCAACATCTCCCTATTTCGAAAGCAGAGAGTAAAATTTCTTAGGTTAGGTCATAAAATTGTTTTATTCCCTCTTCCTCCTCCTTGATAAAATTATAAAATTAATTCGTGCTTGTAAAAAATCAGAGAATACAGAAAACAAAGAATAAAAACAAAAAAAACAAAAACATGCAGGCATATACACATATCACACATTCATGCAATATTTCAGCCCTCGTCTCGTGTAATAAATACAAATGGTAATTTACCACTACCCACTGGGTATGTTCTCCACTAAGATATCCTACAGTTACCTCAGACCAGTATGTCCCAAACAAAACTTAACTTCCCCCAAATGGTCTCCTTCACTTAAATTCCTCTTTCCACTAATAGCTTAACCACGTGAGGAAGATTGCAAAAAAAAAAAAAAGCTAACGATCGTTTATCGCCTCCCCCCAGGTTCCCCCCATCCTCATCCTACTGGTTTATCTTTCACAACTTCCTGACAGGAGGTCGAATGAGTCACTCCGTGCTCTCCAAATATGCCATGTGTTTTCCCATTACCATCCCTTTGCTCATGCTGTTTCCTTTGTCTAAAATGTACCTCCCCCACCAGCTCTCCACTTGGAGGAGTCCTTCCCACTCTTTACAACTCACATCATTCCTTTACCATGTCTGGCCTCATCTGCCAAGCAAAGAAGAACACCCTTTCCGCCCAATCGCGCTTACTCCATTTGACTTAACTGACCTCACACTCTACGTTTCTCATACACTTATTTTACTTGCTAACATTTAGGGATCTCCCTGGGGACAAAGACCATGTCATACTTTGCTTTTTATTTGCAGTACCAAGCTCTTTCTGACATAGTTTTGAATTGCCTTGAGCCTAAAGTTCATCGTAGGTGAACTCGACTACCTATCAAATGGGAACATGTTTGTGCCTGGCCCTCCCTGTCCTTTGCCCACCACATTGTCAGGCTCCTTTCCCAACATATCTGAGATCTATTCTTTCTTCAGAATTTTACTACCTTGGTTCAGACCCCATCATCTCTCACATGGACAATTACAATGCTGCCTAATACCTCTTTCTGACTTCAAGGCTGGTAACCCTAAAATGCATATCCCTTTCTCTGCTTAAAACTTTTCAATGGCTTCCCCAGTGCAATGAGACAAAGTTCAAGTTCTTTCACGGCATAAAAGGTTCTACATAATCCATCCCTACCTGTATCTCGTGTTTTGACGCTTCTGAGAATCTATACTGAATTTTCTGGTCATGCGTTCCTTCCCATCTCTAACCTAGAAAAATAGGACTGGCCATGTGATGGGCATTTACTATTTTTGCCTCTTCATTCCTTCTCCCCTTCTTTGGGTAGCAGGCTGACTAGTTAGAGGACTTCACTCCCTTCCCCGTGTTACACTCCGTGAAAGTAAAGGAAATCAACTCGGAGACATAAGCGGAAATGAGATACTCAGAGTGAGTCCTTCACACAGCCCTGGACACCTGGCTCTGGTTTCTAGGTGAAGAACAGGCCTGTTTGTTCAATTCTCCTTTCTAGTTCACGAGCCAGGCCCGAGATTCACCATTACATGTGACCATTTGATGAATCTCTTCCTGACTAGACTGTAAGCTTCTTGAGTGTAAGAACTGTATTTATTTTGTTCTCTACCATATCTCCAGCATCTAAATTAATTTGTATTTATTAATTGGAGAGCAGGTCTGTGGGGGGAGGGTAGAGGGGTATTATGACCTGCAAGATGGGCTCCCAGAGGCCCAAATGACTGAACTTTGCATGAGCGGATATGTGATTTAGTAAAAAAAAATCATCTCACCCTCCTCTGACCTCTATGTAGACAGGTGATTAGTTCAAGGTAAGTTTTTCTTTCTGTTAATGGACTGGAACTTTGCATTTCCATCCATAATGGGCAGATATTATTTTGAAAATGTAATTTTCGAGGGGAGGAATCTCACATTAGTTATGAGACCTAAGTTTAGTTCCTCAGAATCCTTCCTCTCCAGATAGACACAAAGCTCCTAAAGGTAGGTATATATCCAAGAGTATTGGAAGCATATGGTATATCCATACAATGGAATATTATTTGGCCATAAAAGAAATGAAGCTTGACTATATCCTTTATATACTATATCCTTTAAATACTATAGAAAATTTCATATTATTTCCTAATTTGACCAAAGCTTGATTCTAGGGCTTTGATTTTTGATCAAGACTCTCTAATGTAGCCTTGCCAAAGTGAGGATGTGTTTGGGCGAGACATCCAGAAT
>NW_006439568.1:3675290-3677043 GCF_000325575.1 Pteropus alecto | reverse complement strand
GACCCCAACCTCTCACCCTCCCCTTCCTGGTGACACTCACAGCCCTAGCCCCACTACCTTGGGATCATCAGGACTCAGCCATCATGCTCTTTATCTCTATCTCTGACAAGGCCTACACGAAGGTCCAAATTCCCTGATCATCACCCAGACTCTGTACATTCCTCGATTTTGTCCCGTATTGCATCTTCCTGCTTCCCAGTGTGTCTTTTGGGATCCAATGATTGTTATCAGCAAAATCTTTTGTGTTGGCAAAACCTTTTCTCTCTGTTCACCCTCTTGCTCTAACCATGACCTGGTGCTTCCCTGAGAACCAACAGCTCTGAAGGTCATGTGAAGAGACGATACCACTCACCAACTCTCCTGGTTGCAGTCCTCGTCAGACCCAAGCGACTTCCCATCATTTCCTGATGAGTCTAGTTCTTGGCCTGCTGTCATTCTCTCTGTCACTGCTCCTAACCTAATTATTGGTGATTTTGAGGTCCATTTCAAGATAATCCTTCCAATATCCTGGCCTCTCAGTTCCTTGATCTCCTCTCCTTCAAGGATTTTATATCTCGGCTACCCGCTACCGTGGTCATACCCTAGACCTTGTCATTATCGGTATGTGCAGCCTTGTCTCTAATCTTAATTTTATCCATCCCTCTCTCTGCTCATCACCTCTCATCTTTCCGGCTTACTCTCTCTGGCTGGTATCCAATGTCAACAATTCTTCAGCTCCATCAAGATGGGGACTGGCCCAATAAACTGTGATCTTCCCAGAAAAGTACAGCACTTTTAAGAATTGACTCTGGAGAAAGATAACCTGGGTTCTCGCCCTACTCCTGCACCCTACTAGCTCTGTGACCTTGGGCAAATTATTTAACCTTGCTAAGCCTCAGATTCGTATAACACGGTGATGATAAAAATGCTCCCAATCTCCTCTGTTTATTTGAGGATTATATTAGATATTGTAAAGTGACTAGCACAGTGCCAGACCTAAATGGAACTCTCAATAAAAGAGAAAGATTATTACATGCAGAAAACACGTGTTTTGGTTAACTTACCAATTGTTTTTCTTACAGTCATAGTACCCTAACTTCACTTGAGAAACAGCTCCTTTCCTGGTGCTGGAAGGGGCTAATCCCTAAACCAACTCCACGGGGAATGCCAAGCCTGGCATTCCAACCCCGAACAGGAATCAATAGTGACCGATTCAGGGACGGAAGTCTCTTGAGGGAATTTTGTTGGGATAATTGAGGCAGAGAGGTTCTCTACTGGATGTGGCATTGGTGAGACTTAAGTATGCAGCAAGGAGAGCCCACCTGAGAGCAGCTAACATAAGAGAACAGAGAGGGGAGAGATGGAGGGAGGCTGCGATCGGAATCGCTGTATCCAGCCAGGCTCATAGTGTGCCTCTGCACAAAGTGTGCCTCTGCACTTTCAGTCACGAATTCTCTCCATAGTGCTTAAGCCGGTTTGAGTTGGGCTTCTCTTTCTTTGAGTTCTGACTGTTACATTACGACACAATGAACGACTAGTCTGCCATTAAAACTGGTGATGGAAAGCGACATTGGGACATAGAGAGACGCTTATCACATATTTTTAATGGGAAAAACAACTTAGAGAATAAGGATATCAATAAAAATGAGAATCAATAAGATTTCATTTTGTAAAAAAGTACATACATAGAAAGAAGTCTAGAAGGCTAGATGACAACAAGTTTGCAAAAGATATATACAGCTACCTATGCTACATAGCTCAACCCTGGGTTTTC
>NW_006439568.1:3672184-3675220 GCF_000325575.1 Pteropus alecto | reverse complement strand
CTAATGTTTTTACAGTATATGTAGATTATTTATTCAATTTTTTTTAAAGGAGGTTCCCCAAATAAGAAAAAGCAGCCCTTTCTTGCCACGTCCAAGATCAGAGTATTAAATTCTGCCTGTCCTAGCTCACAGTCCTTCAGAGTGTCTGGGGCTGGCTGAACCTGTTCTGTGGGTTTGTGGCTCATGGGTGTGCCAGGCTTCACAACCCTGAACCATTTAGAATCACCATTTACCAATTTAAATGGTCTTAGGGCTGTTGAGAAATTCAGAATTAATCAACTGCGGCCTCTTGGGAGAGGGGCAGGCAGAGTGCTATGTATAGAGAGCTTTCAAAAGGGATTAATCATGGCTTTGGGAATTGCCTGTGGTGGTAGGAGGGGCCATGGAAATATTTACATGTGGTGTTATTAGCCAGCAGGCACACAGCACCCTCTTCATTTTCTAAAACATTTTCTAAGTGTTTTACAATATGAGTTTCCTAGCAGAGAAAGGTGGGTTTGCCCACAGTCTGAGAGTGGAGAAGCTGGGGATCCAGAACTGTTAAGTGACTGATCGAGGGGTACACAGCGAGAAGTGGGTTATGATTTACGTTTCTTGATTCCATGCCCTCTCCAGGTGCCGATCTTTATCTATTAGGGCCGCTTCAGACATGGGCAGCCAGCTGCCTCAAACAGGACTAGTCTCCTTCCCTTTCCTATGACTGTATTTTTAAAATTCATGTCAAAATAATTTTCTTTTATTTTTCCTTTTAGAAACATTCAAGGTTCTCTTCTACGAGCTATTTTATCTGTGCCTCAACTCAGGCAGCCAGATTCATGGTGTGTCTGCAAGCACCTCTGGCTCCACTTGGAAAAATTACTATGTTGCAGACATAGAGTGGTTCACATTTTGGGGGTGGCATTGAGACCTTCCCTGGAGGTTTAGCTCATCTCCATCCTAGGTGTCCTGTTCAATCCCACCTCAATCTACTGTGCATGTGGTGCTCCAGCCCCTGAATCATATATTGTCCCCATTTGCCAGGTATACCTCCTCACGTGGAGCAGTGGTTCCATGGCTGGAACACCTTCCTGCGCCTTTCTCTACCTGTTCATCATACACTTTAGCAGTCATTTACAGAGTGCTTGCACAGTGTCAGTTTGCTGTTTAAGACTTTACAAATGTTAACTCATTTAATCCTCACCAGAATCTAATGATGTAGGGACCATTATTATCTCATTTGACAGATGAAGAAATGGAGTCATAGAGACTTGCTTAAGATCTCAGAGGTGGCAGATGCTGGAGGTGAGATTTAAATCTAGACAGCTGGCTCCAGAGCCCACCCTTCTAACCACCCTGATTTGCTCCTCTCCTATACATCCTTTCAGTCTCCTGCCCTGTGAAATCGCCCCTGATACGTATTTTGGGAATTGCCTTCATGCTACTTGGTGCATCCAGAGCCCTTTGCTGGTCCCTCCAGGATTCCTTTCTCTTTGTGGGGGGCTTTTATTAGCTTTGGTCCACTACCAGCAGGGAGCTTTGTAAGGACTAGGGTTTGGTGCACATCTTTGTAACCACTGCATTCTCACTTCCAGATTCTTTCCAGGTGTGTTAAACACTGGAGATGTGAAATATATGTGGGCTAAAATAAACTAAAACCTAATGAATTAGTGGGTCGTATAATGAATAAATCTTTGAAGACAGTCTTGGTAAGGTGCTTCTGGAAAAGGTTTAAATTAAGCACTAAAAATTTCAGATAATTCTCATCTATCCAAGGGCTGGTTGGTTGGTTGGTTGGTTGGTTATTTATTTGTTTGTTTGTTTGTTTATTTATAGGATTATTCAGCCTCCTGTTTTTCCTTTCATTCCTTCTGATCTTTTAGACATTTCATGACTTGAGAGAATCACTGTAAGAAAGTAGAGTGATGAAAGCATACTGGGTCATAGCGGCTCCATGTCTTTTGGAAAAGTCGCTTGAGCTTCAGAATTTAGTTTCCTCAGCCATAAAATGAGATAATAATTATACTGAGTGACCTGATACTGCATGTAAAACAGCTGGCTCGGGGCTTGGTTGGTAGTAAACGTTACATAAATGTGATCGTTGTCATTATTCTGTGGCTTTGCTGGCAGGACCAGAAAAAAGGAAAGGAACTTGAAATCTTCAATATACTTCTTAACACTCTGGGAAAAGGGTGAAAGAGCATAAAGCGAACCTGACTGGTCCAACAAGAACTAAAATAATGAATTTCTTGTCCCTTCAGTCTGTAGTTCCTTCTTAAATAAATAGAAATGGGAGAAAAATATCTGTAGCAGTGCAAGGTCCTGAAAGAAACAATTGCCTAAACTTAACTGAACCTATATTTACTCGTTCAATGCACAATTCTGAAATGCCTACTATGTGCCAGGCACTGAGTTGGCTTTGGAATTATAAAGCCACCTGAGACACAGTTCCTGTCCTCAAGGAGCTCCCAGTCTGGTGTGGGAGACAGATGTGTAAGTAAACGACTCAAAATCAGAGCTGACTCTAAGGATTTGCTTTTCCATTAGAGGGTTTATGGGAGTGTGGAGGAGGGAATGGTGTGAAGAACAGCTTTGTGTAAAAATTAAGATCTAAGCTGGGCCTTAAAGGGGTGTGGGGGTGTGTCAGTCAGAGTTTTTGGTTGCAAGCAATAGAAAGCTTCTCTGGCTAGCTTGAACACAAAGGGAAAAGTGTGGGAAGGAGATCAAGAGCTCACCAAATTGTCAGGAGGCTGAAATGACCAGATGTGGAAAACAGACAAAACCAAGGGAGCTGTGGAAGATAAAAATTACAAACCCTAACATAGATCACACAGGAGTAGTAGGCTGGTTCAGCCTTGTTACTGCTGAGAACGTCCTTCGATTACCAGTCAAGACCAAAGTCCCAGAACAGAATGTATGACAGGCTGAACAAAGTCACACAGTCACTGGCCAAGTCAGGCTGGGGAGTAGAAGGATCTAGCACCTTTGGCTTCTGTAGTGGGAGCTGGTCATTCCTTTCCATTTTTGACCTAAATAAAAGTCAATTATTTTACCAGCAAA
>NW_006439568.1:3670023-3672033 GCF_000325575.1 Pteropus alecto | reverse complement strand
AAAAAAAAAAAAGTGTTTATTCAGGAACAGCAAAGAATTACAATATGGGACACGATAAAGATATGGCAAAAATATGGGCAAGTTTGGAGAACAAAGGAGAATTTTTTGTATTAGAGGAAAGGGGGAGGATTGGGAGGGGCCAACACAAACAATGAGTCCATTGGAAGAAACCGAGTTTGAAGTGTGGTGGCTTTCCATGGGCTCAGTTGTGACAGCCTCTCATTGGCGGAGCTGTTTGGTGGGTGAGGAGAAAATCTTCCTTTCTCCTGCTGTGGGAATAAAGTGGAAATGTCTTCTCTTCCTGTTTGAAGTAAGTGATGATGAACAGGAGGGGGTGAGAGCTCTTCCTACAAGGCTTCCTGACTTCAATTTTAGTTGAGATTTCTTTTCTTAATTTTTCATGCCGTCAAGACCACAGACATAGAGAATTCCCTTGGGAGGATCAGCATTCTAACAGGAAGGAAGTGATATTGGGTACTAGACAGCAAAAAAACAAAAACAAAAACAAAAAAACCAAAGTCCTCCATGGTAGGTAGGGTTCCAACAGTAGGTGGCAACAAGGGAAGGCATGCCAGAAATAGAACAAAATCCGCAAAGGGGAGAAAGGAGAAAAGTTCAGAGTTGCGGAGGAAACGGAAGACGAGTCGGTGCCGTCAGACTGTGGCATAATGCACGAAGGGTTATACCAAAAGACAAAGGTAGACTAAGCTCAAATTACAGAAGGCCTTATAAATGCCTTCTGTAAAAGTCTAGACCTTAGGCAGTAGCCAACCTCAGCCGCAGAAATCTTTAGACAGAATAAGTCATGCCCAGGAGAGAAGATTAGGTTGAATCCGTGTTTCTAACCCGTTTTCTCCACGTGCTTGCACGGATGCTGGCTGCACTGTCACAACAGCAATAAAAACTACAGGGGCACTTTAAGGGAGTAAGTGAGGCAGCAATGCCAGTGAAGGCAGGACTTTATCCCTGTGAGGTCAGATTTGGCTTCACGGCCCAAATCTGATGACCCTGCAGGAGTCAATGGCAGAGGCCAGAACTCAGAGCAGGAACTGAGCTAACGAGACTGGCTTCAGGGGGAAGGAAAGCTTTTAAGTTGTATCATTTGCCACTGGATTTTCTCTTATTACTCAAATGTGAAGAAATTGGGTAACTGTCCAGGTCTCCTTGGAAATCTGGGGTAGTATTCACTTGCCCAATATGCATTTCCACTTCCTGTTGTTAATAGCCCCTCAATTTTTTATTCTGAATATGCCCCACACATCAGATTCTTCTAAGTCCATGAAGTTGACCCTATGTTCTGGCTTCCCAGGATGAAGGCTGGTGACCTGCAGCCCAGGTTTAGCCAATCAGAGTACCCCACCCCACCGCAATGCAGTGATTGGTTTAGGGATGGCCATGTGGTCCCAGTCAGCCTGTCAGCTCTAGGAATTTTGTTGGGGCCATTGGGAAAGAGGGGTTCTCCTTCTGCAGAGTGGTTAAGTGGGTACAAGGTACACTGGACCCACTGCTGGCCACCTTGCTCCCCTCATTGGGAGACCCTGCCAAATAATGAAGCCCACGCAGAGGAACGGAGAGCTGGGAAATGGAGAGAGACTGTAGGAATTCTGGTCCCAGCCACATCTGACCGAGATTCCCCAGAGATCAGTTTACAGTTTCTGGAACCACTACATTCTCATCCTCACCCCACCCCACTTCATTTAGGCAACTTGCAGTTGTTTTTGTCACTTTCAACTTAATTCATACAATATCTTTCACAAAAAAGGGGTGGAGTCAGGTGGAGTGAAGGAGGGAGGCCTGACAACTAGATGGCCCAGGAGAGGTCTCTGCCAAGGGAAGTCTGAGGCACCACAGCCAAAGGCAAAATCTGGTTCATTTGGGCCCCTCAGTCCAACTCATTTAGATAGTTTTTAAAATGAACTATGTCTCTTTCTAGCAGGAGGACTTGAAATACCTGATTGCTTTTTTTCATAGTCTGGTTATGGGTTTTAGCCGGTTTTCTTTCTATTATAT
>NW_006439568.1:3657745-3669995 GCF_000325575.1 Pteropus alecto | reverse complement strand
ATATATATAATAGAAAGATAACCGGCTAAAACCCATAACCATATATATATATGTTTTAATGAACACAGAAAACTCGGTTTTAACTTGGAGGATAAATCGATAATGGTGGAAATGTAGGCCACACTGGAGGAGATATTTAGGGGAACGAGGCCACTTTCCCAATGCTCCCCAATTCGCAATGCTTGGGAGTCCACCCTCTTGGTGTTTATTCAGGTCAGAAGTTACAAAATGGCAGCCCATGAGTCATGACAGGCTTACAGATGGATTCTGCTTGGCTTGCAAAATACTGCCTTTAAAAAAATTTTTACTCATGCTTAAAAAAACAGGAGATTTTTATCCATATTACCAGATCCTCTTGAAAAAATGGGAAGGTCTGTCTACCCTGGATTGTTTGCCAACTGGCGATTCTAGGCTGGAGCTGAGGACCAGCAGTTTTTTTTAGACCGGTGTGAGCACCCCAGTTTGCCACAGTCTCCATCCACCCCACAGCTCCATTCACTTGGGTCACCTGTCTGACACCTGGAGGCGTACGATTCACTGGAGAAATATCTCCAGTTCACCCAGGCACTTAGATTTAGCTGAACACCTGCCTGTGGGTTTATCTATTGTTGATAAAATAATTCTCTGGAGCTAGAAGACAAGTTCAAAATCTCTGGGGCTGGGAGTTAATCCTATAACACACACACACACACACACAAATAAACTCTTATGGATTAGAAGCAGAAGTTAAGAATATGAGGAGAAAAAGAACTAGGAGAGCGAGGCCCTCGTCCTCCTTCGGTGGACTTTATCGGCGCTGAAAGAGGAGGGCTCTCTGGAGCCAGCGTGCCAGAGGTGGAGGCCCAGCCTCACCCGTCACTGCCTACATACTATTCGTCGCATTCATCAAGTTTGATGTGTCTCAGTTTCTTCATCTGTACAAAGCACCATGTTCCCCTCATCTGTAAAATGCAATTAAATTCTCATCTCATAGGGTTGTGAGGATTAAATGAGTTAACACACTGTGGAACAGTGCTTTGCACATAGTAAGCTCTCGGTAAATGTTAAAGTATGTAAATATACCACGTTTATCTACTTATATGTAAAATACGTATCAATTTTACAAGGCCATATTTATAGAAATGTGTACCATGCAACACTTATATTTGTTCCACATACATTTGTTGCCCCAGTTGAGAAGAACTCTTTGGCGCCATCCCGGCTGCAGTCTTCCTGGGTGAGATGAGGTCTTAGTTGTGACTGTATCACAGCCCAACTTCTCCCTTAGCCCAATGCCACTCCCTTCACTCTCGCACAGGTATATATCCCCAAGGCACCCCACATGCAAATCTTCCACCTCAGAGCTGGCTTCCCACGAAACCTAACCTCCAACACATAGTAACTCTGCATGCTGACTTTCTAAAGGAAAGAAGTACTTCAAAATATCAGAAACTTCAGCTTTTTCAAAACCCCAAACCTCATATATGAAAGAGAAGCCTTCAATGTCACGATGTGGTCATATACCGTTATTGACACATAAAGAATAAAGAAAAAGGGGGTGGGGGGAGGGGAGCGCAGGGAGTTACGTCCTGTCAGGATGTTGCCAGGCATCGGAGAAATGTCTGTTATCCGTGAAAGCAGGGAAGGCGATGCATGGCTGACGTGATCCTGGAATCACAAGAGTGCTTCCAGAGACAATTACAGCAACACGGTCCATGTGGACAACAGCCAAATGCTAAATGCGAGGTCTCGAGCAAAGTTCTTTTCCACATTATCTCGCTTAATTTTTGCAATTATCCTTGGAGGTGGGTAGGGAGATGACCACTGTCACTTAGCAGATGAAGAAATTGAGGCTTATCAAGGTTAAGCCATTTGTCTAAGATCACACAATCGATCAATGGTGGAGCTGGATTTTGAACCCAAAACAAATCTGTTTGATTTTTGCCGAGGGCCCCCTGGGGCTTTCCTGCCTCCCTACAGGAAACACCAAAATGCCTGAAGAACAAGCACTGCATTGTCCAATTCCTTTCTAAGCAAAACTCTTCTACCCGAATAATTTACACGCTGAGAACTCATACCTTATTCTCATTCGACTTCATTCATAGAAAAAGAGGATTCAATTTATAGACATTTACTTTGTGCTCACATTGACTGGAACATGTCAATTCTATACATTTAATAAAGGATTACTTCTATAAATGTGGTTCAACTGCTCGAACTCTGGCTTTATAAGGAGGTGACAACCATGTGGGCTATAGTTTTACCTCACTCAGCTATCAGTACGGTGAAGGCCTTGTACTCGGGAGCTATAGGGTTACAATGGACATTTTAAAGAAAATGTTTCATTGTATTTTTTGAGAATTTTGTTGGAACCACCAACACTTGTAAGATTCTCAGGTTGACAGTCAAGGAGACGTGGGTTCAAATCCTTGCTCTATGACTTATGAGTTAGGTGAGTTTGGGCAACTCATTTAACTTTCCCATAGCTTAGTTCCCTCACCTGTAAAATGAGAATAATAACGCCTACTTCACAGGGTGGACAGATGAAGAAACAAAAAGACGCGTGTGCAAAGTGCCTGACGCAGATTAGCTACCATAAGCGAATACCCATTCCTGCGAGCAGTAGTGGGTAGACACTGTGAAATCTATTTTGGCAGCTCCGCTGTGATTTGGAATGTTTCCTGATGCTTAGCGATAGTTGGTATAGATGGGACCGCTGGACTAAGCAGCCTCGGCTAAGTGAGCTGTGGCTCTGTTTTGTTAGTTGGGGCTCTGTTAAGGGTTTTGCAGATTCTCCGGCACTGTTCCCCAAATACCCTCCCTTGTGGAAGGTTTGTTGAGGGACAATCCCTGCCCTCCAGCCTGGGAGGGAATGACCCTGACTCTCGGCTGTCTTCCTCTGTAGCCCCCTTTGGCCCAAGTCTTTCTGAGGATTCTCTAAAGCTGGTTGAAGTCAATGCTCTTTCAGGCTCCCTTTCTCTCTCTGAACCTTGCTGCAGAATCCCATACCTAGCACTGCAGGCCCCACTGGAGAGAGGAGCTGGTCTCTGCCTAGCCACTTGGTTATTCTGCCTGCTGCATCTGCTTTCCCAAAGGCTCACTCGCCCGTCTCCTTGGCTGATGCTCTGAACTTCCTCTTGCACTGTCCACAGACTAGTCAGCCATGTCTCCTCCCACCCACCCTAATCCTGCCGCCTATTTGCTAGCTTTTTCAGTTTGGGTAACACAATCATTCAGTCCACCTAGTTCATTTCGCCAGATTGTTGGACAGGTGTTGCCTCCAGAAAATTCAGAATTAAGTGTAGGTGCAACACAGAAACACAATTCCTACTGTTCTTGGCATATATTTGGAGTGATCATGATTTCAAAATTAGATCGTTTTAGTTATGGGTTTGTCCTTGGCGGTGTGAAGACAGGGTAAATAATGATTGAAATTTGAGTATTCCCATGTATTTCCCACCCTCTACTCATCGAAGAGGATTCTGGTTAGGACTACTTAGGTTCTCATCCTCCTGCACCTTCCAAGGAGGACCTCGTCTCACTAGACCAGTTCTTGGGCTTTCGTGATTATAAGTCAATGAAGAAGGAAGACAATAAGATGGCAGGGGAGAGAGGGCTAGGGAGTCTTTCATAAGAGATTATTAAAGGCGAGTGCAGGATGTGAAGACAGAGGATATTAGGGGAAAAAGTGTTCACGGTGTTTGATAAAAGTGATCTTGACATTTTCATTTGCACAAACTATGTTTCTCTAACCATAACTCGACTTCAGAACTGGATCGCCTGGATCAGGACTTGATCAATGATGCAGTTGCAATGAACCGAGACTCACCCGAGTTTCTCAGAAAAGTTGGGAGGGGATTTTTAAGGATGCAAAAGGGCTGGGATTGGCATGGGGCACACGTGAAACAGAAACCGCTCCAGGCACAGTCTTCTCATGGCCCCCTGGGTCCACGGGCTCTCGAACGTGGCCCTGCGCTCTCCATGGCTCTGTTTGCACTGGATGGCCTCCTCTTGTTACACACGGTGCCTGGTCCCACATAGCCTCCGTTCAGCCATGGCTCACGTGACCTTCCTGTTCTACTACTGAATTCATGCTTCGTAATTCCCAAAGTGGGAGTCCGATCAGCCCGGCACATCGTTCTGAGTTGCCGAGATTACGGACTGGCGGCTCTGAATCTGGTCCACATCTCCAATCCACTCCGCTTCAGCCGGAAACAGTCTCTGTAGAACAGGCTTGCTGGTGACCCAGTTTCTCCTTGTAGGGCTATTAGATGTTGGCAGGATGAGATCCGATGGGCTGGTCCTGGTGTAGTGGACAGCGCAAGCCTAGATCCTGGTCCTGCTTCTGTCCAGTGTTGTGACCCTGAGTCATCCATTTAACTTCTCTGCACCTTGGCTGTTTCATCGTGAACGCTTTCTCCTCAGCTATCACAGAGTTGTGAGGAGGACTAAGTAAAATCATATGCGAAAAGGTTTGGAAGCTTCTAGGTACTTCACAAATGTAATAATACTGATATATTTCTTTAATGCCAAGATATATATTTTTCGTTTTATTTTTTTAAATCAGACTGTCTTATAATTTAGGCGAATATTTAATGCTGTAGTTTTTATCCTTTCCCCAAATGTTATGAGGTCAGTGGGGTGTCTTATAGTAAACAAAATCTGTATTTGTTTCCTGTCACTGTGTACCACAATGTAGCCATTTAAAACAATACCCATTCATTATCTCATAGTTCCTGCAGGCTCACCTGAGTTTCTCAGCTCAGACTCTCACAAAGCCGAAATCTAAGTGTCAGTGGCCAAGGCTGCTATGTCACCTGAGTGTCAGTGTCTTCTTCCAGGCTTACTAGTTGTTGGCAGATTTCAGATCCTTTGCAGCTATAGGGCTAAGGCCCTCAGTGCCTAGAGTCTGCTCACAGTTCCTTGCAATGGGACCCTTTTCAAACATGACAATTTGCTTCTTCAAGGTTAACAGGAGAGGGTGTCTGCTTCTTTAAACCTCTCTGACCTCTTTTCTGATCCCTAAACCCTCATTTACAGAGTTTACCTGATTAGGTCAGGCCCACCAGTATACTCTCAAGTCCCGCCCACCTTGAAAAAGAAAAAGAAACAGGCCCCCAATGGAGTCACTGGTGCTAAGCCCCACCAAGACTTACTACCTAATGTAACTGTAGTTTCAGGCTCTCCAAATAGTGGAATTTGAAACCAATCAGTCTGCTATTTCCACATTAGTCTGGTATAAACAACACTCGTAAGAGAAGCTACCTGACAAGATCCTTGCTGCCCTTCCTCCAAAGAAAGGTGACCCTGCCTAAAGCAATCATTTCTTTTCTTTTGCTAACTTTCTTGTCTCACCCAATTTCTTCCTGTAAAAGACTTCCATTTTGTATAACTTTTGGGAGCACTTCTCTTCTTACTAGATGGGATGTTTCCTGACTCACGATCTTTTGGTAAAGCCAATTAGATCTTTAAATTCACTCTGCTGAATTTTTGTTCTTGAACAATACATTGCTGTTAGTAATGATAATGCCTTGGCAATTTCAACTAGATCTAATCAACAGAAATCATCCCTTCCTCCTTCTTTAGCCTAGAACCTGAAAATGCACTTTTCATCAATAATAGTTAAGCTTATTCCCACTGCTCAAGCTTGGTAATACTGGGGGTGTTTGTTTTGTCTGCTGGTTCCACTAGACTGTGAGTTTCTTGAGGGAAAGGGACCATATCTTGTTCTTCGTTTCATTCTAACTGCTTGGCATATGACCAGTACATAGCAGCATTAGCCTCTGAGTAAATTCTTAATAGAGTGAACAAATTAATGAGCAAATTTACTGCACTCCTTCCCTGTACTCAGGACCAAATAGACTTGTTTTTTTGTTGTTTTGTTTTGTTTTGTTTTAATAAAGTCTAAAAGTGCAACCTCTCTCCTGCCTTCATCTTTATAAGACAGTCTCATTCGATGGCAAGGGGGAAAAAACCGTGGGAAGAAGGTAAGTGAATTACACCAGAATCTGAAAGGAAACAGATAATGCTAGTGATTGTTCTTGCCGGCTTGTAACAGGCTGGATATAAATATACGTTAAAGAAGAGGAAATTCAAAACAGACACAGGGAAGCAGGTTGGAGATTTTGAAGAATGGAGTGTTCTGAACCTGCTTTCTCAGAGGCAATTAGACTCTGACCCCAGGCAAATCGTCTTTCATTTGCTGTTATTGTTTGAATGAAATGAAATTTCATAAGCCTGGGAGCCCCACCCCTTCCTGCCTATTTCAGTGGAGCATAAATTATTTTTCAAGGGGTGAGTTTTGGGTTAAGGGTGAGCTTTTTCTTTTTCATTTTAAGGCCAAGTTAACAGAGGGGAGTGCTGTCTTTCTTCTCTGTGATCCCGCACCCCCCAACCCCATCTTTTTTGCTAAACTTTAATTTTCAAGGCATTCATAGAACGTAAAACCCTCCATTATAGCTTTTCACTAGACATGCCATGGACGACTTAAACTTATCTTGTTTTTAAATGTAGTTGCTTTCATCTAAAAAAGCAGTTAACAGAGGTGGCTATTTTGAGTTCAGGAAAATGACTTCTCTTGCCCATGGCAACTTTCAACCAAAGGAACTCAAAGTCCTTTAAGTGTCACATGACCTAAATGGTTGCTACTCTAAATGACAAGATAGGGTCTGCAAATTGTGCTTCAAAATACTCCAGGGATTCAGAAGCCAGTGCTTACAAAGGAAACTCTGGATCCGATGGTGGTGTCTGGTTAAACTCCAGACCAGACAGATAGGGGTACAACGGGAAACTGAAGGGTAAAAATCATGAGTTTGACTACCATGGAGCTAGCAAGCTTGGCAAAATGCCAGAAGGAGACACAGACAGGAATCCTGAGGACAGTCCACTACCTCCACCTTTCTACCTTGATGTGTCCCAGTTGCCCACCTGCTGTGTCCCAGCTCTGGAGTATGCAACTGCCTCCTTCTCCTAAAGAACTCCAGGAAAGGGCCCAGCCAGCTCAGTCTTTCTTTACTTTCTTGAAGTGTGCACATAATGGTTTGTTCATAAAGCTGGGTCTTGCCTACACGTGTCACCCTCCCCGACAGGAGAAAGATGCTAATTATCTACGATATTAGATCAGTACTCAGGCTCCGAGTCTCCGATGGAGTCCCAGAGTGACTGGAAACGGGGTTCAGGAAAGCTTCCTTGACTGGCTTCTGATGCTAAAGAAAGGTTTTTCTAGAACAGAGGCCACATGAACACTGAAATGCCTTCGAGGTCAAGCAGAGAATAAATGAGAGAATAAGTGGAGGAGACTATGACAAATGACAAAGTTCATTCTCTGTCCACAGGCATTCAAATTCAGTTGTTTGTTTTTTTAACAACTGACCAGCCAAACCAAACACAGCTATGGCCCGTCTTTAGTTTCAAGACCAAGAGTTTGCAGCACCGTGCCCAAGTGGTCTTCTGGACCGGTTGAATATGCCGTGGTCCTCCACACCGTCCCGAGGGGAAGGTCGGACAAGCCCTGAATGTACCCCCAAGCCCAGGCCGGCACTACCCGCTTGGTGACTTTGGACAATTATCTTCCTCTCTCTGAGTCTCAGTCTCCTCATTTGTAAAATGGAGATAATGCCTATCTCATAAACTGTGAGGACTTTGTGAGGAGTAGGTGAGATTCTGTATTGAGAGCATTTGCCACTATGCCTGGCTCCATTTAGAAGTGTCAGTGAACCCACAAGCCATGCTCACACGTCAAGCCCCCAATACAAAGCCGCTCTGGGCATCCAGCCGGCTCGTGCCTAAAACCTCAGAGCCTCAGCTTACATTCTGCCTCCTTGGCTCCTGTTCCATTATCGGGTCTCTCCCGCTTCTGACCCTCAGCTCCTCTCCCTCCCGGGCCCACATTCACTCCTGGGCCCCAACTGCAGATTCGGCTTCTCTGGCCTGACTCTGGGGCTCCTTCCAGGAAGGAGGTTTGCATCTGTCCTCCCGATCTCTCTACCTGAGCCATCCCTTCAAGAGGCATCTGGACTGGAGTTAGGTGTGCCGCCTCAAGTCTAGCTCTGAGGCGCCCAGGCTACATTGCCCATGGGTGGGGAGAGGACAGAAATTGAGAACTGACTGAAGAGTCGATGCAGAGGGGCCTGTGCTGACAGCCTTTCTTGGGGGCTCGAGCAGGGCCAAATTCTCCATGGCCTCAGAACCTCCATAGATATTCCTTCCTTACTCCCCTGTTTGCCCCTGACCACATCCTACCCATGCAATCATTCTAAGCATAAATATCCCTTTCTCCGAAAAGTTGTTTTGAGCAAATGCTTGTGTCTCCCTCCCCACCAAATTCATATTTTAAAGCCTCAACTCCCAAAGTGATGGTGTTTGGAGGTGGGGGCCTTTGAGAGGTGATGCGGTTTAGATGACATCATAGGGTGGGGCCCTCACGATGGGATTAGTGCCCTTACAAGAAGAAGAAGAGACCAGAGTCCTCTCTCGCCTTGTCATGCGAAGATATAATAAAGCAGCATCTGCAAGCCAGGAAGAGAGCTCTCGCCACACACCAAATCTGCCGGCCCTTCTATCTCGGACTTCCCAGACTCCAGAATTATGAGAAATAAGCCACCTGGCCTACGATATTTTGTTATTATAGTAGCCTGAACTAAGACAGAGCCTTCTTTGACCAACAATTATAAATTAATGCCCCGCCCCCTTCTAATCTCTCAGGAAAAATTCTATGTATGTTTCTTTCATTTTATGGATTATAATTTGTACTTATACAAATTACATACTCGAGTGACGATTTGTTCAATGTTTTCTTCCTCTATATTTAATAGGAGATGTATGTGTATAAATGTGCGTGTATGTGTATGTATGTGTGCATGTGTATGTATGTGTGTATATATAATCTCCAAATGACATAATAGTAGTTTATTTCTTTCTCACATAAAACTTGGACTTGGAATGGCTGCTCTGCTCCAGAGCAACTCGTTCTGCCATTCCTAATGTGTCTCCTCATTTATATGGTCTGAATCGGCTTATCACGGGATCTTCATTCCTGCCAGCAAAAGGGGTAGAAGGGGAAGGGGGAGCCACATCCTTTCCCTTTAAGGGCCAGAGTCAAAAGTTGCATGTGTCACTTCTACTCAAATGCCAGTGTCATCACATGCAGCTACAAAATGGGCAAGAAAATGCAGTCTTTGTTCTGGGCATCCGTTTGCCCAGCTAAAAATCAGAGATTCTATTGCTATAGCAGAAGGACAAATGGCTGTTGGGGGACAATTAG
This sequence comes from Pteropus alecto, assembly GCF_000325575.1. Lineage (NCBI taxonomy): Eukaryota > Metazoa > Chordata > Mammalia > Chiroptera > Pteropodidae > Pteropus > Pteropus alecto. The sequence continues at coordinate 3,660,754 of NW_006439568.1, read as the reverse complement.
CAGACTCTACCTACCTCCTTCTCTGACTATAGAAAACATGACAACAGAGACCAACTTTCTTTCCATCCAGACCTCATACTCAGTGTCAAGTCTAGTGCTTTGTCTAGGTGAGAGATGAGTTTGATGGCAGGGTGGAAATTAGAGAAGCGGACAGATTTGGGATAAGAGACAGAGGAAGGACCAACAGAGCTTGCCAGTAGGAATAAGCACAGGTGTCTTAGGAAGAGCACCTCACTCAAATGTGAGTTTCCTCTTGTATTATTATTTACCCTTCTGAGCATTTATTCCTCAGCTATCCAACTAAATCCTAAGCTATCAAAACTGGAAGTTCAGGTAGAATGCAAATATGGGTTCATATCTTCTTTCTACCATTTAACTAGCTATAGAAACTTTAGCTTCAGTAAACTGAGGATTAAATGCTTAGCACTGTTCCTGACTTACACTGAGAACCCAATAAATCAATTATGGCCCCTGTACTGCTGTGTAGCCCCTTACTCACCCTAGAACTTAGGGCAGGGAGTATCAATAACTATTTAACTATTTATTAGTGGATAGGTACGTAAATAGGGCAATGTCTATGCTCTGAAAAAAACCCACACATTTTCTGGAGAACTGGTGTCTGCTGGACTTGGACCTCTCCCCGACTTCTGGTTCAGAGTGCTGCTTTCCCCATGTGCCCCTCTTCCCCAGAAAGCAGCCTCTTCTTCCTGGATTGCACAGGTTGAGTTCTGTGGCAATGACAGATTTCCAGAGGCCCAGCACTCACACCCAGTTCAAATGTCACCTCCTCTGTGAAGTCTTCCCTGACCCTCTTCCTCACATTTGCTTCCTGCCCTGAAGGCCTGGAAGAATGAGTCACTTCCTCTGTACTCCTGCTGCTCCCTGCCCATTTTTCTTCAAGCTTTTATCCTGCTGGCAACAGGGGGAGCACTCAGGCTGGTTCCACTTGGCATCACCCAAGCACAAGCCTATGAAGTTTGTCCTTCTACCCCTTAACTACTCAGAGACTTAGGCCATTAAAAAGAAGGATGTCTGTACAAAATTGATCAGAGTGTGACTAAGGAAAGTGTTGAGGGCACACGTAGGTGCCACTTTTGCTGATTAATGGAGGACAGCATGCGAGTTGTTGATGAGTAAGTCAAATGGAAGGAGAAAGACAAAGAGTACAGTCCCCCAGCAGTGTCTGTGCTGCTCAGAGTTATGCAGCGGGCACAGGCTACAGCTGCCAGCCGTGCAGGAACCCCCTGGTTCCAACGGCGGGTGTTTGATGGAAGGGAGACCAGGTGGTTCCAGGACTGCTGATTCTGCATAGCAGTTCCATCTTTGGCCCCGTGAGCCCCACTGAGAGCTCCCCTCCAGGGTGCCCACAGAGACTTGTTTCTAGTCTTGGAGGAAGAGGGGGAAGCTCTACCCTGCCTCACTTTGTCATTTCTAAACCTTTAGTCTCCTCAAGTTCAGGCTTTTGATAAAGCACTCAAAACCTTTTACTCTAGTTCCTCTGGATCACCCTTTTGCCGAGGCACAGATGCAACACCATCCGGTTATCTGGGGGGAAAAACAGGTCACAAAGCAGCAAGAAGCATGAGTGGGTGCTTGGGGAGAAGCAGAGGTTAAGATTTCAGAGGTCTTCTGCCACATCACACTGTCTTGTAATTGTTTATTCTCATCTCCCTCGTTAGACTGAGAGCTTCTTGCAGGCTGGAACTGTGCATTATGGTTTTGCATTCAAGGCCTTCATTGCGCCACAGTTTTGGTAAATATTTAGGAAATGAACGGCCATAAATATGCTATGACAATTCACTGGAAAGTGACCATTAACTTATATTTGTGAGCACTTTACCGATTCGTCTCCATTACTGTCTTTAACTGTCAAAACAATCTCTGTATGGAAGGACAGGCATGATTTTTTACTTGATGGAGATCAGAGAATCAGGAAATTTGCTAGCTAAAAGCAGCACTGAGGCCGAGACCAAGTTCTGCTGGCTTCTTTCCATTAGGAGGAAGAGCAGGCGGCCAGGCACAGGGTGGGTGCCATTATCGGGAGGCTGGGTCCTTTTAGCATGCTCAGCTGTCCTTTGAAGTAGAGTACCTTATTTCAGGGACTTTCACATTGAAGCCTGGTGTTAGAGAATAATCTGGAAAAAGATGCTAATGCCGGATAATGCATCACTTGGTCTCAGTGGCTAATGGGAGCCTTCACCACGTTAGCGTAAAGCACTAGTTCTCCAACTTCTGGGTCCCCTTTACATTCTTAAAAATTATCAAGGACCTAAAAGAGCTTTTGTTTATCTGGGTTGTGTCTATCGATCTTTGCAATAATCAAAATTAAAACTGAGAAATTTTAAAAAATGTTTATTAATTTAAAAAATTCCATGCAAAGATCAGCTTACCTTAAATGATCATTTTACTTTAAACATCTTTACTGTAAAAGATGTTTGCTGTTTTGTTTTTTTTTCCTCCAGTAAGCAACATCCTTTGCCCATCCCCACATGGAAAGTGGGTCCCCAGTAAAAGGGCTCAGCACTGACTCTGGGAGTTGAAGGCAGGGACTTGTGCAGGGCAGTCTTCAGGCTCAGACCCCCATCTGCGTGTGAGCTGTATTTGGAGAGCTCACACCCCCATCCAGGGTAAGTTGGATTTCGTCTACTTGGCCACAAGCCCCTGGGAGCAGTAGAGAGTGTGGGGATCATGGGACCTTGTTCTGGGACAGTTAGAAGTTTGGAGGTGTCCTTGACCCCTGAGAACAGTTAGAGATTAGGGGAGGCTGATCTTTGCTCCTAGGAGATGTTACAGATTTGCCAGGGTCTAGGGGTGGGGGGAGGGGCTGGGACCCTCATTTCGGAAAGGAGTGGTTAAGAGATTGAGGAAACTTTCTGAGCTCCCCAGACAAGAGCTGCAAGGTAGAGGGGGCCAGGCCTGGTTGGCTCTCATCTGTCCATTAAGCTGTCTGGCTCAGTGAAAGAAGCTGCATTTTCTAATCTGGCTCGACAGTCTCTCCCAACACGATTT
>NW_006439568.1:3631174-3657691 GCF_000325575.1 Pteropus alecto | reverse complement strand
TTTAATAGCCCCTTCAGATGAGCTGTACTTTAATAGCCTCTTCAGATGAGTGTGGCTATTCCGTGATGCTCTACCAAACTTGACAAGTAGAAGTTTCCTAAAGATTGGTTGCGATATGAAATCTGAAAACACATCAGTGAACTATTCATACTTTGTTGTCTGAAAACCCATTGATTTATACTTTGAATGGCTTTTTGAGCCATGCTGACTTGTACCATCAGGCACTGGACACTCGCAAACTACTAGTTTGCTGAGTTATGCACCTCTTCTAAGTTACATATAAATACATGTCTTCACGCAATATCTAAAAACCACATTTATTCATATATTACGACCAATATCATTGGAAAAGTCTTTTAAGTATGAGAAAGTTATCAAGCTCATACGGCAAAATGAATTTTTCCCCCAAATTCTTATTTTTACTCGAAAGCTCCAATTTTATCATTAGCAGCAAATATTGTCAGTTGCTTTAAGTGACTGGCTTACTTTGTTCATTTGTTAAGAAAATGTCTGCCAGATACCCTAGTCTGAATAACTATAGTTGTGAGTCAAAATCGTACCCCATGGGGTGGGGACGGGTGAGGGAGGGAAGATAGTTAAGCTTGTAACTCAAATAACTGCAGAAGTACTTCTCCTCAGGACAACCATCTTAGTTTGGTTTGCAGCAGAAAAGCTTTTTGTGTTCCCATTCAATTACACATTAGTGTGAGGCTGGCCATTTTACCCCTGCAAGGGCTCGGAGGTGAAGAATCCAATGACAGCCAGCACAGGTTGGTGCCACCGCGGCAATTCATGCTTTCGGCAGTTTCGCCCGCCTTTGCTTTCGCACCATTATTAAAATGCCAATACAGCAAAAAGGTAACTACTGTCTTAGTGTTATTAGGGAAATGGCTTTGGCCTTAAAGACCTTCTGACAAGGTCTTGGCGATCCCTAGGGTTCCATGGACCATCCTTTGAGAACCACTGATCTCAAGCAATAAGCAATGGTGGAAATTCGAGTTAGCTGATAGAGGAGAATGATCACTACTCTGCGTATCAGAAGACTTGTGTTTAGTCCCAGCCCTTCTCTGGACCTCAGTCGTACCTTCTGTAAAATGGAAACAATAATATCTTTACAGAGTTGCTGTAAGTCATGATGACACAGCGAAAGCACATCATTGTGGATAAAGCTCTGGGTGAATAAAAGGAATTAGACAATTCTTTCTAGATCTACGTGTATTCTTGGGGAAGGGAGGCCTAGGCCTTTGGTCATGTTGCCAAGATGGCCATCTGCTGTGCCCGTGTAACTCGAGCCAGAAGGAAAAGGAGCTTCTACCCTGTAGCATCCCCTCCAGCGAGCAGCAAGTGCCTCGAAGCCTCTTCCCTCACACACCCTGGAATCTCACTTCTGCCCCGCAGCCCCATGTTACTTTAGTCAGTTTACTCTTCAACTTTCCAAGACAACCACAGAGGAAAAGCCACGGGTTCTAGAGTGAAGTGAAGAGTTCTTAGACTTGCTATCAAAAGCACAATCCATAAAAGGAAAAATCGATAAATTGGACCTCATCAGAACTAAAAGCCTTTGCTCTGTGAAAGGCCTCATTAGAATGAAAAGACAAGCTGCACACCAGGAGAAAATATTTGAAAGTCACATATCTGACAAAAGACCTGTGACTAGAATGTGTAAAGAGCTCTCAAAAGTGAACACACGAAAAACTGTTAGAAACTAAAAAATAGAAAATGAGCAAAAGACACAAATAAACATTTCACTGAAGAGGATGTATAGATAGATGGTAAATAAGAATGTGAAAAAGTGTTCAACATCATTACCATGAGGAAAATGCAAATTAAAACCATAATGAGATATCTTGGTTATGATATTGTGCTATAGTTTAGCAAGATGTTACAATTGGGGGGAAATAGGAAAAGGGTACACAGGATCTCTCTGTCTTATTTCTTACAACTCCATGTGAATCTACATATGAATCTATGAAGTGTCTTGAAAAAAAAAGCAAAGTTTAAACATAAAAAGATGGTGTCACGACCCTGCTCCGAACCTCCACGATTTTCCCATCATGCTTAGAATAAATCCAAACTACGGATCGTGTCTGTCAAGTGCTCCAGGGCCTCATCCCTGTCCCGCTTAATTTTTTTTTCTCTTCCTCACTCTTCCCTTGGAACACTGGCTTTCTTGTGATTCTTTGCATACGCAAGCTTATTCCTACCTCGGAGCATCTACATTTGAAGTTTCCTCTGCTGGGAACCCTCCTTCCCCAATGCTTTGGCATGATTTTTCCCATACTCCTCGGGTCTTGATCAAATATTATATTGTAGAAAGGCTTTTCTCACACCCTCATCTCACTCTTGCCTCTCTCTCTCTTGCTTTACTCCGACAGTATATTACGTATTTGCTTATTTGTTTCTTGCCCATCTCCCTAACTAGACTATAGGCTCCATGTGGATGGTGTCCTTGCCTATCATATTCATCACTGCATCCCCACATGCATGGTACGTGGCAGGTGCTCAATAAATCATGGCTTGTTGAATGAATGAATGAATAAATGAATGAACGAATATAAAAATGGCAAGCTGACATTGGTAAGTATTTGCTTTGCCACACATTACTCTGTACTAAGCTCTGCTTATATTCCTTGCAAAGCAAATCTGCTTGGGCATGGGAAAATAACTCCATAAATCGGAAGACCTAGTTTGAGTCCCACCTCAGACACTATACTGGCCATGTGAATTTGAACATATTGTATCACCTTTTTGAGTCTCTATTTCATCATCTGAAATAAAGATTGCCCTAAGGAGCCTGGGGATAATAAGATATCGATATCTCTTCCTCAATCGTGGCCCCCTGCCGAGTCCCATCTCAGCACATAGTATCACCGTCCACCCACATACCCAAGCCAGGAACCTAGATGAATCAGTTCGTGCCTTCCTCCTTTAGCGTTCCCACAGCAAGGCAGTCGCCGAGTCTTACCTAGTCCACATGTAAATCTCTACCATGTATCTCTTCCACCTCTTTCTTCTCTACACATCATCTCTTGGCCAAACCACTGCAATATTCTCCCTAGTTGGTCTTCCCTATTTATCACCCAGACCACGGAATAATTTTTTCTACATGTCAGTCTGATCTATCAACACCCTACCTAAAACCTTAAACTGTTCCCCATTGCTTTCCAGATAGAGTAAAATCCTTACCTTGGTGCCAATCTGGCCCCTGCTCATCTCTTAACCCCTTGCTCATCCCTCTCCAACACTATAAGCCTCAGCCACACGCTGAAACAAGCCGTTCTCAGTCACCTCTCCCCGACTTTGCACATGTTGTTCCATCTGCCTGGATGACCCTCCGTGCTGCCCGACACCCACAAAGTTGTCAGGATTCAGCTTAACGTCTAGTGACATCCCTGACTTACCAGTCTGTTCAGCACCCCTCTCTCTACCTTCATGATAAAGCATGCCTAACTCTATCACAGCACAGGGCTTAGCACCTAGTAGGCACTTAATAAATGTTTATTGAATAAATGATTTGCTTTAGGCATCAATAAGAGTGTTAAACCTGTGAATCCTTGCACAAGCTGTAATGAGCCGTCAAGGGTTTTTTTGTTTTTTTTTTTCCTTTTCTCTAGCACTAATCTAAAATAGTTATTTCTAACCTTCTAGAGATAATCTGGCTTTGGCCTTGCCCAGGCACAAAGAAGACAAGATGACCTCTGAAAGTTCCCAACTATCTTTGGAGTTCTTCCAGCTCAGTGTGTGATCTTGACTAAAGAATGAAGTGTAGACGTGGGTTTGAATCCCAGTTCTGCCACCTGATAGCTGAATGACCTTGAGCCTTAACCTGAATGAGGAAAATAATGGGACTTCTACAAAGGGTTGTCATGAGGATTCAATGAAATCATGCAGGAAAAAAAAAGCACATAGAATGGTGCTTGGCACATAGTAAGTGTCCGGTAAGTATCGGTATATCCCCATCTAGTGGTCTTGGCATAAGAAAAGGCAAAAAAAAAAAAAAAAAAAGACAAGATGCACGAGGCACCAGGGGAGTCAGAGCGGATGAGAAGCAGCAGACAGTATGAGTTTGGCCAGAGGAACTATCGCTCCTTCAGGGCAAAGCAAATGAAGTGACATAGAAAGATAGAAAGGGAGGTGGGCAGGAAGGAGTTTGTGGGAATGGACGTCACTGCTTATAAACTACTACTAGGGCAGCCAAGGGTTAGGGCACTGGGTGGCTATTTCCAGCCTGCAGGTAGATCTGTATGCACCAAGGTCTTCTCTATAGTTAGAGAAAGTAGAGGTTTAGGGCTCCTGTCAGCCTGCGGCAATCTTACCTAAAGTTCATTTCCCTGTTTACATTCCACCTATAAGTTACGAGCACCCCGCTGATGCTCAGTACTCGCTGTGCTGAAGGGTGAGCCCGGGGTGAGGGCTGAAGGGAAGTCCCAGGCGGCCAGCCTGGTGTGCTGCCAAGACACTGGCTTTGGAGCTCAGGCAGCCTGGGCTGTACTCCCGGTGAGCCAGATACCAGCTGTGTGACATTGGCTGCATCATTGAACTTTTCTGGCCTTCAATTTTCTCATCTGTAAAATGGGGATAAACTACCTAGTTCAAAATATTTGGGGGCGCTGAGATAAAAAGAGTTTAGTACAAAACAGACAACCTAAACTGCAGTTCTCTCCCTTTGGTCCAACTTGCTCAGTTTTCTTTCTTCCTTAGCACTTATGACCTAATATTTTGTAGAATTTCCTTGAGATCCAGGACTTTTTCTAGTGTCTCGGTTGCCACTGTATTCTCAGCACCCAGCAGTATCTGGAGGTATTGAGTAAATGAAAATATGAATTCCATTCATTTAATCTCTTCCACCAGAATGTAAACTCAAGAGCCGTGGCATCTGTGGATCAGGAAATTAGGAGAGGCTCAGCAGGGCAGCTCTGGATCAGGGTCTCTGCACTTTGCACCTCGGATGCCAGTGGGCTAGGGTCATCAGAAGGCTCGACTGGGCCTGGAAGATCCTTTTCCCAGGTGGCTCGCTCACATGGCTGACGGGTGCTGCCAAGTTTGCTCCTCTCCTCATGGACATTTGTTGGGGCTGCAATGACTGTCTTCCTGGCATGCAGCTCCTTCCCCTAGGGCAAGCAATCCAAGACACCATGAAGAAAGCTGAAAATACCTAGTCTTATGCCACAGGGCATTGGAATCATCTATCATTCTTTCCGCCATATTCTCTCAGTCATACAGGCTGATCCTGAGTCGAGTGGGAGGAAACCATACAAGGGCATGAATGCCGGGGACTGAGGCTCACTGGGAGCCATCTTGGAGGTTGGCTACCACAGGATAGCTTATTTATTGATGCAACACCAGTGCCTGGCACATGATTGGTGTTCCAAAAGCATCTGTTGAATCCATAAACGCACACCTGTGTCACCGTGCTGGGCACAGTGAGGAACTCAGGCCCTGCCTCCAAGGAGCTGTCATTCTAGTGGAAGAGACAGACACATAAAGAGACATTTATATTTCTATGTCTTGTAGCAGAAGATGGTCTAAAAATTCTAGCGAGGCGTGTCCAGTCTGCTGGGGAGGGCACTGGGAAGAGTTCCTTAAGTGGGGGACGTGTGGGCTGAGTTCCGAAGGGTGAGCTGAAGCAGCCAGGGGAGGAATAAAAGAAAGAAAGTTCCAAGGGTTCAACAGAAAACCGCAGGCCCCCAAATGGCATCAGTTGTGCTGAAGCCCATGATACAAAACCTACACTTAAAACCTGACCTAATTTCAGTATTCTAGAAAGTATATAAAATTCCTGGAAGTCTGATATGTCCTAGCACAAAATGTTGTCTGTCATCAAAATTGAGGCTCACACTAAAAGGACTGAACCTGAGGAGCAGGGCAATGTCTGAGCTGAGTGCCACGCAAAGGCAGCAGCAACAGAGTCTGACAATCGGGGCACATGTGGATGAAGTCCATTTTGCTTCCACAAAAATGACTCCCCATTGCCACATATTTGCCCTCCTGATTGATGTCCTTGTAACATGGCAACGGTCTGCTCCTAAATTAGAGAAATTAAGATAGGTAAACGATGCTGGAAATTAAAGGAATAATTGAGGCTGTGGGAAACCCAAGACGCCCACTTGGTTCTTACAGGCTCCCTGGCAAACCCCGTTTTTTTGGTTTTTGCATTTCTTCACCAAGCATAGTTCAGAAAAGCAAATTTTTGTCCCCAGAGGCCTCAGACCTCCTCCCTTGGAACCCTTTGTGAACCTGCCACTGGATTTCATTCAATTGTCACTTAGTATGTTTGGGTTATCAAAATGTTCTTGTTGTATCTATGTTTTCTGGATAGGCTGAAGCCTTCCCTGGCCACAAGGCTGATGCCCTCACAGTGGCAAAGAATAGACAAATGTTTATGGGTAGGCCCACTTGTCTGTTTCTTTGTTGTTTTATGCTGCCGTGACCAGCTACTATAAATCATTAATGTCTTATGATCAAGCCTATCATTAACAGGTTAAGGAATCTTTCCCAGACCTTGATTCAAGGGATTCTTTTGGTTACAGTCCAGAGACAGGTACCTGGGTATTCTGGAAGCGTCATCAGAGGATGACAGCCCTGGAGCCCTGCAGAAAGGGGCCTCACCAAATACTCCTGACCGCTGACACTGCTGCAAAACTAGAAAACACAGAGCTTTGGATGCACATCTCACAGCTAAAGAAGGCTCCACCTGACGTCTGATTCTGAACAAATGCTGTAGACCTTCAAGTCAAATTGACTAGGAAAAGTAGCTTACATCGACGCAGACTCATGCCACCTGACACCCCACCGAGACTTCCTACTTCAGCTAAACATCAAAACTTTTCTTCAATTCTTTCTTTTCTTTTCCATATTTCCTAGGCCATTGCTAAGGTAGGTAACTTCTGGAATTTAGAACAACTTTTTATTTCGGGCTAGGAGAAAACCTGACTGACCCCTGGCTCGAACAGGTAATTGTGCCGACAGGATTTATCTTTGTGGTGGTTATCACTCCCCCTGGGCTTGTGACTGCTTAGACAGCTGGTGCACAGTGGGGTGATGCCTCTTGGATTATCTGTGTGCCCCTGACTACTCTAGAAAGGATCTACCAGGAGGTAGTCACGATTCAGGACTCGCTTCCTTTGGCAGGGCCATGTTTTCCTGCTTAGAAATAGATACTAATGGGGATAAATATGATCAGAAACTTCTTCTTAACTCTTAAAGCTATTTCTGTTGCTAAGACATCAGCTGCCCAGAAAAGACCCTTAGACTCTCAAGCCAGAGTTGTTCTTGAGGATAGAACAGCTCTATCTTTAGCCTAGCAAGGTGGTTTCTGTGCTATGGCCAACACCACCTGCTGTACCTGAATCAACACTTCTGGAGCAGTTGAAACTCAATTATATAAGATCATTGAGCAAGCCATTTGGATGAAAAGAGTGACTCCTTCAATGAGATCTTGCTTTGATTGGTTTGGGTCTTGGGGACTAGGGTTTGAAGCACATTCCAAATACTGGGAATTATTCTGTTTATGGTTATCATAATAATTTCCCTGGCACTGTATTGTCTCAAAAGCATGTTTGCAGCTGCTAACTGCCAAGCAAATGATCTCCCCCCAAGACTGGAATATCAAAAAGGGAATGAAGAGAATGACCAATTTAAGGGTTATTAACCTGGAACCATGACCTGTGAATGTTATGGAGATTAAACAAAAATGTCCTGACACACCAAGGATCAATGGAGCTGCAGAGTGGTTAGTAGCTGAGGGGGACACTAATGCTTTCATTTGTGATCATATCTCTCAATTAAGCTGAGAGTCCAATCAAAAAAGGAGAATTTTTAAAAAGTAAACCACAGGCCCAAAATGGCCTCACACGTGCTAAGGCTTAGCACATCAAACCTAGACTTAATAATACCTAACCTATTGAAGTTTCGACCATCTCCAAAAATATATTCATAATCAACCAGTCTGGACCTTTTTGGCTAAAACCAATAGGATAACCTGTTCCTGTGGGACTTTTCCATCCCTCCCCAGTCCCCATAAGAAGGAGGGACAATCTGCATGATAAAAACCCTTGCCTTTCTTTTCCCCTCAACAAGATGGACTCTCAGCTTAATAAAATAATAGCAAATAGTATGATGATAATAATAAAAGCGAAGGAAGAATCAAAAAGAAATGCCAAGATGATGCGTCGTTGAGTCTTATTATCTCACAATTGTTTCTATTCAATGTGTGTGGAGCACTCGCTAGGAGTCAAAGCCTATGCTGAGTGCTGGGAACACAGAGATGGATAACTTAGTTTGCCCGCAGCTAAGGCTCTGAGGGAGTAGGGCAAAGGCAAGCACACAAGTTACTACGATGGGAATGAGAGAGATGCAAGTTCCTGGAGAGAGGCACACAGCAAGGTTCAGAGGGCCGGAGGAGGGTGCATTGCAGCCATTTGGAGGGAGAGCCGATCATACACTGGGGCCTAAAAAAATCTAAGAGATCAACTGACCCATTGTCAACAAAGATACAGTGCTTTGAAGAGACCGAGCCAGTCTTTTCACACCACCCCACCCACCTGCCGTCATGAACGCCAACTGCAGTCCTGCCCTGCTCGCCTGGGAGCTCGGGGGGAAAGGACCTGGGAGGGTGAAGCGGTGGCAGGGGGAGGCGTGTGGGGGTCTGGAGTCCCCTCCACCCTTTTGGTGTCATTTAGCAGCGTCAGGCATCAGCCCAAGGGCTGGACAAGGTTAGGCAGTCACAGCTCCCCACAGCTCAGGTTTAAATCATTACTTAACATTAGTTCTCCATGGGGCTTCCTCTGCATCCTAGTCCTAAGCAAAGTCCTTCTTTCATGTTCTCTCCCCTGGCACCCATTGCCAAGTGCACCAAGTGGAGGAGCAAATAATGGCTCCATTTTCAAACAAAGGCCGCTGAAGAGGGGAGTCAGTAACGAACCTGCCCGAGCAGTGAGTTAAGGAGTGAGGCAGGGCTTCTGAGCACTGAGGGCAGGGTGAGGAAGGTTCTTCAGAGATGGCTTGGGAACAGAGTCCCCGAGCAAGAGCCTGAGGAGGACCTGGATGGACTTCTGCCCCATGAGGAAGGGGCTGGCCGAGGCCGCAGTGTACCAGGGGCAGGTCTCCCCAGAGCTGAGTTCCCATCTCGTGTGTCTCGTTGCATCACAGGCTGGCTCTAGTCTCACAAGCCCTCCCAGGGCATTTGAGGGACTTAGAACCCAAAGGACAACAACTAGCTCTTCTCACCTTTCTCGAGCTATCTGCTGTACTAGGGAAGCCACTCCCCAGGCCATGCCGTAGCCCGAGGGCATCAGCCAGCCATCAGTGTTCTCTTCTGTACACTAAGGGACATGAACTTCACACCCGGTCATTCCTGCCCACACCACTGAGACAATGAGAAACAGCTTCTCCAGAGCTGGCGTGATTTAGTCAGGCCACAGCATCCATAGTAATCACATCCATAGAGTACAACCACATGGAGAGGAATCAGATTTCTGTCCTCACCCATGGTGACAAAACAAGGTCGTAGCATGTAGGCCCAGCTACAGCAAATCCCAAGGGAAGGAGAGGTCAGTTCTCCAAGGGATGGTGGTGGGGGAGGAGGGACACAGTCTGGAAAGGCTTCACGGAGGAGGCTTCCCTTAAGTTGAACCCTGGGGCATGTGTCTTCCGGACAGACTGGATGGGGAAGGCATCTGGGGGAAAGAAACAATTTGAACAAAGACAGAGCAACATGATGTACGGGCACCTCTGAGCGACTGTAGGTGGCTCCACAAGGCTTGAGTCTCAGGTGTCAGGGTGGAGTACAGTGAGTGTTAAATCTCGACAGAGAGGCAGAGCCTGGGTCTCGAAGGATCCTGTGACCAAACTGAAAGTGTGCATTTTGCCCTGAAGGTCGAGATTTGGGGAGTCACTGAAGGGAGTAAGCGTCGGAAGAGGCTTTCTCTTTTAATAGCTGTGTGACCGCAGACAAGATACTTAACCTCTCTGTGCCTCAGTTTCCATATCTGTGAAATGAGGATAATGAGAGTATCTTTTGCATAGGATTTTTTAGGGAGATTTTTTAAAATTTTAGTTTAGTTGAGTTTCAGGTGATAAGACATTTGTATAAAAATTTATGGAGTGATTCTCCTAATTAAGCAAGAGATTAAAATGTAAAGAGCTCAGGAAGGTGACTAACATATAGCAAATGCTTCCTAAGTTTACATCATCCCTGGTACATTCTAGAAAAATCACTCTAGCTTCCAGGTGGAGAATAAAGCAAAGCTGAATAAGAATGGACCAGGGGCACCACATGGGAAGCTACTGCTGTGGTCCAGGTGTGACGCGACCGCGGCCTGAGCTAACACAGAGGCACTGTGGGAGGAGGGGAAGGACGGCACAGGACTGAAATGGGAGATGTCAAGAACAGAGAACTTTCCGGAATGAGCTGCTCTTGGGAAGTGGGGTGGCGAGGGAGAGGAGGAGTGTGGATTTGCCTGCTGGTCGCTGAGATCGAAAATACAGCCTGGGAGGCCAGGAAAGGGAATGACGTGGTAGCGGCTGGCACGCTGAGTTTGAGAATGTCAACGACCCCGGAGGAAGCGGTGAGGCATGCGTGGTATATACTTCGGCTGGACAATGTCGCCCAGAGGCCAGGGCTGAGAGTCAGCAGCACAAAGGTGGTAGCTGAAGCCATCAGAGAAGACGAGGTGACTCAGAGACACCGTGTAGCCTCTGAGAGAACCTTGCCAAAATATTTGATGGGATATGCTAAGGCCTCCCTTCACCCACAACCAGAGCAGGAAATAAAGAGACCCTTGGCGTTTTGGCTGTATTGGCGATAATGAATGCTGGGTCTTCTGTAAATTAAACTTTATTTTCCATATCCTAGAAATGGTTGAAAATAGAAGTAAACTCTTAATCTGGTCTGTTTTCTAATACAGATCTTCACTTTTTTGGTAATAGGACCCCTTTAACATCTAACATGCGAAGCAGGGTATTACCCCATTTCATGATTTTGACTCTGTGCTTTCGGTGGTCAAGGTCATCAGAGAAGCGCTTCGCCACTCTGCTGAGCCAGAGCCTACCTGCCTTTCTAGACCTGACACAAACGCCACCTCCTCCATCTGCTCCTTTCCCACCCAAGGCAGCCAACATGGAAATTGTTCTGAATTATCTTCCACAGCAATAGCAATGAGACTTGATTTTGGTAAAACAAATCTCTCAACTCTGCCTGTACCTTAGAATTACCTGCAGAATTAAAAAAAAAAACAAAAAACTCCCCACCTGGGTCCTTTCCTGGAGCCCTCAGAATCTTTGGGGGAGGGGGACTCGGTTCGAGGCCTGGTCCATGGTCAGTGGGGGGACCCCAGCACCACAGACCTGGGTGGAAGTGGAAAAGGGCAGCTGCCAGCTCCACACCCCAATCCCCAGGGAGACGGCAGTGCTCTGACCCCCAACCTCAATGACAGCAGCCTGCTCTAGTTCAGTTTGCCAGGCTAGTATGAGTTCTCTGCATCTTTTCTAGAAAACTGATGTGTGAAATTGTGTGAAAAGGGCTATAAGCTATAGTCTCAGCTCCATCTTATCCCAGGTCATCCCTCTATGATGAAAAGCTCTCAGGAATATTTCTCCTGGCGAGAAAGTTTTCCCTTCAGTAATCTTGGTTAGATGAGCCTCTGGCACAATCAGCTCCTCATTTTCTTCGGCCATGCACGACAGTTTTCCTGTCCCATCCTCGTCACTATTGACATTTTGGGCAGGATCCTTCTTTGCTGGTGGGGGTGGGGAGGACGCTGTCTCATGCACTGTAGGGCGTTTAGCAGCACCTCTGGCCTCTATGCACTAGATGCCAACAGTACCACCCCATCTAGTTGTGACAACCAAAAATTTCTCCAGACATTGCCAAATGGCCCCTGGGGGCCCAAATCACCCCTGCTTGAGAACCAGTGCTCTAGAAAATCCCTTTGAAGGTGGGGTTCATACCCAGTTCAGCTCTTTATTTTCTTTAGTGCTTGCACAGTGCCTGGAGGTGTTCTTAAATTAATTATACTCCACTGAGTGGCCACCCGCATCTGCAAATGACTAACTAGTGAAATGGGTTTTTAGTAGGAACCAATGGGCAGTTAGAACCCAAATGGCTTGTTCGTGATCCAAAAAGAAGAATCAGGCAAAGCTATGAGTTATTGGCCTAGCTCTGGAACCTACAACTAATATTGAGGTCAATACCATGTCACTCATCCATGAAGTTATAAGCTTCCTTTATTCTCTAAAATAGGGCTATCAGTACTGATCTGAGGATCAATAACTGAGGATAGCAGTTCCTTGTAATATGTCTACTAGAGACATTAACCAGGACGAATATGCTAAGAGAAGAATGGGAAGGAGGAGAGGGACAGAGAAACCGTGGAAAGAACTGAGAACGTTCAACTTGGAGAAGTCTGACAGGGGGACAGGTGTTTTCAACAGCCCGATGGATCTGGGGTCAAACTGACCAGGAGCCAGGATCACTTGACGCTTGACAGTTTCTTTTCAGCCACCCAGCATGCTTTGGGCTCACGTTTTTGTCAGTTTGTGTCCCATAGCAGGCTCCCCAAATACAGTGAGTGAACTTTGTTTAGACCCTGATTTGATCTAACAGTAAAAACAGTTGGGTATTTTGTTTTTGTTTTAGATAATCGGAGAAATCTAAATTTGGACTGAATATTGGGTGACATTAACAAATTAATAATATTTTTTAATAGGTGTGATATTGACATCTTAGTTATGTAAGAAAATGCTCTGCCCCGCCCCCACCGCCTTTTTTAAAAAAGATGCATTTAAGAGTGAAATGCAGAGTCTGCTTTGAAATACTGAAGAAAAAAACAGATTAGGATGAAATAAATGTGGCAAAATGTTGATGGTTGCTGAAACTGGGTAAGACTACACAGCTCATGGTACTCTCTATTTTTGTTTGTTTGGAGGTTTTATAATAAAAAGTAATAAATTTATTCATATGTAATTTTTACCTCTAGATATTTTGACAATTATAGAATATAGAGGCTAGGTGGCTAAATTTGACTCATATTTCTTGGTGACTCGATAGAATCCGGGAGCTTATACAAGTGTAAAGGCAGGGGTCCTGTTCTAGGTCACGCCCCTCATTTTCTACAGTTGCTTAAGCCTTACTTGAGGCATTTTTATGAACACACCCCAGGCAAGTCGGGGAAGATTGTCAAAAGGAACATTCTTTGTCCCAAACAAACTGCCTCACCCCAGTCATTTCTTTCATCAAGAACACCCTCACTCAAGGTTACATGAAGTCTTCTCAGCCGGCACTTTTATCCACAGAGATGAGTGCTTTGTCAGAGGTCAACTTCATTAGTTAGGATGGCCCCCAGTCACAGAGGAGAAATCAACTACGAAATTTGAAACCCTGGAAATAGGGCATTCATTGAGTAATGGGAATATCTCCTGCATTAGCCTTTCTTCTGCATTGAAGGTCAGACTTGGTGCCTAGCACAGAGCTTTGCATGCAGTAGCCACCTGAATATTTCAGTCACAACAGATAGATGGAAATCCTTACTTGTAGGCATTTGCAACAGTGTTTACAGTATGGTGACTTTTGTATTAAAAGGAAGTAACAAATATAAGTAAATATGTATATAAATATGCATATAAAAGTACATATAAATACTTTTTACATGGGAGGATAACTCCAAACTAATGAAAATGGTTATCCGAGGACGGGAGGGAGCAGGATGGAGACGTGGAACAGAAACTTCTTTGATAGCAATGGTTATTCAAACTTGTTTTACGTAAGTAAAACACAAAATTAAACTTAAAAAAAAAACCTGCCTGGCTACCTATTTTGATTTTGGAATGATATAAATGTTTTACATAAGTTTTAAAAAATTAGACAAGTAAAAAGCAATCTCTAAAACCTGATAACTACCAAAACAAATGAGACTAGCTATACACATCAAGTTGGTGGCATAGTCCTACGGAGACAAGAATAACTGCAAAATATTTTAAATTCATTATTTTGACTGTATATTCCTACAGCAGTGGTCTTTAACCTGAGGCAATTTTGCTCCCCAGTTCACATTTGGCAGTCTCTGGGGGCATATTTGGTTGTCATCATTGGAGAGGGCAGAGTCTACGATGCACAGAGGTGTTCCCATGACAAAGAGTTGCCCAGCCTCAAATTTGCTGTCAAGGTTGAGAAAGCCTGCCCTAAAGGAAAATATTGTAAAAGCAAAAAGCACTAAAAGTTATCTTTTCAAGATTACGACCTTAATATTCTCCTAATAATACTGGCATGGCTCTTATTATTTGAAACATGTATAGGTATGTTGTAAGATCAAGTGAGTAAATGATTATGTTAATGTCATTAGGATTCCAGATTTTGAGCATAAGAGTATGTAAGTGTGTAAAATCAGAGAGAGATTAAGTTAAAATTTTGTCATCTTAAATATTCCTATGTCTGGGGCCTCAGTGCCCCTTGTCCCTCTTCCTCAGGGCCTCTCATCCTCCAAGGTCTCCCTAAGTGGGTTTTTAAGCTGCTCACAGCCTAATGGTCTCAGGGTATAGAAGAACCTATATGCTGGCAGCCTTCCAAGAGGCAGAAAGCAAAGCCCCCGGCCAGTTAAGCGCTGTGCCTCCAAACAGCACAGCATTGCTTCTGCCATAGTGTGTTAGTCAAAGCAGCCCATGGCTTCCTGGCTTCAGAGGGGAGGAGGAAACAGACTCCGCCTTTTGATGGAGGAGCGGAAGGCAAGATGGGAGGTACCAGGGGGCAGACACAATCCACCTCAGTGAGGTGGCGATAATGGCAGAGCAGGACCCACACTTCTGACCAGCGGCTGTAAACAGGGCTTCTGGCTCCAGGCACCTCAAGGAATGGCGAATTCCCAACCAACGTGACAAATTCCCAAAGTGCCTGACCTTAGCTGATTACCCTTTCAGATTCATCTAGAGTACTGCCAGAACCCCTCAGTTACTCTTGGTTTCCAGGCACAGCTTCACTGGCCCCCAGGGCAGTGGGGTGCGGTGGGCAGTCCTGGGACCCGAGCGAGGAAAGCCAGAGCAACCTGCCTTGGAGGATGCTGTGTTTGGGGCTCCCAGCTCAGTGGAGGACCGGGTTTTCTTCCTGATCTGAATCCTAGTGCCGAGCGCTGCCTGCGGCTGCTGATGAGAAAGAAGCAGCAGGGCCAGGAAGCCATCTCCCCAAACCGCACAGCGTCTGTGCTGCTCCCTGCTTTCTGTCCCATGTACGCCTCTCAATCGTCCCACCAGCGGGAGTGGGGTAATGAGACAAGACGCTGGGAAACTGGGGCTAGACGGGTCCTCAAGGAACTTGAAGAAGGTGGGTGTTGGAAGGGTGGTGGGCGGAGGGGCACAGCTTCAGAGGAGTAAGTATTGTCCAAGTGCTTTATCATCCTGACAGCTCCTCAAACACGTGGAGATCAGCTTTGTCTGTGCAGTGTTCACACTTGGAAAATTCTGGGGATGGATATGTGGGTGAAAGGAAGAGCCGGCTGGAGAACGTGGGTTTGTGTGGGGGAGGAGAGGGACTGTGGACAAAGAGACATGGGGTGCAGGCCACCACGCGCCCTCGCTGGCCTCCGCCCTGTCCCACCTCCTGCCAGGGTAAAGGACTTAACTTTAACCTTGTGTGTTGTCTGCCGGCCTGGCACCTGTCTCCTAGCTCAGAGCCTAACCCCGCAGGCAGAGGCTCCCCGCTGGCCAGATCAGAGAAGGGGCACCAGCATGAGAGACTCTTTTGGAGACAGAGGCAAAGAGAAAGAGAGGAGGAAGGAGAGAGAAGCTTCGTTCTGAGCTTCCTCCGGCAGAGGGCAGGACCAGGCACAGGGCCAGGTAGAAACACCACACAGGAGCATCAGGTTTGAAGAGGGAATGACGCTTCTCTGTCTCCTTTTGGTTTCCACCCTGGCCTGCTTGGCTGTCTGAAGCAACAATAAATTCTTGGTAAGGGGAAGTTGAAGAGATATGGCCCCGGTTTTAATAAATCTTATTAAAAACTAAAAGTAACAATCACTTAGTTCCACCCATCTTTACTAA
Source organism: Pteropus alecto (assembly GCF_000325575.1). Lineage (NCBI taxonomy): Eukaryota > Metazoa > Chordata > Mammalia > Chiroptera > Pteropodidae > Pteropus > Pteropus alecto. Next base: position 3,641,665 of record NW_006439568.1, on the reverse strand, counting down.
GCCTTCTAGGTCCTGGAGAGCAGTTGCCCCAGCTGGTGGCCAGATGTCCTGGTTAGCTTCCATTTTTGCTTGCCAACCACACCTTCCCCTTTTGTCTGAGAGCAGCAGCCCTTCAATTTCTTTTGGGCAGCTGACTCTTCTGCCCTTGATGTGGTCCCGGCCAGTTCCCCCGTCACGATGGCCCACACTATGGCAGTCCAATGACTCGGCTAATCACCAAAATAGTCTATTTTCTGGGCACGATGACTGACTGGAGGTGGGCCAATCAGCAACCTCGCTAAGATTTCACGTATGGACGCTGGAAGAGATCGTGTGTGTCCTCTTCTAAAATCAAGACTGTACGATTCAGAGCGTTAGTGGAGCTGGCCTGAGTGAGAATAAACCCCAAAGACAGCACAGCCGAGAGACGAAGAGTGAAAGAGAGAGATCTGATGAAACCACTGGAATCCTTAGAGGGGGCTAAGCAAAAACTAAGACTTTGTCCTCAAGCCTTTTTCAAGCACCACTATCCAGAGTTTGCTGCCAGATGCCACAGCAAAGATGGAACTAAGGATATTGCCTTCCCACTCAAGCCTGTTTTCTTAGGGAGACTCAGGACAACTGCACTTAGATTGAGACATGGGGGTTAGGCAGAGCATGGGGGTCAGTAAATAAAGCTTACTGTTAAACCAGATCTTGGCTGGCGTTATTTGCACATGAAATGGATTACACGCAAATAGACTTAGGGGTTTCTTGGAGAATTTTATTGCCTGGGAAGCTCCAAGTCTGACCTAAGGAAGCCCTCGACCCAGAAGCATGTTCCAGGCTCCCACTCCACACCCGCAGGTGGAGACTGCGAAAGCTCTGCAGCCCCCACTGGGGCATAATCTTGAAATGCTATTTCCCACGGACAAGGCTGAACCTCCCAAAGGGAAAAGTCAAAGGCCACAGGGCATGTCAGCCAAGGGCGGTTCCTCCTCATGGGCTGACCAAGCAACTCACTCACTGGCAGAGAAGAAAGTCTTCTCAGTTCCTGCCCAGTGGGAGCTGATCATTGCCCTGGGCCACTCATTTATGTGTTTTCTCTTCATCCCTCTTCTGAATGGGACTTTTTAGTGCAGTTTTCCTGTTCCTGTGTGGCCACTGTATACTGGCTATGAAAGAGTTTTGTGTGTTTTTTTGGGGGGGGAGGAGGCAGAGGGCGTCATCGTTTAAGTTGTCATACCACCAGGACTTACACCTGGCCCCGACTGCTTACAACTCAAGTGTTTGAGCTGAATCAAAGCATTTGGGATCTGAGGCTTGTCTCCCTTGGAGAGGCATAGGTGTCTTTGTGTGAAGGGTGCCCACGAACACTCGGAGGCCAAAAGCACGGACCGTGGCAGACACTGTTAGACATTACCCAGTGCTGGACTGTCCCGCTTTTTACACTAATACATTTAATTTTCATCTGGGCCCTGGACAGGATATTTCCAGCTTCCCTTACTGCTAGATGTGGCCAAATGCTCAAATGAAAATGAGCAGAAGTGATAAAAACTCTGGATCATGCCTGTAAAAGGAGGGGCACACCTCCCCCTTTCCCCTTCCTCTTTTCCCACCCTGCTACTGGAATTCAGAGGGGCCTGGGAAACATTTGGGACCACGCAGTCAGAGTGATCCTAGCAATGGCCAATTCTGTGTCAAAACTCCTGAGCCTATAAGCCTGGCTTGCTAGAAGTCATATTCTTTTCCTTTTCAAGGCTTTTATAAATTCAGCATCTCTGAGCAATTATAAACATCATATCCTATAAAAATGACTGTAATACTGGAAAGGTTTAAAAGTCATAACCTTGAGAATCTATAAAATTAAGAGAAAAGATTAGAACAGGGAGAATAAAGAAATTTAAATTCCTGGCAGAGCACTTTTCTTACTGAGTAGTGCAGGTGAGTGCAGCTCTTCGGGTAGGCTACGTATCAGGGAAAAGAGACCTTTCTCATTGCCTTGCTCTCCCTGGAAAGTTCCTGGTAGAATTAGCCAGGGATACGCGATATTATCAGAAGTCCGGGCCCATAGAGCTAAGCACACACATAGTGCCCCTCCCTTGGCCCCCGGAGCTCCCCAAAGGGTTGTGCCCCTCTGGGAGTTTTGTCCTTGGGGTGGGAAACTGAGTTACTCATTTCCAGTACTCTACAGCCCCTGCTACGGGTTTTGCTATGGGACTGTATCATTTCAGGAAGATGAAATTATGCCAATAATCCATGCACTTAATTGAAAATATGCTCATAAATCACCCTCGTTTTTAAGCCACACAGCATCAGCCAAGCCCCCTCTGCATACAGAAGAAAACAGACTAGGTTCCCTGGCCCCTGCGGGTAATATCTCCCCTCCGGCTTTCCAGTGTCTCAGAAACCATTTCCTCATAGTACAATTATTTCTGTAATCAAAGTGATATTCTGTTTTGCGTTGTCTGCTTCTTAAAGTGTTTAGGGCACATAAAAGAATCTGATTTATTAGATTTGTAGTTTTAATTATTTGTTTATGTAAGATCTTGATTACAAATCTGTAATCAATGTTTAAGTGTCCGGGGAAATTTAATGTTAAGTTTTTATGCTTTGGTTGATAACATGTAAATAGTGAATAAATATTCAGAAGTGAGAATGCTAAATATTAAATGTTTTAGAGATTAATGTGTTAGCACATTCATTCAATAAAAGACAGGTGAGTTTTTCTCTCTGTATTAATAGCCACTCATACATTAATGCTATGCCTAGCTGAGAATAAGTGATATAAAATCTAGTTTATTAACTTCTATGGGTCTCAGTTTCCTTATCTATAGAGAAGGAATTGGACTCAATTATTGCTAAGGTTTCATCCATCTCTAGGATACTGAATCATTAAAATTCAGGAACTCTTTTGCTCATGTTTGTACCAAGTTTTTACTGCCCCAGAACAATCAACCACACAGATATATGGAAGTCATATCCTCCATAACGACTGAGACCTCTAGCATGCCTTTCATTCTTTTATAATATCACAGCTGCCTCTGTGTAAACAGACTGTCAGCATTTCATCAGGGCACATGTCTCATTGATAGGTTTGCCTGGCACACTTACAATCAAAACTCAACCCATCTCAGAGGTAATTACCAGCTTCAGCACATCTCAGCTGCTGTCAGTAAACTTTCTTATTCTGTGCACCAGCTTCCCACAGCAATGGAAAAAAACAGAACTGCCCACTAAAGACATTTTCCATTGAGTTTTCACAAAAGCTGAACGTTTGAATAGTGCTGCACTGTTTACAGAGCAATTTCCCTTTCTCCCAACCACCATTGATTTACAGATGAGAGAATTAAAAATCAGAGAGGCCAAATGACTCCTCAAAATCACACAGCTAGTAAGTGGCAGGGCAGGACTCCAACCCAGGCGTGTCTGGCTTCCAAGCCCAATGCCTTTTCCGTAAAACATCCCTGACTCATAGCAACATCAGTGTACCACAGAGGCTTGTCATGACAGCTGCTTCTCAGTTTGCTAAAATTTTTATGCAGACCTCCAATGTCAGTAATTCTGATACTGTCTCTGCACTATCTTAGCTCTGGCAGAGGTTGTCTCTAAAGTTTGGACAGAAAAAAAATCTGTAGGTTCAATTAAAATGTATCAATCAATCAAGAGAATGAAGAGGATCTCCAAAATGTTGGTGCCTTTCTGCCTGCTGTCTGTGCCTACAGCTTAACTCTTATGTAGCCAGCACTATGGTAGAATAGATTTTCTTCTCAACTGTTAACTGCCAACTGTTAACTGTTAACTGCCCAAGGTTGATTTGCTGATGTCATGCCTGGTCATGTGACTTGCTTTGGCCAATGAAATGTATGCAGAAGCTTTCAAAGCTTCAGAGCTTTTCCCTATTTCTCCTCTCTCTCTCTCCCCTCTGCCATGAGATCAGCATATTCTAGGCAGAGGCTGCTCCCACTAGTTTGGTCCCATAATTAAGAAGATGTGAAGCAGAGCTTCAGCCAACCTATAAAGATCAAGTAATAAACCACTGCCGTAAGCCACTGAGATTTGGATCATTTGTTATTGTGCATAATTTATCCCAAGCCAACAGATTCAAGCAAGTATGTCATTATATAAAAAATATTTGTGAACTCTATAGGACACGAGACTCCCTGCAAGCAGGTACTAATCTTTATCTTTGAATCCCAGGAAGTAACAGAGTTCCTGGCATACAATAGGTACCACATGAATGATGACTTGCTGGATGGATAGAAGGAGGGACAGATGCCCAGAAGGATCTTAGAATGATACTATGAGTTCGAAATAGAGCAGATTCCTCAGGATAGAACCAGGAACTAGTAAAGCTCACATGGATACCACTATGTGCTCTGATTTCATCAGTTCCATTGCTATCCAAATAATCATGTAGGACATGGCTGCATACCCCACATCTTAATATTCCATCTCTTGTACTTCCTAAAACATTATCTCTGGATCTTGCTATTTGTGTCTCCATGAGTCAGCAATTTCTGTTGACTAACCAGTAAAACCCAATAGGAAATATGACACAAAAGCTATCTGTCCTGTCCCCAATCACATACATATGGCTGACTCTCCCACCCACTATGACCCTATGAGCAGAAAAAGGCAGATTCAGGCAACAGCTCTTGGCCTAAGTAGTCACCAAAAAGACACTGAGCTAGTTCTTCCTTCTTTCACTCCCTACTTTTTTCTGTATGGTTTCATTCTATCACAATAGTGTAGTAGTTAAGAGTTTAGTCTCTAGAGTCAGAAAGATCTTGGTCACGACTCACATGGCATTGAGCCATGAGGAGCTCTAGAACTAGAATGGCCCTCAGGATTGTCCCAGGCTGAGATGAGCAGGCCTTCATAACCTCCACGACAGTCAGTCACTGGATGCAGGCTAGTGCAGAGAGATCTGTTTCTTGAATTCCCTTTTCTCTCTCCAAGCCCCAGGTCAATTTTTCAGTTTTTCTGCAGAGCAGCCTGTTTACTGTGACCCTGAGCTCAGAAAACTGGCTGGACCGATACGTGGAAGCTAAAATGTTTAAGGTGAAAGAACCTATTATGAGACTTCTCTTCTTGTTCTTTAGCCAGCTCTGGCACTAGACTGATGCACTGCTCCAGATTCTGCCATGAAAAACCTGACCGGAAGCTGTCGGGACATGTCATCTGTCACCTAATATATCATAAGAGTCCTTCAGAGCCATCAGGAAATTTTCATCTCTGGCACCTGCCTCCTAAACCATAACTCAAACAATTGTGCCTGCTGTCCCAAGGGGAAGAAGTAGTCATTCATTCCATTCTTTTCTTTCTTGTCTCAAATGTTCAACTTCCAACACCTTTTTCTCCTCTTGATCTTTGTTCCCAGTCATAGCCATCAACTGTGGTTTCGAGCACTCCCTTCCTCTGAAGACTGCTGTTGACATGACAGATACAGAAGGATGCCCCCAAACAGCACAGTGTCAAGGTGTTCTCCATACCTTGACCTAAAGATTGCATTAAGATCCTCGGATTTTGCCAAGTTGCCAATGTATGAGGAAGGTCTTCCTTCAAGGTCCCTCATAGGCTGACTCCTCCTGGAGCCTCATTCTGTCCCGACTGCCCCTCACAGGCCATATCCACTGTTTTTCTCTGACTTGCATCTGGTAAGGGGCTCAGTGCCTTTCTGATGAACACTATTCCCCTCCCCGCACTCCTCCCAGAAGCTGTGAGGAGTCATACCACAGACTGGGCAGTGGCAACCGGGGATGGGATGGCGAAGCGTGAGAAAGCACAAAAGGTATAGCCGGCAACACAAGTCTGTTCTTATAAAGGTTGTTTCGCTTAAATTTCCAGCAACTTTGTTGGAAATTTTGACTCATGGCAAAAGGCAGTTCTAAGAAAGGGAATTCCATTACTTGTATCAACTTGAACATTTTCAAGTGATTTAGTTCTTAGAAACATGGAAAAGTCTAAACACACATGCTAAATGCGTCTGGCACTCTGGGGACAGGAAGAAAAAAACCTAATCCATTCACTGTGCAGCAGACCCTGTTCTCAGCACTTTCCACGTTAACTCTTTTAATCCCCCTAACGACCCATACATAAGTGCTATTTTGATCATCCTCATGTTACTAATGAGGAAACTGAGGCACTCAGGTGTTAATAGTTTGCCCAGTGGCAAGTTTGCCAGTGATATTATATGACACACAGCTTTGTCACTTTGGCTGCAAAGTGACAAAGCTGTGTGTCATATAATATCACCGTTTTGCTATGTGGAAAGGAATATTAATTGGGTACCTAGGTATTCAACTTTCTAATTCTTTATTTGAACTCTCAAAATCCTTAGGTAAGTATTATCACTTCCTATTTTACGGCTGAGAAAACCAGGATTCAAAAAAAAATAAAACATGTAAGTGACTTAGCGACGTCACAGAGCTGATAAGCCAGGATTAGAATGCTGAGATGGAATCCCACCTTTCAAAGTGGCGACACGACAGGAAGATGTTCCCTTCCCAAGGGGTTAAGAAGCAGCGCCTGTTTTCAGCACAGTGGCGCTAGCAGGGGCTCGTGGCCGGAAGTGGAAATGAACCTCAGCAGAGAAGCTGGGCCCTGCCCTGTGTCCCAGCAGATGGCTGCCTTCTGGCTCCAGCCTTGGCCAGCAGCCCTTCTATGCTCATGTCATGACCTATTTTTGCTCACCCAGTTAGCTCTATGGCCTATTTCTTTCTCGAAGAATTATTTCATAAGCTTCACTGTGTTAACTATCACATGCTGAGCATAGCATTCGTGAACTTGGAGATGAAAAAAAAAATAATAAGTCCCTTCAAATTGTGCAGAGGAGTATTTGCAATCCAGGTAGAAAGACCAGAAGGAAAATTAAGAAGAGTCTCGGACCTACCCATTCCCTTGCCTTCAGGTTGGTTTCCTTTTTACAGCTGCTCTAATAAACCACCAGCAGCTGGGGGCGGGGGGCGGGGGGCAGTGGATTGCTGGGCTGGCTGCCCAGCTGACCTCTCTGCATCCAGAAATTTCTACAGCCTAATAAGATAAAAATCATTCTCCATCCTGCTTTTCATCATCACATCTTAAGCACCTCAAGTCGGCTCCTTATTGCCAATGAAACCATTATCCACATAGGGCCCTGCTGCCAAAATCAAGGAAAGAGTTAAATGCTGGTGAGTGAAGTAGGTGTTAATTAGGCAATGTAATTAGAGACTGTTGAAAGAGCTGAGCTATAAAATGCTATGTGATAAAGGGGCTGCCTATACAACTAAATAATATAATTAGATGTAAAATCTCCCTTTCTCTCTCCCTTTCTGCTTCTCAAGCCCAAACCTGCTGGTTCTGGTATTTCCTTCCATTTTTGCTGCATGCCCCAGAGACATGGCTACTTAATTCTCCTTGGTCAGCTGCCTCCTTCTACTCTACACCACAGGATTTCTTATCCTTGGCTCCACTTTATTGCCCCATTCTCCAAAGATAAATCTGTGACGCTTAAGGATTTTACAGAATACGAGGTTGCAAAAACAGCAAACATAAGGAGGTTAAAAAGCTTACAAATTTCCTACATATATGGCTCCTTGTCTTTAGCTCCTGGCTCCCTCTCAAATGTTGAATGAAAGCCCCACTGGGTGCTGGGACTCAGCTCTGAAGTTGGGGGTCACCCACCACTCACTCTCTAACCTGACTCCCACCTTGGGCGACCTTTTCAACACACGAATCAGAGCATATCACCTCTCCTGCCAAAAACCCTCCCCTTGCTTCCCACTGTGCTGAGAGGAACCTCTGGGTGTCTTCCTGGGCCTCCAGGTCCTCTGTGATCTGGTCCCTGCTTGTCCAGCCGCCTCATCCCTCTCCTCCTCATCCTGTGCTCCAGCCCGGTCTGGTCCCCTTGCTGTGCTCTGTACACCTCCAAGTCTCTCCACTTCGGGAGCTTTGCACCGGCTAGTCCTTCCTCCCAGAACATTCCCATCTATAAGGCTGGCTCCTTCTCATCTTGTGGGTCTCAGCTGAAATGTCACCTCCTGGGAGAGGTCTTCCTTGATCACTTTAGCTGAAGGAACTTCCTCAACCCAGCCATTCTCTACCACATTTTCCCTTTTTATTTTCTTCAAAGCACCTGACTACTATCGGAAGGAAATTATCTTATTCATGTGTTTGTCTCTTATCTACCTTTGCTGCTAAACTGTAATCTCCACATGAGGGCAAAGACGTGTCTGTCATATTAGCTGTTTTCTCAACAGAAGCAAAAAATACACATGGACACCCTCAAATATTTGTGAAACAAAGGAACATGTTGTGTTATTTCACCTACCACTACCTGGTTAACTGGATGCATCCTTCATTTCACATCAATTGCATCCTGCTTGAAGAAGTCATTGCTGACCGTGACCTTCACATCACATTAGGTTACCTGGATTGCAATCATTTATCCACTAAGCATCCATTAGGAGGCCATGTGCCAGATGCTGTGTTAGGCAACAGTCTCACAAGATCAAAGGAGGCCTGGGCCCTGCCTTGAGAAAGTTTCTAGTCTAATGGAAGAACAGGCAAGTAAGTTAGTGGAGATGCTCCCTGCCAAGATGCTGCTATGGCAGGGGAATGTCCAAAGTGCAAAGGAGTAGATAACAGGGGCATCTCGATCAGACTGCAGCATTCTGGCCGGGCTTCCAAGAAACGACTCTTGAGCGACATTTCTACAGGTAAGAGTTCACTAGGAGAAAAGCGGTCCACCAGGTGTGCTGTGCTGACTTAAGCAGCCAGTGGGCTCTGGGGAAGGCATGCTGGGCGGGGAGCCTGAGGGATTGGTTTCTGCCTAGTCTGTCTCTAAGTTGCTGTGTGATCTAGAGTGGGTCGCCTCCCCTCTGAGATTCTTTCTCTGGCTGGCATTTATTGAAACCTGAACTTGTCTTACTATTCCAGACTTTTTACTTATTGCACAAATATCCGGTCTTTATACTCACTGTCCCCTAACACCAATTTACTGGGTGCTTACTTTAGGCCCCACAGAACGCTGAGGCTAAAAGATACGATTAGTGTGAAATGTGATCTTTGCTCTGGATGCAGTTATAATTTGGAGAGGGAGAAAATAAACCGTTATGAAATTAGGGGAAAAAAGCAGTTGAACACAACGTATTAATTCATTCGCTAACTGTTGCATTGGTATTATCCCAATCACATGCCACGCTTAAGGTCAAAGACTCTACATTCCATTTCTATTTAACCCAGGCTCCCACTTTCTAGTTGCGAGATGGTGATCTAGTTACTTTACTAAGCTTCCATTTTATCATCTAAAATAAAATACCAAATTTATAGGATTTTTATGAGGAGTAAATGAACTATGACATGGGAAACACTCAGCATAAGGCCTGACACATAATATGCCTCAACAAAAGCTGCGTCCTTCTCCTCCATGCTGCCAGAGGGATCGGAACATACAGCGACAGAGGTGAAACACTAACAACAGGGTTGAAGAGATAAATGAAGACTGAGTGTGCACGCCTTCCAGGAGACCCTTGATGAGTTTCTTAAGGAAGTGAATTAACTGAGCCGTTGGTGAAGAATCGGCAGGAACAAAGGTAGGAGGCTGTCGTAATGGTCCAAGTAGAAGGGCGGGGTCAGGACTGGGACGGAGCCTAAGAAGGATACATCGTGGAGCGTCAAGAGGATGTTGATGAGGCTCCCAGTCAAGGGCTTTTTAAAAATTTTCTCTGAAGGGGCAGGCCGCCAGCATTTTTCTCTCTTCTAGCTGCTGGTTGCAAAGGCTAAACTCCAGGCGAATGCATCCGAGAGGTCTGGGGCTCCCTGCTTCCACCTAGCCATAGTCGTAAAGCAGAGGCTTTACCTCAGGTGCAGCATGCTGAGAATACTGGGGTCACAACCATCCTCACCACTGCTTAGAGCAGAGATCCTGCACTAGGAGAGGCAAGCCGTTAGGAACAGAGGCTGACATCTCCACGCAGTACCTGCCCGAAAGCACAGGTATCACTGAGGGAGGAGTGCAGCACCGTCGCCATCCCCAACTCCGCAGCCATGGCACAGAGATTTTTCTCACATGGGAAGGTAGGCCATCAAACAGAGAGCTCTGAAGCTCTCCTAGAAGGAACTGACTTTATGTGAAGTAGAGTGTGAGAAAGTTCAAGCCTGAGGGCACTCTCAAAAACAATGGCATTTTGGTGGAAAGCAATTAAGAGGAGACTGGTAGCTTCATGAGAGATATAGGCTAAATCAGAGGCCAGCTAATTTACCAGAGAGAACCTGGGAAAGAGACAGCTAAGAAGAGCCTATCTGGGATGAGAACAAACCTCAAACAGTGACCTCAAAACTACTCCTGAAAAGGAGCCCAAGTTTAACTGGATAATTGAATAATTGTGGAGCAATTTATACCTACCCTAGGGTAGTGTCAAAAAAAATAGAGCACTTAACTGGCAATTAGTGAAGGTTAAAAGCTGGGTGTGATCAGGAAAAGAGTCAAAGAGAGCCCTGAGAAAATATCTGATCATCTCAGAATGAGAGTGCGCATGCCCAAAGTTGAGT
>NW_006439568.1:3629037-3631125 GCF_000325575.1 Pteropus alecto | reverse complement strand
AACAGTCCAACCAGTCGCTAAAGAAATAAGCAAACGACAACAGCAAGCTCAGGAGAGGGGCAAATCCAGAACTGCTACACTACATTATCTGAAATTTTCAGTTATCAACAAAGAATTGTGACATGCAAAAAAATAAGAAAACATGACCCATACACAGGGGAATAAGCGGGCAGCAGAAATTGTCTCTGAGAGGGACCAGATGTTGGATTTAACGAAGACTTCAATGTAGCCATTATAAATATGTTCAAATAACTAAAGGAAACTAAAATTAAAGAAACAAAGGTATGGCATCAGTGTCACATCAAATAGAAACTATCCACAAAGAGAAATTATTATAAAGAACCAAGTGGAAATTCTGGAGCTGAAAAATACAACTAAAATTTAAAATTTATTAGAGAGGCTCAATTAGATTTGAATTGACAGCAACACCTCTGTGATATATAATAAAATCACAGGAAAACATCATATAAAACTCCAATTGAGGGGCATTCTATGTACTATCTGGCCTGTACTCTTCAAGGGTGTCAAGGTCATGAAACATGAAAATCAAGGGAAGATAGAAGAATTGTTCCAAGCTGAAAGAGACTAAAGCATTTTGACAACTAAATGCAGAGTGTGATTCTAAACTGGATTCTTTTGTTGGAATCACTGACAAAAATAAGTTCTGAGGATTAAACGGTAGTTATTATCGATGTTAATTTTCTGAGTTTTAATGGTTATAATTTGATTAGGTAAAAAAATTACCGAAAAGTCATATTGACAAAGATAAGCTATTGTGGTAGCTTGTCTCCAAGATGGCTGAACATCATGTTTTCCTTCCCCCCTATACACACAAGCCAGAATTTCAGTCTATCCCTCTGCTCCTTTGAATGTGGCCTGACTTATGATAGCTTTGATCAATGTCATGCTGTGTGACTTCTGAGGCTAGGTCCTAATAAGCCTTGCAGCTCTGCTTATGTCTCTTGGAACACTTATTCTGAGGGAAACCAACTGCTATGTAAGAAGTCTGAGTACCCTGAAACCACCATGCTGTGAGGAAACCCAAGCTAGCCACATGGAGAGGTTAGGTGGAATAAGATGCCCTCTGTCACTATCTGAGGAGCTCCAAGTAAGAATCGCCCACCAAGATCTCTGGTCAAGATGGCGTAGAAGATAGATGCTGTGCTGTCCGCCTCTGACAATCACATCAAAATTACAATGAAACTACAGAACCACCATCACTAGGAGTCAGCTGAGGTCTGGAGGAACAGAAGTCCTACAACTGAGACATACATAAGAAGTCACCTTGAGACTGGTGGAAGGGGTGAAGACATGAAATGGCCTGGTCCCACAACCGTGTGTGGCAGTCGAGAATCATGAGGGTTATCTTGGCTGCAGAGGTACCCCCAGAGGAGCGAGGGATCCCGGCCCCACACCGGGCTCCCCAGCCTAGGGTTCAAGTGCTGAGAAGAGAAGTCCCCAATACTTCTGGCTGTGAAAACAAGTTGAGATTGTGGCTGAGTGAGAAGGAGGGCTGTGGGAGTCACAGATGTTTCTCTTAAAGGGCCCACACAGGGATTTACTTGGGGACAGACTCACTTGCTCTGAGCTCCAGTGCTGGGGTGGCTGCCCGAGGAGCACCAAGGATACACGAGGAGACACTGAGTTTTCTGCCTACAGGGCAAGGGCTGGAGGGGCGGCTCTCTTCTGGACAAAAGTACTGGCGGTATGCACTGTTCCTTTGTTGAGTCCTCCCTCCTCCTGGCATGCATGCAGACACAAGCAGCCACCATATGTGGGTCTCCATCAACACAGGTTGCCCTGCCCAGGTGATTCCGAGACCACACCCCTCCCAACTAGCAGGCCCACCCAAGCTGCCTCCTGTGGTTCTTTTTCCATACAAATGGCTCATGCTGCAGATTTCCTAAAATCTTTCAAAGGCTCACAAAACCCAAAGAAGCAGCAACTGGCCTCAGCATGCCCTGAGCATGCTTCCTGCTTAGCAGCACCAAGCCTGGCACTAGTGGCAGCCAGCCTCAGTTCCTGGCTTGGCTTCTTAAGGCACCTCTAAGCCCAGCACAAGTGGCAGCCATATGTGGGTTTGTTGGG
>NW_006439568.1:3615732-3628985 GCF_000325575.1 Pteropus alecto | reverse complement strand
GCTGGGTCCCTCCCAGGTGGCCCTTAGGCCAGCAACCCAGTGGCCTGCTTCGACCGGAGCTGGAGCCAGAGCAGGAGCACCACCCAGGGCTGTATCTGGGAAAGATGCACTCGAAGGGCAGACTGGACAGGCACCAGAGCCCTGCTAAAGTGAATCTTGCTTTGTAGGTTCAGCCCTTGACTGGCCAATCCTCACAACCAATAAGCCCAAGGAACAATTCCTCCCATCAACGTGTAAACAGCAACCAAGGCTCAATTACAAGAGGAGAGCACAGACAACCCACACAAGGGACATAATTTGAGAACCTGGCTCAGATGACCAGGCAAGACTCTGCCACTGGGCCCTATAGAACATCTACTCCATAAGGCCACTCTACTGACCAGGAAACTTAGGGGCTCTACCTAACACACAGAAACAAACACAAAGAGGCAGTCAAAATGGGGAGACAAAGACACACGTCCCACATGAAAAAACAGAACAAAGCTCCAGAAAAAGAACTAAGCAAAAGGGAGACAAGTAATCTACCAGATGCAGAGTTCAAAACACTGGATATAAGGATGCTCAATGAACTTAGGGGAAGAGTAGATGAATTTGGTGATAACTTTATAATAAAGAGATAGAAAATATAAAAATGGAGATGAAAAACATAAAAGGCAACCAGTCAGAAATGAAGAATACAATAGCCGAGATGAGTACATTTTGGGGAACCAACAGATTGGATGAAGAGGAGAATCAAATCAGCATTTTAGAGGATGAGGTAGCAGAGGACACCCAGTCAGAACAGCAACAAGAAAAAAGACTCCAAAAAAAATGAAGGTAGTTTAAGTGGCTTCTGTGACAACATCAAGCATACCAACATTTGCACCCTAGGGATACTACAAACAGAAGAGAGTGAGCAAGAAATTGAAAACCTATTTGAAGAAATTATGGTGGAAAACTTCCCTAACCTGTTGAAGGAAATAGACATACAAGCCCAGGAAGCACAGAGTCTCAAACAAGATGAATGCAAAGAGGCTTACCAAGACACACCACAATTAAAATGCTAAAGACAAAGAGAGAATCTTAAAAGCATCAAGAGAAAAGCAGTTAGTTACCTAGAAGGGAGCTTCCATAAGACTATCAGCTGATTTCTCAACAGAATCTTTGCAGAAAGGATTGGCAGGAAATGTTCAAAATGGTGAAAAGCAAGGACCTACAACCAAGATTACTCTACCCAGCAAAGCTTTCATTTAGAATCAAAGGACAGATAAAGAGCAGACAAAAAAACAAAAAAAAACAAAAAAACCTAAGAGTTCATCACCACCAAGCAAGTGTTACAGGAAATGCTGGAGGGACTTCTTTAAGGAGAAAGAGAAGAAGAGATTAAAAATATGGATAATAAAATAGCAATAAGTATGTATCTATCAACAAGTACTTCAAATGAAAAAGAATTAAATGTTCCAATCAAAAGATAGGATGGCTGAATGAGTAAGAAAACAAGATTCTTATACATACACTGAAAGTAAAGGGATGGGAAAGATATTTCATGAAAATGAAAATGAAAAGAAATCTGGGATAGCCATACTTATGCCAGACAAAACAGACTTTAAAACAAAGAATAACAAGAGACAAAGAAGGACCCAGTAATCCCACTTCTGGGTATTTATCTGAAGAAACCCAAAATACTACTTTGAAGGGAAATGTGCATCCATATGTTTATTGTAGCATTATCTACGATCGCCAAGATATGGAGGCAACTGGTGTTCATCAAGAAGAGGTGGAACACCGCTGGAATTAGCTATAAAAATAAATAAATAAATGAATAAATGAATAAATAAAATCTTGCCATCTATGTATAGTATCAGTTGGGTACTAGATTTATTGGGGTGATCACTTTGTAAGGTATGTAAATGTCTAATCACTATGTTGTATACCTGAAACTAATTAATATTGTATGTCAACTATAATGGAAAAATTAAAAATATTTTTTTAAAAAAGCTTTTAAAAGAAAAAAATGAACTGCCCCACTGAGCCAATCAGGCCCAGAACTCTGAAAGGTAATAATAAATTATTGTTTTAATCACTTTGAGGTTGTTACACATTTATATATAGTAAGAACAGCAGTTAGCAGTTATATTTGAGTGGTAATAGAACTGTAGATCCATGTAAGCTTTTCAGTATTTAGTTTTTTTTGGCATTAAGCATATATTAAGTTTGTAATTAAATTTTTTTTAGCACTTTGGGTTAAGAGTAGTATTGCCTAGAATGTAAATCACGAGATATGGCTATATCCTCTAGACAGAATAAATTATTTACTATGATATCCATAGCACCCAACACAATGGCTGGATATAGTAGGTGCTTAATATTTGCTGAATAATTGATGTATGGGAGAGCACTGAATAAGTTTTCCTATGATGAAAAGCTATTTATTTATTCATGCATTCATTCACTTAGAGAAATTTATGTTAATCTGGCATACTATTTTTCTGACGATTTACTGTCTTTTTTCCCCTTATACATTTATTCCTTCAAGTGATTTTCTTCTCTGCTTCCTTCTACGACTTTCCCACTCTAGGAATGTGAGTATTTCTCCACCCCCGCCCCCTCTGTCCATGCCTAGACAAACGCAGCACAAAAAAATAAAATTATAAACCAAACTCTTTTGCAAATAAAACTTAGATGAAATACCAAAAGCTCAAATCAATCAATATATAAAAAGGATAATACTCATGATAGAATAAGATTTATTTAAAAAATACAAGGATAATATAACATTAGGAAATTGATTAATATTAAAAACTATGTTTCATAGATCAAAGGAAAAAAATATCATCATCCCAGCTTTTAAAAATATTCTTAGTAAACTGGATCTAATATAACAAAGACTTATATTAAATGTACACTTACTGGGTTATAACATATTTAAGACAGTGTATTAAATTTTAGGAATTAAAACATTAAGTCTCTGCTCTTAAGAACCTAAAAATGAACTATTACTCACAAAACATTACTGGGCTCCTTTTCTGCAGTGGGCCTCTAATCTCACAACTGGGAATTAATCCAAAAGGAGTATTTAAAAATTTTTAAATTGCCCAGTGTTCATTTTGCTATTTTCAATAGCAAAATCTCTTAACCTTAATGTCCAACAATAGGGAGATAGTTATGGAAATTTCTTTATATTAACTCAACGGAACATTTCATTCAGTACCCAGGTTGTAGCAGCAACCTAACACATAGACTAAATTAGTTCAAAGACGACATAGTAATGTTGAACACTGCAGATGAAGTAAAATTAGTTCTACAAAATATTACCAGGTTTCGCGACATCAGCATTACTGACGTTTTGGATCGGATTACTCTTTGGGGGCGGGGGTTGGTCCTGTGCATTGCAGGATGTTTAGCAGCACCCTGGCCCCTAGCAGTGGGAATACTCTGCAAGTTTTGACAGCCAAAAATGTCTCCTCCACATATTACAAAATGTCCCCTGGGGGCCAAATTTGCCTTTGGTCAAGTATAACACATATTCAACACATGACACAATATTCCAATCCTAGTTTGACTACGACTATATAAAAACCTATATACAAATGAATAAAAATTGAAAGAAACAATGAGGAAATAATACTTGCTATGATTATTTATGAAATTTTGGTTGTAATTTCTTTTGTCAGATTTTCTAATTGTTTCAGCCGTAATTTCAGCCCATTTTTTAAGATGTGTTTTCTAAATAGTCCAATTTAGGAAAAGCTCTCAGCACAGGAATACTAGTACTACTCTGGCATTGTCACTTTCTCCTGCTAGGCAGATGCTTTGTCTTCACTTCCTTCATGTCTCCCCTGATTTTCAGTATTCCACAAAGAGGCCGTGGCGAGCTGCACATCTGTCTCCATACATGTGCGTGTCAAGATCAGCGACTTCTGCTTATAGCAGTTCCCAGACGACTTTCTTTGGAACTTTTGATACACCTTTGATACCAGCTGTGATGGTTAATTTTTGTGTTAACTTCACTGGGCCACGAGGTGCCCAAACATTTGGTCAAATATTATTCTGATGTTTCCATGAGGGTATTTTTGGATGAGATGAACATTTCAATTACTAGAGTGAATAAAGCAGACTGCCCTCCATGATGTGTGTGGGCCTCATCCAACCCACTGAAAGCCTGAATAGAACAAAAAAGCTAACCGTCTCCTGAGTAAAGGAATTTTCCTGCCTCACGGTCTTGAACTGGGACCTTGGCATTTTTCTTGCCTTTGGACTCGAAGTGAAATTTGGATTCTTCCCGGATCTCGAGCCTTTGGATTCCGACCGGAATTAAACCATTGTCTCTCCTGAGTGTCTGTCCTCCTTGCTGACGCATCCTGCAGATCTTGCTTATCCTTACTCAGATCTGACCTTTTCAATAGGCAAGCCAACAGCGACCTTTCCCTTTGATTCTTCTTTTACTCTGAGGACATGATTTCGGCAAACTGTTTACATACGCCCTAGAGATAAATGTAACTTAACTTCTGCAGTGGTTTCACTTCCCCACTTTAAGCGCTGGAAGCTGCCAGAGATCAGCAAGGCCCTGCTATGTTGCTAAGAGAGGACATTTTTTTTCCTAGCCCATTGAGTTAACACACATCTTTTGAAATGCAGCAAAAAGGTTTTCTAAGAGATTGCCTTTGGATTCCTTGGTGCCTTTGCAAACACAGCTATGTAGAGTGAGCTCAATGAAGTCGTGCCTGTGATGGGACTGGCTTTACTGCACCAGTGATGGAGAATGAGTTAGACAGGGCATGGCACACACTGACACAACCAATCACCCAGTCATATTGTAGCCTTAGGTTGCCAATGAGCTTTGGGGGGCAGAAAAACTTGCTTCAAGTTTCTAAATATCCAAGTGTACCCAGAGAATAAATTATCTTGTGACGTGCTTCAGGAGGGGGTCTGATTTTATGTGCTGAAATGATGGGATCATAGGATTGAAGACATTGTTCTTAGCAGAACCCAAAGAATTCTGACCAGGGTCATGATATTGAAACAGGCTGGGCAACGACAGAAAATAAACTTAGACAATCTCTGCTTAGTTTTCTTCTTTGTCATTTATGTTCAACCTATTTTATAGGGTGTTTGTCAGAGTCAAATAAAAAATAACAATAATAACAGAAAACACATTGCACTTACTACAAGCCAGGCACTTTTTAAAGCACTTTAATGTTTTTAAAGTTTAAAAACATTAAAAATTACAAAAGCATTCTGCAAAGGTTATGTGCTGTTATTAGAAATATAATCGCTAGTCACTGCTGTTATGAATTTTTGCCTGAGGGACTATATCCAGAAGCAAGTTCTTGCCATAACAGACACGGCAGTCATCACTGAGACATTAATGGTGACCAGGGAATAAATGAATGAGCCAGCCCAATGGGGCTGTCTATCCCCTCTCCAGGAAGCCTTGTGGCCATCTCAACATGGTGGAATTTGCCTTTTCTAACGGAAATACAGACACTGATAATAACATCCACACTGCTTGCTGCCCAGCGGGCAGACCAGAAGCTGCCCAGGTTGTCCTTTCTGACTATTCTCATCAGCCTCTTACTCTCTGTCCTGCAGAAGCCACATCATCTTTCCTTTCTTTATTCTTCAGTGCATCTTCCAAGCACTGGCCATATTTCTGGAGCTTTGCGGTCCAAACGTATCAGACACGGTGGCACAAAACAAAGAGAGAACAGGTTCTTTATTACTTGACCCAACTGAGTCTGTTTATCAAACCGTACTGCTCAGGACTGAAGAGTCACTCGCTTTCAAAAACTGAAGTAAAGATTTATGTCTCCTGCCAAAGAAAAGAGATGAGCAGGGCAAGCATGCAGGGTGTCTGTCCCCTCTGCCCCGTGATTAAGGCAATCGTTCATCCAAGTATTCCTGAGGTAGCCCTGGTATCCAGTTGTTGTCTCAAAAATCATTACTTATAGAGCCTCTTTTCCCCTCCACAGTGTCCTGGTTTGGTGACATATATTATCACTGTATTCATGACCTACTGCAGAGTGCTGCAGTACTGGGGGGAAGATCACAGCTCTAGTTCAGCTCCACCACTGGCTCCAAGGGCTCAGGCAACTCACTTTCCCTTCTGGATCCTCAGTTTTCCTGTCTGCAAAATGGACATTCTCTGTTCTTTTCACAGACTTGTAGTAAGGAGTAAGTGGGTACTGGTATGAAAGCACTTGATCGGATTTGCACCACTAAACAGACAAGGTTATTTTTGTGAGCACAATATAGATCTGTAGCCCGTTATTTCATCCTATTATCCAATAGCTCACTAGGAGGTTTCTCCTTTATGCCAGTGAAGAGAATTCATTTTATAACAGACACTGTCAAAAGTAACAAATGACTTGTTCTGCAAGTGAACCTGACATTATGCAGGTGTCACACTGTAAAGTGCAGTACCCTTTGTGGATTCCCCCTCCCCCTTACCCTTTCCCACCTTAATGAGTCACCATGTAATTCATTGCCAAGGAACAGGGCTGCTCTTGCTGGATACCAGTAAAGAACTTGATGGTCCCAAACCTTTGTGAAGATGAACATTCCTTGTAACTTGGCCTGATGTTTCCTAGGACATTTATCTTTTTGTGGCAAAGAAAAGTCCCAATGCTGGTTGCCAAAACTCTGTGACCTAAATGCACAGAATTTTCTGATAGAATTATTTCCTAATGCAGAATCCTGTCTTCAACTTTTCACCCCATACACGCTTTCCCTAGAGACAATGGACCTGGAGGTATGACTTCCTCAGTGACATGAAACGCTTCTCTGGGCAGCTCCACTGCTGAGATGGGGGTCACCATTCATGAAAAATGTTTCCAGGTAAGCACCCCGGGGATTGGCTCTACTTCATCTGTGCACTTTCTGAACAATTAGTGGCCCAGTGCCATTAGAGAAGTCATTTGTCACACTGTAAACTTTGCAAAGGAATTCAAAGGAAGCAAACACAGATGCAGAACAATGTGACATGCCTGTCCTTAGATCTTTCAGGATGCAATTTTATGAAGCCAGTTCTTAGGGTTTCCTCTGCAAGTAGAGGAAATCCAGTGATTACTTCAAAAGCTTGGACGTTATCTTCTCAAATGAAATTATTTTTTCTCCTCCTTCTTTTTCAGAAGTGGGAGATGAAGAGGAAAGAAAAATCATTCATTCATTCAATAAATATTTACTGAGAGGCCAGACACTCTTTTAGATGTGGGAACACAGCAGTAATTAAATGGATAAAAAACTGCCTTATGGACTTGACATTCTCTTGACATGTCAAAGAGAAAGACAATAAACAAAGAAACAAGCGTATAAAACAGAACATCAGGTACCCATAAGTGACTGGGGTGCAATTTTTAGATGTAGTGGCAAGGGATTACCTTTTTATATCTAAAGCTTTTCAGCAAAAGGGCTTCCCTGCCCCAGACTCACTCACTTCATCTTCTTTGTGGAACTCCCATAGGAAGAATTTTTGACTGAGCCCCAAAACAAGGCCCTGGCTATGCTAAAGGACTCTAACCAATCCTTCCTCAAGACAAGAGCTTGGCAAAGAGTTCCATTATGGTCTTGCAGCGAAATCTAATTTTTGAATGTCAAAAATATTCCCTGAAAACAGATGGATGGCTCCAGTGGACTGAGACATAAAGTGAAACACATAATGATCACACGAATGATTTTAAGACATCACACCCTCACAATTACTAAGCTCCTATGGAGCACCAGACACTATGCTAGCTCCTGGCAGAGCAAAAGTAAACAAGATATGGTGCCCTCTCTCAAAGACAAGTCTAACGGGGTCAACTATACGATGAAGAGACCAGGTTGGTGTTTCTCAAGAGCGCGTCATTTGCATTTGGGGCAGGACTATACGATGAAGAGACCAGGTTGGTGTTTCTCAAGAGCGTGTCATTTGCATTTTTAGTGTGTAGAATCTGATACCCTTCACTTTGTAGGGCTGTTAGCATCCCTATTCCTTATTGTCTTAGTTTCCTAGAGCTACTGTAACAAAATGCCACACGCTGGGTGCCTTAAAAACCAGAAATTTATTTCTCACAGCTCTGGAGGCTGCGAGTTTAAGATCAAAGTGTCATCGGGTTTGGTTTTCTCCTTGCCTCTTCTCTGCACGTGCACATCCTCGGAGTCTCTTCTTCTTCTTATAAGGAAATCAGTAATGTCGGATTAGGGCTCCACCCTTATAACCTCATTTAACCTTATTACCTCCTTAAAGCACTTGTCTCCAAATATAGTCACTCACATTAGGGGTTAGGACTTCGACATAAGAATTTTGCGGGGACACACTTCATTTCGTAACAGTTGCCCACTAACTGCTCAGGCAAGAATAACCAAAAATACCCGCCCCACCCCCCCTCACCCAACACACACATTTTCAAATAGTTCCTAGGACTCTAAGCATTCCCATTCTGATGTTCTATATTGTTGAGAATTTCCATAGCTATTTTAAATATGCACATGCTTATTCGTCTGCCAATGCCGATTTGAGTTATCATTTTCTGTTGACAGGTTAAACAGTTCTCTGAGAGAAGTGCTTTCTTAACTGACTCACGGAAATTCAATGCATTAATTATATCATTAGATAAAACTGATAATATCATCTCTTTTGGAGTTTCCTAGCCCTAAAGCAATACACTATCAAGCACAGGCAGATAGACTTAAGGTTATTATTTACAGACTGCCTCCCTAGATTGAATACATTTTTTGACAAATGAATATCATAAAAATCAATAAATCTTGTTCTGAGATCTAAAGGAAAAGTGATTTAATGAGGAATTTAGAGGGAGAAGGGTCTCAGGGGGAACTAAAAGATGAGTTCTAGGCAGAAGAAGACAAAGCATGACCTGCCAGCTGAGCTGCAGTTAAGATATTAAACACATTAACCAGGAAGTCTTTTGCATGTAATTTCCACATTAATGCTAGCCCCATATATGAGTAGTTACAGTGCCAAGCACAGTAACACAAATATTCCACACATGCTATTATTTGATTTAGTATTGTTAAAAAGTGATTAAAATATAAAGACATTTCTGCATCTCTCTACTCTCCCTCAACCTCCCCTCTACCCCAGACACACACATATGTAAGTGACATATGACGGTGGAGTGACCTAAGAAAGTGACAGGGGGAGAGAGCTGAATAGTGGAGTTATTTAGGAAATGAGATCAAGAGAATTTGGTGAGTGGTTGGTTACGAAGTAACGGAAAAGGTGTAGTCAAAGATGGTGCCCATGGTATGACGTGGGCAACTTGTTACTTGGGAGTAGCACTTGCTGTAGCAGAAAATATAGGAGAAAGAATGGGTTCATGAATTCAGTAGTGATCTGTAGGGCTGTTGTTGGGCAGAAAAAATTTCTGTTGAGGGCCTTTACTCCCTCCACCTCCTAGAAGCTTTGTAGTTGTCCTCAAGCTCTTTGTGTCAGTTTGCTCAGAATGTGGAAAATTGGAATAACGATTTCTATATCATATAGGATGGTTGTAAGGATGAGGTAAAAGAACGTGTGTGACAGTGTCTGGTCCATGAAAGGCACTGAGTGATACAATTTTCTTCACCTTCTTTCTTCTTTCTAACTCTTGGTCTGTTGATTCCACAGATATTGTTCAACCTGACCCTTGAGAACATCAGAACCTACAAGGATGGGTTAAGAGACAAAGGATAAAAGGCAGGGACTGAAAGAGGTAACAAATGGTAGGTGCTGACTAATTGTAGACCAATCTGAAATTGGAGGGCAGGTGCAGAATTGGAGATAGGAGATTGGTATTAGAAAGACCAAATGGAAAGATGTCCTGGAGAAATTTTGCTATTTTCAGTTTGGGCTGATAACCACTCTTTTTTCCCAGCATTTACAAATGAATCAAGTGCCCTTAGCCACAGGCTCTGCTTTATAACATGCATTCAAACTTCAAATTTACAAATGGTGTCCTCTCCTAAGTTCCTGCATAATTGATACCAGTGTTGTAGGTTTCTACAGCTCTGAGGCTCCAAGAACTGGCATTCTCCTATAATATAGCTAGAAATGAAGCCTGCCTAATCTTGATCTTTTGTCTTCAGGGAGAAGAATGGCTTGCAGTCATGTGGGTGCAAAGGTGAGAACATTTGAAGACAACTAACCTTAGAGAAAATCGGTGGCCAAGGAGTAAAATTGACCCTGAACATTTTGGAGTGTGGTGTGGTACCCAGGACAGCAGTCCCTGTTTCCTTCTCTCTAGTAATTAATTTCATGGTTCACGTTAGAGTATCCATGCTCATAATCTTCTGTTACACCCAGGTTTATTCTTGTTAAATCATATTAGTACAATATCACTTTATGTTTGCATCAAGATTCTTTTGGATTAGTATACAGGATTGGGTTTCTCTGCAGCATAATTTACATTTTGCTGCAGTCTCACCAAACAGCTGCCTCTGGAGCCACCTGCTGACACAGTTTAGAATATTGAGCATTTAATATGACTAAAGACAGTGCCATCCGAGCTAACATGAGAGAAACACAATCTAGACTCTGCTCTGTCGAACCTTTTGACTTGCAAGGAGCAGTGGGAAAGGGGATGATGGAGAGAAGAAAAGGAACCAGGGATCGCTAAAAGCACCAGAAAGTTCACCACTAAAAGGAATCTGAACAATTCCCATAGCTCAGGAACATAGGTATTAGTGTACCCAGGTTACCGAGGCTGGGAAAGTTCAATTTCTTGGTAACCATCTTCTCTTTTAAAATGCAAATATTCCTACAAAGGATAAAACCTGACAGGTTTTATTGACAATTTAGTGCGAGCTGTTCTGATCATATAATCGCATAAATATTATATCCATCAACTTGAGCTGCCATAACAAAATACCATAGATGGGTAGTTCAAACAATAGAAATATATTTTCTCACAGTTCTAAAAGCTGGAAGTCTGAGCTCAAGATGCCAGCATGGTTGGGTTCCTGGCTTGCAGATGGCTGCCTTCTGATAGTGTCCTTACATGGTGGAGAAAGAGCAAGATTTTTGGGATTTGACACCAAAACCAGAAATAAACAAGTGGGACAACATAAAACTAAAGAGCTTCTGTACAGCAAAGAAAGCCATCAACAAACAAAATGTAAAAGCAACTTACAAAAAGTGAGAAAATATCTGCAAACCTCATATCCAATAAGGGGTTAAATTCCAAAATGTTCAAGAAACTCATACAACTCAATAGCCCCTCCTCCAAAAAAAAAAAAAAAAAAAAAAAAAAAAAAAAAAAAAAAAAAAAAAAAAAAAAAAAAAAAAAAACCCAAATAACCTAATTAAAAACTGGGCAAAGAACCTGAATAGATATTTTTCCCAAAGAAAACAAATAGGCAGTACAGAAAAAGGTGCTAGACATCATTAATCATCAGTAAAATGCAAATCAAAACCTCAGCGAGATATTACCTGACAACCTGTTACCATATCTATAATCAAAAGACAATATATAACAAATGCTGGCAAGGATGTTGAGGAAAGAGAAACCTGTACACTGTTGGTGGAAATATGAACTGGCATAGCCACTATAGAAAACAGTATGGAGGTATTTTAAGTAATTAAAAGCAGATCTACCATATGATCTAACAATCGCATTTTGGGTATATATCCAAAAGAGATAAAGTCACTATCTTGAAGAGATATCTGTACTTCCACATTCATTATAGCATTATTCACAATAGCCAAGGAATGGAGACAACCTAAGTGTCCAATGGATGGGGTCATGGGTGAAAGAATTGGAGTTATATATAATGGAGTTGTCTTGGACCCATGCTCTTAAAAAAGCCTGTGGATACTGTTACCCAGAAGTTTCTCCTTTTGTTTCCATTCTTGTTTGTTGTGGCGACAATTCATTACTGTCAGCCTTCTCCTTTTTACTGATCTGGTTTGGGTAGCAATGTATTCAGTTCCAGAGGATGAATCATGTTGGTCTCAGCCAATCACAGCAATTCCGTCCCCTTTTGGCAATGATTGGTCTAGTCAGAGGGCATGTGATCAGGTTCTGGCCAATGAAACAGAAGGGGAAGTCTACTAGGAGTTTTTGATAATACGTTTTTCCTTGGTAAAAGAGAGGCATGTGAAAATAAAGCCCTTTTTGTCCCCTTTCCTTTCTTCTTACTTTGGATACTGTGGGGTTACAACATGATGGGAGGAGTTGGTGCAGCCATCTTGTAGTCATGAAGTGAAAAGCCTGATGGGGAGATGTCATCAAAATGCTAAGAATGATGAAGAGGAAGAAAAATATGGCTTGGGTCCTTGAAGAAATCACTGAACTGCTCAATCCATTCCAGACTGCCTGCCTTAGACATTTCTTAAATGAATAATAATATCCTTATGGCTCAAGCCACTGTAAGTCAGGTAGTCTGTAACATAAAACCAAAAACACTCTCAGAGGATCCATCTGAAGACAGTTTCAACTGTTTTCTCATTGACACTCATGCCTGAAAACAACTATGGCTGGAGAAAGGCAGAAGATCACTCATTTATGGGTCAGGAAGAGCTACTTATTTGATAGGTGAGATGGGGTAAAAAAAAACTGAACATGTGTGTGTGGTTTAGCCCTCCTTGGGCTAAGATCTTCCTGTCCATTAAACATTCACCACCTGCTCTCTGCCTCTTGTGCACGTGGGGAGGCACATTACTGGGGCAGAATTTCTCTGCCCTGAAACCGGGAGCGTAAGCCAGTCTAATGCATAGGGAGGGGTGGGAGGCCTTGGATGCAAGGCCAACTCTCCAATCCAGCTTTACTTGTCACAAAGCTGTTAATTTTGATCCTTATCTGATACCTATGTCCATTTCTCAATTGGTTCAGGACTTATGGGGATAGAGAACACAATTGTATTCTGTTAAGAATACAATTCGGGGTTGGGGAAAGGGGTCTAAGTCTTCCTGGGACAGTCAAAGGAGGCTGAATAAGAGAGATGATACTTGAGTTGAAATGAGGAGTAGATATTTTCTACACAGCCAGATGGGAGGTCGGGAGAGAGATAAGGGTAGGGGTGCCAGAAGCAGTGACATTGTGTGAAAGAGTAAGGCACAGAGTTATAAAAGAACAAGCTGTGTTCTGAAAACCACAAGCAGTTGGGCAACCAGTGAGAAGTACACAGTGGCCAGAATGAGGCTCAACAGAAAGGTTCTGAAATGTAGATATTATCGTATTGCTTTTCCTTCTACCTTCTAAGTTCTCAGCTGGGGCATCAACAAAAATAGATTAACAAAAGAAAAACAAATGGAAGTTTATTAATGTGTGTATCTCACACACACATGGGAGAGACTTAGG
>NW_006439568.1:3604584-3615671 GCF_000325575.1 Pteropus alecto | reverse complement strand
TTCTAACACCTTCTACAAAGAACGACAAATCTATAGAGAAATGACAAGACAAAGTAAAGCAGTGTTAGGCTTCCGGGGGAGGCAAACTGCAGGAAGGTAAATATATGGGGGGAAACTAATGGAGTAATGTTTTTTCACAGATTCCTCTGGTGCTGATGAGTCTAGAGCCATCTCCAGTGAAGGAGAATTTATATCTTGCCTTTAGGCAGAGAAGTGGGAGGGTAGAGAGAGATTTTCCTGCATCTTTTTTTTCTTAATTGCCTTTAGCTCAAAAACAATTTTTATGTCAAAGAGGCATATCTGGGGTGACAGAATCTGGTTTCCTTCTGTTCGTGGCCAAGTAGTTTCCATAGCTTTTTTCCTGCCAGTAAAATTTGGGTATCCAAAAACCTCTTATCATGTTGTGCTATCTCTGTGCCCTTCAGTTCCAGCTGATGTAATACTTTCAGAAATCTTGAGGCCTTGGCATGTCAATTTATAATTCACTCTATTAGACAAAAGCTGCACTCACACATCTTCATGAGACAAGCCCTTCTCTGCCATGGCCTCTTTGTGTAGTTGCTATGGGACAAGACCCTTAAGACTCTTGATATCCCATTGTTTAGCAGAGAAGTTCTTCAAGACATACCCTAAGACCTGTAAAAGGCCTTTTATAATTTGCTGACCCTTATTCAGACCATGTTTTTCTAGTACCCAATATAGAATCTTTTCCTAGAAGCTATTTATTAAGTGTAACATTGTTTGCCATCTGGAGAGGCTGAGGTGAGAAAAATTTTTTCAAATGTAGTGGGTTCTAGCTTCTATATATTCAAGGGCTGGTTCTTTAGTTTATCTCTCTTTCCTTGCATTTTATCATAGGCAGTGGGAATAAACTAGGTGGAACTTTTAATATTCTACCTTGATCTCCTTACCTAAAACAGAGGTCAGCAAAATACTGCTGGTACGCAGACTGCACATTCTTTGTAAATGAAGTTTTATGGGAACACACCCATGCCTATTTGCCTATTTTGCAGGTGTCTGCTTTTATGCAGTTGTGGCAAGGTTGAGTAGGTACAACAAAATGGGATGGCCCAGAAGCATAAAGTATTTACTAACTGGCCCTTTACAGAATGAGTGTAACAACCCTTGACCAAGATTACTGAATCACTAGGTCCACCTTTTATTTTCCATGTTAGCTCAGATGGCAATGTCGCCACATTTCTGCCACCGCCTAACGAGGCCCCTTTCTTCCATCTTCCACTTTTCCTCACTTTCCTTTAATCCCTCATTGACAATCTCCTCAAGATCCTTAGGCCTCCACTAACACCTTACTTAAAGATCTTCCATTTTCTAGCTGCCACCTGTTCCCATAAGCAAAGTCATACATTTTAGGTTTTTGTTAAGGTAGCACCAACTTCAGTGTACTAAATATATTCTGGATGTCTATAACTGTATAACAAATACATTCCAAAACTTAGTATCTTAGAAAAAAAGAATTTTATTATTTCTTTTATTATTCTTTATTATTTCTTCGTGGTTGTGGGGGTAGACTGAACTCTGCTAGGTGGGTCTCTCTTGGGACAGTATCATGGTTACAGTATGATGTTGGTTGGAGCTAAAGTCATTTGAAGGCTTTTTTACTCAAGCCAGAATAGCTTCAGTGGCTTCTCCAAGTGACCTAGGCTTCCTGGCAGATGGCTGGGTTCCAAGAGCAAATATCTCAACAAGAGAATAAGAAAAAAGTGCAGGTCATTTTTATGACCTACCCTCAGACATCACATATCATTATTTCCCCCATACTCTATTGTTAGAGGCAGTTATGGAAAGGTCACTCAAGTTCAAGAAGAGGCTACACAGAAGTCAACACTGGATAAAAAGAGTGTCAACATCACATTGCAAGAATAACATGTAGCATGAGAGACATTGTGGTGACCATCTTGGGATACACTGTGCTGCACACACTGCCACTCATCTATAAGAAATGTCATATTTCTCCACTTTTACAAACCAAAGTATGTTTATCTTGGTTTGCTTTGGTGAACCTCACTGATAAGATTTGTTGGAAAGTTCAAACCCACTCATATTCTTGCCCTCCCTTAGAATTAAAGTGAAACTACACACACCAGAAGTTTTGGGCAAGGGAGGTGACAAAAAGGACTCTGGGCTTCTGTATAACCTGATGGATGGTTGAGAAAAAGAATACTGGAGGAGGAACAGGTTTATTTAATTTTATTTTGTGTTTGTATATGTATATGAGAGAAGAAAGAAGATTTTGAGTTTTGACATTTTAGTTTTGAGGTATTACTGAGACTTCTAATGTGAGATGTCAAGTAAACCATTTGGTTATAAGAGTGAAGAGCTCAGAAATGTAGCCTGGGCTGGAGATATACATTTGTGAGTTGTCTATGTTGGTGGTATTTTAAAAAGTGAGAATGAATGAGATTTTCTAGATAGGGAACATTTGGGGATAAGTGGAGAGGGTCTAGATGGCCTTGAGAAATCTCAACAATTAGTGAAGACCAGGCTTGTAAAAGAGACTAATAGGACTGACTAGAGATTATGGAGGAAAAGGAGGACAGTGTGGTATCATTCACAAGAGTTTTTCTAGAAGAAAGGAGTTCTCAGCAGTGGCAAAACTCCTGGGGGAAAAAAAAAGCAAACTAAGGAACTGAAAAATACCAGTTGTGATAACAACATGGAGGTCATTAGTAATCTTAGTGATTTACTGTTTTTGCTGCAGGAGAAATGGGTTAAAAGGTGGAGTGGGAGGTGATAAAATGAAAGCATTGTGAGAAAAAAAAAAAAACACAAAACTTTTTTAAAGCTGAAGCAGTATTTTGGGATGGGCCTGGGAGAATTGAGAGGTTAGGTGATAGTGTAGGGATTCCAAAAATGTGCAAAGTTGAGTACTAGTAAAGGGCTTTTTTAAATGTGAAAGACAGTGGTTCACTGTGGTAACAGGGGGGAAGGAAGAGAGTGTCAGGGGTGCAGACTTAAGCAGATTTGTGTTTGGCTTGTAGAGATTGGCTTCCACTTTCTCTGTAACGAAAGGGGAGAGATTAATTGTATCTCCAAATATTAGTAATAAAGGTGCAGTGTAAACTACTTGTTTTACATGTGGATGGATGCCTTAGCACCCCCACCACTTCGCAGCTAGCTAAATATCCATATTCACAGCGGTGGGAACAGAAACAATAGGTGCTTAATAAATACATGGTTTATTTTGATTATGATTCTGATGATGATGGTTATAAATATCTGATGATACCCTGATGTCAAGGAGAAGTATAGGCTCTAATCAGTCCCCTATTACAAGGCTCCTGACAAGTGTGAAGACTGAGGCTCACAGTTGGTGAATGACAGCACAAAGAAAGGAAATCCACACAAAGGAAGGAAATCCCACCCAGGGTTCTACGGGTTAAGATCAACGAGAGGTGACATCACTGTTTGCTAGAGAGTCTCCGGCAAAGCCTGTCGGGGAAGAGAGGGGACTTCCGGTTTCTGTCCGCTGGGTTTGAGAGTTTAGGACCCTGGGTTGGTGGGGTGAGAAAGAGCAGCGACTCCTTCCTCCCAGACAGCTGAGCCCGCTGGGGCGGCAGGATGCCTTGTGTGTAGCCCCCGGAACAGTGAGTTCTTTCTCGCGGGGAAGGGAGCAGAGGGCTGCGGGCAGGAGTGGCACTGCACCGCCTGGGCTGCAGTGTCCATCCCGGAGCGGGGTCCCGCTGCTGTGAGGGTCAAGGGCCCAGCCTCTCCCTCTAGCCAGGCCACTGCGCCCTCCCCTCACCCATCCCTCGCCTGCAGAGGCCTAAATGATCTTGTCAGTTGGACACGATCTGGTCTCCTGGAACTTCATCCCTCAGGGCACCCAGCCTCTGGTTCCTACCAGCTAAGGCGCAGGCAGTGCATTCAGGCCCCACCCTAGTCCTCTATTTACTCTGACAATGAACCTTGGCCTTTTCGTGGAGTGACGCCTTAAAGACAGCCTTTTAATACCATTCATGGCCTTGAGTTTGCTGCCATTTGACTGAGCCAGTGTCCCCGAGGGCTCCTCTACTACCAAAATGAATAGTTTCTTAGGAAAAATGCTGGCATGGGTATCTGTTACCCAGGCTCTAGCTTCCTTTTAATTTAAGGACTTTGACAGGAATATGTAACTCAGAAAGCAAAACATCGTACTCCACGTAAACAACTTTCTTTTTTTTTTCTATTCAAGTGCCCGGTTTTTCCCACTCAAACACGGGATATTTATAATTAAGACTAGTTTCACCTTTTCTTATAACAGACCCCTAATTCTTGAGGGTGCTTTGGGAATGCCAGCTCCCTTTGGTATATGGTCTAAAGATGTTAATCTGTTTCCTAAAAATCCAGTCAATATATTCCAAAATAAAGGTCCCCTTTGAGGATCATTTGCATTTGGGGTTATGCCCAGCTCTGCTTCCTGCTCTAGTTTACTGAGGGATGACAGTGCGAAACTGTCCAGACAGGCTTGGGACTATATCCTGCTCTACCGTTTTCAGATTGTGTGTCCTTGGGAAGGTTTCTTAATGTCTTTTTAGCTCATCTATAAAATGCTGGTAATTGTTCATACACCTCAGAGAGCTATTGTGAGAATTAAATGGGCAATATGTGTAAATTATTTAGTTCACTGCCTGGCACATAATAAGCAGTAATAGGGTAAAAATCATAACTATACCATTTTTCATTTTTCATATGTTTGCCTTTGTAAATCCTTTTAGGCTCTCATTTCTCTCCGGTTATGCATTCTTTATATCCTGAAATGGGTGCAAAGTTCCCATATAACTGCCTTCTAGTGATAGCTCACATTTCCCAGTCCCTTAAAGTAGCTCAGTGATTGTCTTTGGCTTCAAAAGAGAAAGTTTAGGCTGTTATGGATAGTGTGGTTATGATAGATTTAGAGGCAAGGAAGAGGTCCCTTGTTAGCCCCCTTTTTATTTTGGGGTTATTGTTTATAATTATTCTAGCTTTATTTTATTCTAATTTCTTAATTACTGGTTATATAAATCTCACTTTCTTCTGAAATTGACTTCAAAGGTTTCATCCTTCTGTCAAGAACCAAGTTATTCTTTCTAAGCTAAACAGGGTGCTTTCTCTTTAGCTGCTTCTTATACTTACATATTGATTCCTTGAAGTGTTATTGTTGGTGCTTTTTCCAAAAATCGACTTTGTTTTTTCAATTAAAAGTGTTTCTAAACTCTTAGTGGACAGTGAGTATTAGTATTTACTCTATTTTTGAGCCTGACCCTTTAATGTGAAGATGTAATTTCTTTTTTTATTATTTTCTTGGAAAAGGTAAATCAGATTAACCTTTAATTCTAAACACCGAGAAAAGATTTTCTACAAAGACTTCTAAAGACTTATGTTTCTTAGTTTCAGTATTAACAGAACATTCTATACCTGTAATTATTATGTTACAGTGGCTGGGAAGGAAGGAAGAATACATTTTAACAAATGCCTCCAAATGTGACCTGTTTCCTTCCACAGGATTTCTGATCCCTAACGGCTGTGATCATTGTGATGGAGCAAAAGAAAAAGCTGTTGGTCTCAGATACTCTAGAGAGGGAGAGTTTGAAAAGTTCGTTTACAGGTGAGGGATCAAGAAGATGATCTGAACGCTTTGGAAATTCATTATAAGATACACTATAGAGTATGGGGCATTAGAATGAGATAAACTTTAATTTGATTCCCTGCTGCATAACTTACAAGTTTATTAACTCTTACAGCCTCAGTCTTGTCATCTTTAAGAAAAAAAGGAATGATAATATCTGTCTCTCATATTTTTTAGAATTAATGAAATACCATATGCAAACTACTATTCTTATAGTGGGTGTCATTATTTCTATATGTGTTCAGATTTTAAAGCATTGTCTAGTTTTTGCCTCAGATGGCATGCTGGGGCATACTCTTCAGTTTCTTCCCTACTCACATCCCCTTTTTTCTTTTACGTCTTCGAGAACAAAGTTAGTGAACTTATCTTTAAATTGATATCCTCCTTTGCAACTGCTGACAACTGTTCAAATACAGTTGACCCTCGAACAACATAATATGGGTTTGAACTGTGCAGGTCCACTTATACGTGGATTTTTTTTCAATAAATAATGTAAATGTGCTTTCTCTTCCTTATGATTTCCTTAATAACATTTTATTTTTTCTAGCTTAGTTTATTAGAAGAAAACATTATATAATACCTGTAACATATAAAATTTGTGTTAATTGACTGTTTATATATGTTTGGTAAGGCTTCTGGTCAACAGTGGCTATTAGTAGTTAAGTTTCAGGGGAATCAAAAGTTATATGTGGATTTTGACTGTGTGTGGGGTGGGGAGGGGGGTGCCTCTAATCCCCTCTAACCCCCGTATTGTTCAAGGGTCAACTGTGCTTGATTATTGTTGCTAGGTACAAAATATTCACCTGTTTCTGACAAACACATGGAGTAAAAGAGACAAAACTAGCTTTAAAATTTTTTTATGTGAAATAATTTTCGAGTTTTTACTTCATTATTCTCTCTCTCACTGCAATTTAGAATTTCCTTCCCCTGGGAGATTAGGGAATATGTTTAGAATATTTGTTTATTCTTGCAGGAAATGAAGGGAAGAATAATTTGGAAACTGTTCAACACTGTAACCCTAAGGCAGAGAAACTTAAAGAGAGAACTTCAAAATGGTTTAAAAGAGATGGCCCACAAAACTGTAAACGTGAGGATTCAAAAGAAATGCTACTGACCTGGTCCCAAGGGGATGAGATTTGGTGTGATATCTATGAGAACGATGGCAAGTCAGAGAATCAGGGAAATTCTACAGAAAAAGAGGAAGAAAAGCCCAGTCACTGGGGATGGGACCCAGGAGAACACGCCAATGCCTCTGTCCAGCAGAATTCATCCTTCAGAGACAAGCCCTACAAATGTTCTGAATGTTGGAAAAGCTTCAATAATAGTTCTCATTTGCGTATTCACCAGAGGACCCACTCGGGAGAAAAACCTTATAAATGCTCTGAGTGTGGGAAATGCTTTAGTAACAGCTCTCACTTGATTCAGCATCTGAGAACACACACAGGAGAGAAGCCGTACCAGTGTGGCGAATGTGGGAAAAGCTTCAGTAATACCTCCCATCTTATTATCCATGAGAGGACTCACACGGGAGAGAAACCCTATAAATGTCCTGAGTGTGGTAAGAGTTTCAGCAGCAGCTCTCACCTTATTCAGCATCACAGATCACACACAGGTGAAAAGCCATATGAATGTCCTGTCTGTGCGAAATGCTTCAGCCACAGTTACGTTTTAATAGAACATCAGAGGACTCATACTGGAGAAAAACCTTATAAATGCCCTGATTGTGGAAAGGGCTTTGGTCAGAGTTCCAGCCTAATTCGCCACCAGCGGACACACACAGGCGAGAAGCCATACAAATGTCTTGAATGCGGCAAAAGCTTTGGTTGTAATTCGACGCTAATAAAGCATCAGAGAATTCATACAGGAGAAAAACCCTATCGGTGTACAGAATGTGGGAAGAATTTCAGTCGAAGTTCAAACCTCATTACACATCGGAAAACACACACAGGAGAACAATCCTATGAAAGTTCTGAATATGGAGAAAGTGTGCATCAGAACTGCAATATAATAGAAGAATGCAGAATCCAGCCAGGAGAGAAACCATATAAATGTTGTGAATGTGGAAAGAGTTTTGGCCTCAGCTCTCATCTCATTAGACATCAGAGGACACATACCGGAGAAAAACCTTACAGATGTTCTGAGTGCTGGAAAACGTTTAGTCAGAGTTCCACCCTGGTGATTCACCAAAGGACGCACACAGGAGAGAAACCTTATAAGTGTTCTGACTGTGGTGAGTGCTTCAGTCAAAGCTTTAACCTCATCAGGCACCGGAGGACCCACATAGGAGAAAAACCTTACAAATGTACCGACTGTGAGAAATGCTTCAGCAGAAGTGCCTACCTCAGTCAGCATCGGAAAATTCACATAGAAAGGTCTTTTGAGTCTCCTGAAGTTGAAGATTTTCCTTGTGAATGGACTTGGAAAAACTGTTCAGGGGATATGGCCCTTATCTCTTCATTTGCAGTTCCAAATTCATCATCCTCTTAAGTCCCCAAGCCTGTTTCTTTTTTTCTCTTCTTATTGGCCCATTACAGTTAAGGTGTTCTGTGATCATTGTGCTACGATGTTTCTGTGGTTTGTCTGTCAAAACATTTAGAAAAAGTCAACCTCTCAGTTTAGAGCATAGGAAGACCTAGATCGTTGAATCTGCCCAGTGAGATATACTGCCAAGGATAGAGAAAAGTTATTTTTGATTTAAAGTAATATAAGATGAGCTTCAAAGGAAAACATAAAGAGTAATCGTGGGAGTAAATAAAAGGACACCGCAGAGCTTGACTCTGAGATTGACATTGAATTGTCTTATTTTCTCTGGCCTAATGGGGTAGCAATAAATCATTACTGGCCTCAGGGATTTTCCCAGAAAAAAAGATTCTTTTTGAACAAATCACGTGATTTCCTGGCCTTTTTGCTGGGTCTTAATAAAGAAAAGATTCATTTTTTAAATTCATTTTTAATTGCTGAACATTAACTTTTGTATCTAGAAATGCACTGTCCAATATGATAGCCACTAGCCACATGTGACTATTAAAATTTATATTAATGAAGAGTAAATGAAATTTAAAATCCAGTTTTTTAGTCACACTAGCCACTTGCGAAGTGCTCAGTATCTGCCACATGTGACTGGTGGCTGCTGTACTGGATATCATAAAAAGTATTTTAAGATCATCTTTCTTGACAGACTCACAGATATTTCCTATTTGACTCATAATATTTCCTATAAATGCAGTCTGGGATTTCTGCTCTCCAAGAGGGATTGCAGTATAGGATAGAAATGTGTTAAAAGGCACTAAATCTAGGGACTGGCTGTTCTAATGATTGTATATTTTAATGTATGTTCAACCATCTCGATTATCTAGCGATATGGTCTCATTGTCTTGGCCAAAGCCAGATTAGGAGATGGGATACTTGAATTCTGTTTTAAAAATTTTGACAAATAGTTTTTATCCTTCAGTTTTCCTATTTCATTATCCCTGGTCATATTAAAAACTGTTTTTTTAAAAAATAATTAACCCACTGAATCTGAGCCGGTGTCCAGGGACAGTCTGCCATTGGAGACCGAGATTCCTTAGATGCGGTCTTAACAGTTTTCTTTTGCCTCTTGACTTATGTGGTATCAGACCAGATAACTGAGACCCCAACCGCTCTGCTCATCTGTCCAATGGTAATGATGCTTTACAAAGTATTAAGATATTTCCTATTCCCCTAACCCTCATTTTTTCCTGCTAGATGTGTAGGAAGGTCAAGGCTCCTCAGTTGCCCAAGATTTCATCTCATTTTTGGATTTGGAATATATTTTATAAAGAATATATAGAGACACAGATTAAGAATGTGGAGCCAGCGAGGGCCAATGACAACTACTGCAAAGGGCTACAGCTCATGGGTTTCGGAATTGCATGGGGATTATTTCTTCTTTCACGACTGTGGTGCACCTGATACTGGTGAGGCAATTGCACCTTTTGGTACAGGATTGAAAAATGAAGACGCAAAAGCTAGTGAAAGTATTTAAGAACTATTTGGGGTGATTTTCTGCTTTCAAAAAGGGGGAGAACATTGTTGGGCATTATTGGCTTTTATGTGACCCTCCCCCCCGCCCCCCGCCTAAGCATCTTTTTCCCTTTGTATGTTATATAGAATTGCTCAAATCATCTTAAACTATAATATCTGAGGCCAAGTTTTTACGTTTTTTTGTTTTTTTGTTTTTTTGTTTTTTGTTTTTTGTTTTTTTACCAGATAAGAGTTTGATTGTTTGATAATTAAATTTGGGCATTTGCTATTGAGGCTGAAATTCAGTTGCAAGGTAGTAGCTGTTGCGGAGATAGAAAAATCATCGATCACATGATGGGTGGCAAGTAATTGCTCTGAACCTCATCTGTAAAGTGGAGATAACACCCATTTTGCAGGAGTACTGTAAAGATTAAGTAATTAATTGTTTGCAATGCATCTAACACAGTGCTTAAAATATATTGGATTCAGCTTATTGAATTTTTTGTTGTTCATGAAAGAAAAGATTCAGTTTAAGTCAGGTAAGAACAGAATAGCAAGTTCAATTTAAGTTAATCTGCGTCTGAAGAAATTAACAACAGGCACAATTGATGTCCTGTCATCACCTATACTATGTTTTATGACTTCCCACAATTATGTAAAACCTAATTCACAAACCTTGATGTCTATAGGAATATAGATGTTCACATTTTAAATGGGTGACAATAGGCTTCGTTAGTTTTGGCAAGAATCTTGTCTCTTTGAATTAAGAATTAGGAAAACAGAAGAAAGATTTGTCACTTACGGTGGAGAACATAACAGTCGAATTTAATCATATTTGATGCCTTTGCCTCAGTTTCATTATTCAGCAAGAAGGTTCTTCATTTAGTTCCCCAAGAAGTAAATACTCGGTATTGTCTATTTTTCTTGCCAGCACAAAGGATACAGCACCTGAAATAAAAAATTCTTATTTGCAAGTGATTTGTTTGTTTCTTCTTAATTAAAGAGAAGATTCCTGTATTCTTTTTTCATACTCAAAGAAGGGGCTTATATTTTTTTCCCGACAGTGGAATGAGGAAATCCACGTTAACATATGTAGTCATAAATGTATTAGGGAACCCACTCCCAAACTGCTGTATAGCCTACCATAAGTTTTTATTATAGTAACTGGAGTAAAGGTTTACTCCCATCATTCCAGGTCATCCAGGTTGGATCTACCAAATGGGCCTTCTTCTTAGTGCTGTAGAGTTTCCTCATTGATGGTGAGAGGTAGTGGAGCCTGGCGCTGTGACTATTGCCCCTTAGACATTAATCAAAGATATTCATCACCAGTCTCTCACTTTCTGAAATCATGATAATGACATAACTGTCATTGCTTCTTTATTCTGTATTTGAGTTTACGCAATTCCTTTCAAGCAGTATAGCATTCATTCAACAAAATTCACCTGATTCCTAACGTGTTTAACAGAGGTCAAATGACAGTGGGAGGGGAATTAAGTTA
>NW_006439568.1:3570539-3604561 GCF_000325575.1 Pteropus alecto | reverse complement strand
AGGGAAAGGCCGCTTTTCAGATGACTATTTTTGCCAACCCTCAAACTATACTTATTACGCTGAACTCTCCTTCAAATGTAGTAATTTGGTAATGCAAGGAGCTAGAGATAACTATAGATTAAAGTGAGTTAGGTTTGTACTGTGTAATACAAGTATGAAGTTCGACACATTGCTTTGCACACAGTGGTACCCGATACCGAATGGGTGTCACGTGCTTATGTTTTATGCTAATGTCCAAGAGTACGTGCCCTTCCAGGACATGCGTTCCTACTAGACTGTCAACTCCTTGAGTATAGAGAATGGATTCCATTTTTGTAATCCCAAAGCGTGACACAAAGCCTCAAATGGGAAGTATTTTTTGGTCTTGGTTGAGGGGTATTCGCCAATGGATAAAGTCTACTGGATTAGGCTGTATAGTCACAGCATCCCCCTAGGTCCCTTTAACACCATTACTTGTCCAGTCCACAGAGGCTGGGCTGGCTTGGAAGTGAAAATGACTGCCCTAGGAGGCTGGGTCTATCCTCGCAGTAACCCTACTGGACCCTTAAAACATCTCAATTGTTCAGAATCCTATGAAGGTAAGACCCTGGGGTTTTTTGTTTTTTGTTTTTGATTCAGACTGTTTAAGACATTCAAAACCTGTTTCAAATTTATGTTTCCATCACTTACTAGCTTTGTACTCTGTACTTACCTTGTAAGATTTGGTAAGCAGTGAATGAGGTGAGGTACCTGGCACGTCGTAGGTGTTAAGGAAATACTGTTTTCCTTCCCTGTCCACTCTCATTTACTCATAAGGTTACCAAGAAAAGGCTCTAGACACAGAAATGTTTAATCATTTCTTGAAATGATTATTTCTAGGTTTCTAAAATAAAAAAAAACAAAACATCTAGCTCATAGGTTTGTCGTAAGGATCACTGAGATAATGTGCTTAGCAATGCTGGTACCTAGTAATCACTCAATGTTAGTTCTTATTACCTTACTAAAGTGGCTGTAGACCATCATGGGTCTTTGGATCATCTATGAGGTAGCCTCAGAGACCCAGGTATCCTGAGGGACCACTGAAATGGTGCAATCCTTTTGTTATTGTTTATCCCATGAACCTGAAGGGGCATGACTAGGAATGTGAGGCTAATAACACAGCACATCATTATTATAATATGGTATTTGGGCAGCTGCTGCCTTTTCTGTTGGAAAATTATCCTGTTCACTCCCTGATCTCTTTCACGTTTCTTCTTTGACCTCTCTCTGGCCTTAACCTCTTCTGCCTTGTCCATATTCTAACCCAAACTTTGTCTTTTTTCTACCCTTTATTTTCTACCCTCTTCCTCCCTCCTAGTGAAGTAGGAATGAAGTCAAGAATATAGATGGTGCAAATGCTTGGTTATAAAAGATACAGATGACAACAGGATGCCTGGCAATCACGACATCATGGGTATATAGCCGCTTACAAGTAGAGGTAGCTTGTGGGTACTAAGACAGACAGGTTTCTGGTTTAATATTGCTTGACTGGTGAAATCAGTCAATACCCCAGGATTTGACACAATGAGGGATGAAGTGGAAGCCATACTAAGTCAAATGGCCAGATTAAAGAAAATACTAGTTGATTAGACTGACAAACACAGGTTAAAGATTTTTCCCCTTAGAATAGCTTACTTTCTAATCACTAAAGTAACATTCGCTAAAATATACAAAGATATATAAAGTAGAAAATATGTAAAAGTATAAAGATCAAAATAAAAATGATCTATAATCATTTTCTCCCAAGATGACTCACCATTAAAGTTCTAGATACTTTCTCAATAACTTCTTTTCTAATCTATTGCATCTCTCTATATTATATATATATATTATTGTCTTTTTTCCTAATCTTACATCATTTGTCATTTTCCTTGTTTAAATTATTATGAGGTTTTTAATGGCTTTATAATATTGCATTGACTGATGTACCATAAAGATTTAATTATTCTCATGTTGAATAATTAAATTCATATTGTTTCTAGTTATTCATTGTTAAAAATAACACTACTGTGAACAGGTCAATTTGGGTTGTTGTTTTGTTTTGGTATCGTGGCTGTAATTGTTTGGTTTTGCTTTTTTGCTCTGTGTTGGTATACAAATCTTAATGTATACCTCATCTCTAATTATTTCCATAGAGTGAATTCCTAGAAATGAGATTATTGAGTCAAAGTTCATAAAAATTTGAAATGCATATTATCTAATCACTTTCCAGAAATATTTATCAATTTAAATTACCCTAATAAACTAATTTTTTAAAACACCCTTTGGAGGGGGTTGGGGAGAACATAATTCAAGGTCAAGGCTTCCTTCCTTCTTTCCTTCCTTCTCTTCGTTTTTCTTTTCTCTTTTCTTTCTTCCTCTTTCTTTTCTTTCTTTCCTCCTTCTTTCTTTCTTTTCTTTCTATTCTTTCCTTCCTTCCTTCCTTCCTTCCTTCCTTCCTTCCTTCCTTCCTTCCTTCCTTCCTTCCTTCCCTCCTTCTCTCTTTCTTTCTTTCCTTTTTTCTTCTTAACTAAGAGTTACTTTGGGGTGAATCATTTTAAGTACTGGGACTTTCTCTTGTGCAGCCCTGGGCTCAATTCCAGTAAATGTCACACAAGAACCTGTTCTGAAAACTATGGAAGTGATATAAGACCCAAAACCTGGAAGTACTAAGAGGAAGAATGATTGAGAAAAGGGTTGGCTAGGTTAGTTCAATGCCTACTGCTACCTGATTCAGAAAATGGAATGCACTCCAGAGCTAGGAGAGTAAGGTAAATTCAGGTTTGGCAAATGGATGAGTTTCTCTTTGTTTCTAAAATTGATATGGAGGAAAAAGAATGGAGGCTTATGAAGATGGCAAGTTAGATTGCTCAGAAGAATAGAATCTTCATCTTTCTCATCCTGCTGCCATCAACAATCCAGTATAAAACTTGTATTGTCAATTGCAGGCATTAGTGTTTTACTGAGGGGAAAAAACACACACGCACACAGTGGGAAAGGGGAAAAGAAATGTAAGGTGTCGTCATTGCCACTGAGAGAGGTTATACCTGGTTACTCCTACTGATTCTTCAAATCTCAGCTTCTAAGTAACTTCCAAGGTAGGCCTTCCTTGACCCTGATTAGTTTATATCTTACCCTCCAAAGCAACATATATTTGTTCTTTTTTGGACCTATGTGACATCTTTAATTACCTATTTGGTTCTGTCTTCTCCATTAAACTCTAAACTCCTGAATGACAAAGACTGCGTCTGCTCTGTTTACTGCTTTACTGCTAACACCAGCACAGTGTGTGACACGTGGCACACACCTGACACACATTTATCACACTGAATTGCACTGACATATATTCTAATTGTGGCTTTATGAGCAGTAGCCAAAGAGAAAAAGAAAATGAAAACAAAATTCCAAATTAATGTAATTGGCTCCATCACTTGCAATCGGGAAATGGCAAAAGATTGTGTAAGTACTGAGGGGCTGTAGAACAACTAAGTGACTGCCATGAAGTCTTTTTTGGACAAAGTGAGCAAGAAAGTTTTGAGGGTGGTGATCTAACATGCTTCTAATGTGTTACAAATAAAAATTATTAGTGAAAAAGGAGTTGCTCAGTTTGGTACCCAAAAGAGGGCAGAGGGGGTATAAAATGAAGAAAGAAAAGGTCATACTCAATACATTGAAAAATGCTTGCCACATACCAAGTGTAGAGTATACAATCTGTGAATAAGACATGGTCCTTGCCTTAAGGAGTTGACTCTCTCGAAAAGTTGACTCTCTTGTAAGTTGATAATTATAACGCAAGTTGGTGACTGCTTTGATAAAGTGGTGGAGTTAAGAAAACCTGAAGAGAAAGGGATAATCTGGGTCTTAAAGAATTGGATAGTTGAAGGGAGGGCAAAGTTTTTTCTTGCACTGAGAATGGCACTTGGTAAGGCCCATGTCTAGGCCTGGCCTGCCAATTAGATTACCAGAGACAATGGAGGTGTTTAAGTAACAGAATGAAAAGTTCAAATGTACATTTTGTTTGTTTTAAAGTGACTAGATCTTTGGGGAGAAAAAAACCACATTCTAGTTAAACATGCCTAGATTCCTGAGCCAGATTCCCTAGGCTTAGATTCAAGCTGTGCTAATTAGTGGCTGTGAGCACTTCTCTGTACATTAGCTTCCTTAGCTGTAAAGACTGGGCTAAAAATAGCAACAGTTTCATCCTGGAGTTATGGTGGGGGGGGGAGGGAAGCTAATATAAAAAGAAAAGCATTTAGAATGCTGTCTGTACCATGTGTTAGCTGTTATCATGATTAGGAAGTATTTCCCCTGGTCATACTCTATAGCAGGGGTCCCTGACTCTTGGGCTGAAGACCTCCACTAGTCTGCCACCTGTTTAGAACCAGGCTGCACAGCAGAAGGTGAGTGGCTGGCAAGCAAGCGAAGCTCATCTGGATTTGCAGCCGCTCCCCAGCGCTAGCATCACCACCTCAGCTCCACCTCAAATCAGTAGGCATCACATTCTCATAGGAGCACTGTCTCTGGTGTCAAGCTGGGGACCGCTGCTCTACAGTTTATTACTTTTTATAGGTAAGCGACTGTTTTTGTGTTCCATTTCATTGCCTTTGCCTCAGGACCAATTTTTGTTTTTGAATAAGTGGAGCCATGCCAAGATTCAAACATCCTTAAGAGATGGTTATGTAGCATTTAAGTTCAGTTCAGAACGTACAGGAATTCAGAGTTTGTCCTATGCAAGGTAGCACAAATGCTCTTTTTGCCCCAAATTTGGAAGTGGATCTGACTGTAGACATGAAGAAAGTCATTTTCAAAGATTAACCAATTGCCTACTTAATAAGAAAAAAATCTTATAATAATCTCAAGTACAAGGTAATCAAGAAATAATCATCCTGGTGATATGGAAGAGTCAGTGGCTTAGGCCTTCTATAATTTTAGCAATATGGAAACTCACAGATAACAAGCAGTTTATTGAAGAGTTATCTTCAGGAAAATTACTTTCCACACCCAAAATTTTCTTGAGCCCTTTTAAATTTGACCTATATTTCAAACAACTAAATTCGTTGATACCAGTGAGGAATGTTGTTGGGGAAAGAACCAAATTTTGGTTTCATGATGGAGACAAACTAAAGCGATTATTGATAATTAAGAAGATTGGAGAACACAGGATTTGGAGACCAGGAATTTAACTTTGGATTTCATCACTTCTAAGCTGTGATTTGGCACAGCCACTTAATTACTTTAAGTTTCAGTTTTGTTATTTTTAAAAACAAGGTCATACAATGTCCATGAAAGTGTTCGGACACATAATTATTAGCAGATAAAATGTAATATTTGGGGTGAAAAATGATAACAGTTGCCATACTTCCTTAAACTCAGCAAAGTGTCTAGTATGGGATTGCAAGGAAGTTTAGATTTCATGAAGACATGCCATCTCCTC
Source organism: Pteropus alecto (assembly GCF_000325575.1). NCBI lineage: Eukaryota > Metazoa > Chordata > Mammalia > Chiroptera > Pteropodidae > Pteropus > Pteropus alecto. The sequence goes on along the minus strand of NW_006439568.1, from coordinate 3,599,130 downwards.
CCCAGAGGGTGACTGGCTTTTGACATGTCCAAGGACACAAAGCTGGTTAGTGGCAGCCAGAATTTAGGTCTCCAGATTCTAGTCACCTGGTCTTCCTACTACATTGTTGTCATCATTCATTCATTACATACATTTGTATGGAAGATAATTAAGTGCAAGGCATTGAGATAGGAGCTATAGGTGATTGTGATTTATCAGACAGAGATCTTTCTCTCAAGAAACACAGGGACTAGTGGGATGATAAGACTTAACCGTAAGTGTATAGTCAGAGACTGGGACAAAAATGTATGAATAAACTATTACGTGATTTCGTGAGTATCAAAGGAGACTTGGTGGAAGGAGTGACAATTCAACTGTGCTCCAAATAGCAGAAAAGATTTGTACATAAGGCATAGTGTTTACAGTAGGCAGTCCAGGTATAAGCAATAGAGTGAATAAAGGTACTGGTCTTAGGTCTCAGTGCATACTAGGGAGGTTTCGATATTTTATAATAAAAGCCATCTGCCACTCAGACTCTTGTTTTGCTCTTTAGAATTGTCTTGGACACAATTCATGTTTAAATTCCCCAAGGTCACCTCCTCTCCTCTAGGTGGCCTGGAAGATAAGCCAAGATCAGGAGGCAGGCTGGATAGCTTTGACACATCCTACTCACAACAACAACAAAAAAGCCAGACTCTCCGGGTTGCCTGCACTTTTCTCTTAAAGGTGTACTTTCACTTTAATAAAACTTGTGCTTTCTTGCTTGCTGTTTGTTGATTCTTGAATTCTTTCTCTTGGCTTAAGGCAAGAACCTGGTCATCTGAGCTCCAGGTTCAGGGTCCCTCTTTGGACTCCCACCCTGTCAAGCTTTCCAGCATCTTCTTCCACTTATAAGGACCCTCATGATTACACTGGGCCACTCAGATACTCCAAACGTGATAGACATTTAAACTTTAAATACCAAAAATTTATGAGGACTTATTGAGAGTGTGGGGTCTGGGCAAAGCTACTCTTCGCTGATCTCACTACCTAGCTCTCCAAAGATCTTGAGACACTTCGGCTGTGATCAGGCTGCCCTTGGTTGGCAGCGGCAGTAGCATTAAATCACGTAGCCGCATCAGGAAGAGAAGGGACATCTGTTCCTGTCTTAGTGAGGTCACTCCTCTTAGACAGTGGTACATACCCTGTACAGGTCCCTGGAAGAATAACTTTAGGCGCAGCCTATTTTGCCTGCCAACACCGGTGCAAATATCTGCTAGCTATGTGCCCCAGCAATTAGTGACCTAACCTGGCAGCTGATACTCAGCTTTTAGTTGGAAGGACTGACTCTGTGGAGAACCAACTTGTAGAAAAGTTATACCTCACTAAATTTACAAGCTATTTCTTTCATCTCCCCTTTGCCTGGAACAATAGTGTAATCTATCATTGGTTTGTAGTGTTATTTATCAGCTTATTAAGAAACATCTTATATGCTACTGGCTTGTGAAATATTGCTATGATAAATTATAATTCCCACAGTGAACCTGTGTTAAGTATCTGGAAAAAAACAATCTCAATCTCTGAGCATAATTTACCCTGAACAAAACACCCTCATACAATCCTCACGTTTTTGACCGTGAGAGACTAGGGCCTAGGCTCATCAGCGTCTTTAGCCTGAGCACAGAAACAAAGTGCACAGCTGCCTGACAACTTTGGGTTACGGAAGGGAACACCTAGCATTTCCTCCTCCTGGCTTCTGGCAAATGCCTGCCTACTCGTCCTTCCAGCTTCCGCTCAAAAGTCACGTCCTCCACACACCAGTAGCATTTTCTACCGCTGACAGACACTAGGCACGAGACAATGATTGTATCCGATTCATCTCCACGTGACCCCTTGGCGCTACGTAGTAAGTGCTCAATTAAAGCTCAAGCAATGAATAGAAACATTCCAACATCCGGCGGGAGAGTCCCGGCAGGGATTCCTCGGAACCAACTCCGCCTCTCCCGGGGTAGGACCCCAGCGGCCGGCGCTGCGTCACGTAAACTCACCGTGGTACCCAGAGCACAGCCCCAACCAGCCCCACCTCCTCCGGAGCGGGTCCAAGTCTTCGGAACCGCCCACCGAGTGGCGAGCTCCATCCCCACAGCCCCACCCCACACAACGTAAAATCGCCCTAGCGCCTCTCTTGGCGTCACCTCGAGGGCCGCGCCGCCCGCGATTGGTCAAACGTGACATAGCGCCATCTCGGCCTACCGCGCGTGCGCGCCTTCATTGGCTGGTGGCGGGTGTGGGCGGGCCTAAGCGTAGGACGTGCAGGGCGGGGCGGGCTCGCTCCCGGTAGCCACGCCCCCTGGTACCTAGCGTGGGCTGAGAGCTTCCAGCTTTGAGGTGCGTGGTGCCCCGAGACTAGTGAAGGGAGCGCGGCGGTTACTCTGGTTACTACGGAAACGCCGCGCAGGCGATGCTGCTGGAGACGCCGTAGGGAGCCGCCGCCACCGCCCTCTGGGGGAGCTCACTGGAGACCTCCGTCCACCGCGGGGAAAAGAGGTCGCGGACCGGAAGGTTCGGAGGCTGGCAAAACGGGATCCGCTGCCAAGGAGAACTTCTCGAGGTAGGGGATGCGCTTCCCTGTCCTTGAGCTGCAGCCTTGAAACCAAGTCCTTCTTTGGAGGGGAGAAGGCAGCTCGGCAGTTTCCCCCTTGACCGTGGTCTGCGCACCTGGCTGTCCCTCCGGGAGAGGAATCTGACTCTGCGCTTGCCCCGGCAGCGCTATCTTAAGAGGAGAGGCGGCATTTGTCGCAGAGTCAAGATATTTCTTTGATTCCCCTCCCCCCACCTCATTCTCTCCTCCGAGGACACCTGATGCTGGTGAGAGAGAACAGTTTTACAGCACGACGAGCCAACATCAGAATTAAAAATATCGCCCGCGACAGCGCCCAGGAAAAACCCATCTAAAAAAAAAGTGGAAGAAATGGATTGCCTGAAAGAGGAGAGTCTAACTGTTGGAACAGGTGATTTTTAAATACTACTTTCTAAGTCCCGTACAACCTCCTCCCTTTCAGATACTTTTATACTAACTTTTTTTATGATTTTCTAAGTCTGACTTGAATTGTAATCCTGTGACGGTGTTTACGAGAAGTTGGGCCGGTTCCCCGTGTCTCTTTTGGGAACACATTTTGGGGAGAACCTTCGATCACCAAAACCCTACAAGGAAAACAAGATCTCAGCATCAACCGGTGCTACCAAAGGAGGCCTTGAACCATGTGGACTTTTCTTGGCCTTGCCACTTTCACCTATTTTTATAAGAAAAGCGGGGACTTAATCACTTTGGCCAACAAGGAGCTCTTGTTATGCGTGCTGGTCTTTCTTTCGCTGGGCCTGGTACTCTCCTACCGCTGTCGCTACCGAAGCGGGGCCCTCCCGGGACGCCAGCAGAGTGGATCCCAGTTCGCAGTCTTCTTGGATATTCTGTCAGCTTTGCCTTTCATTGGCTTCTTCTGGGCCAAATCCCCCACGGGAACAGAAAATAAGGAGCAGCTCGGCTCTAGGAAGGTAGGTTGAATTCAAAGTGGGCAAATGATGAATGTCTTATTTTAAATTTAGGATTGGGGTCATTCAAATGTAACTCTTTCAAGGACAAAAGGCAGCAGCTTAGATACTCTGGTGTTTGGATTCTCATTTGGTTGGGTTTTTAAAAAGATTTTGACTGTTCTTGACACTCTTAGGAATGATTTGAAAACATTAGCCTTCGCTGAACCATGGCTAAATGAACTTTATTTGATTATGAATAGTGATTTGATTATGAAAGGGGAAATGAAATGTTAGAATTTCATTTTGAAGGAGGACAGTCATTTTCTGTGTTGGGAAAAAAAATAAACGTCATTTAAATCCCAGGTACAAAGGACGGTATGTGTACCTGGGATGAAAGAAACCTGCTGCTGATAAGTCCCCTATCTGGAAGTATCAGCTGGCTGGGGAAAGTGACAGAGCAATTTGAAAAACTGGTGGAGTAAAAATGCTCAGCATTTTAAAACCAGGGGCAAAACGCCCTCCTCTACCCACATCAGTGGAGCCTGGAGTAAATCAATGGAGTGGTGTCCTGGTCAGGTGAATAATTTGAGTACATGTCTACAGTGCATTCATGTACCCAAAGGCTGGGTCTTCAAATACATGTGAAGCTATTATGATCCTTGCAAAAACAGCAGAGGACAGTGGTATGAGATGCGAGAGGAGAGGCTATGGAGGCCGCAACATTAAGGGGCCTTTTGGCCATGGGTATTTAGACTTTTTCCTAAGTGCACTGGAGGGTTTTAAGCATGGGAGTAACAATATTCGCTTTTTACTTTTTAAAAAGAACATTCTAATTGCTGTTTGGCACATAGATTGTAGGGGGACAAGAATGGAAGCAAGGCTATGAGGGAAGAGACTCCAGCAGTAGACCAAGTGAGGGTCGATGGTGACTTGGAGTTGGGGTGAGTGGCCTCCAAAGTAATGTACTCTTTCAGGGTTCCGAGTCAACATCATTTTACTCTGTCCAAAGTACACATTAGCAAGGTTTACAGAAGGGACTTGATAGAAGTTTTGCTCCACCACTTTTGGATGTGAGGCCTTTGGCCAGTTGCTTAGTTTCTTTAAGAATCAGTTATCCCTTTTGTTCCGGGAGATGGCAGCAGCCTTGCTTGGTAGTCAGGGAATTAAATGAATGTTTGCAAAATGCCTGATCCCTAACTGTGTAATAAATAGTAGCTATTAGTGTTAGTCTAAAGGTAGGCTCTGTCAGGAGCCTTTTGAGTAGTGCTGCCTAAGTTCACTGTTATGGTAGGTGTGGGCTGGAGTTGTCTGAGATAACTTTCTTCAGGGTCACTGAGCACTGACCAGTCCATCATGCTATGTGGACAGATCTTGGGGTGCATTGGGTTGGCAAACAGTCAGTGTTGGTTCCACTTGTGAAGGTCTCAGGCTTTCTGCCCATTTCTCATAAAGTAGCAAGTTGTTAGACTGAATGGAGTACTAAGTTTCCATTAGTGCTTTGTCTCCTGGCCAGGCTCTGAAAGACTTGATTTCCTCCAGAGTTCCCTTTCCAAGATGGTATGTATGCGTTTCACAGGGAAAACTTCAGAACAAAAACTAATAAAACATGGCTAAGATGACAAAAGCTTATCTTGTTCTCAAAATAATAATTTAAATACAGTCAGTTATTCTGGCCGTTAAGAAATCTGTACTGATAGGAAGAAAGACTATTGTCTTCTCTTGGTGAAGGACGAAAAGATGATTTCTCTAAGAGAAATTATAAAAAATGGAAAGGACAAGTCTATTATGGAAATAAAGGAAAGCTGAGTAAATATTAGAATCACAGAGAATTAAAATTCTAAAGGATTTTAGGATTTATCTCCCATTTTTTTTTCTCGAGATCTTTTATTTAAAACCACTTCAAAACGGTATTTAGTCTTAATCATTAAGGTCAGAGAACTCAAGGAAGATGGTTCTTTGCACTTCTGTATCTGAAATGTATTCATATTTGTGAATATACACGTCCCACCCCTCAAAAAAAATACTGATTATGGCAGTGAATTGCTCATTCCAAAAAACCCAAAACAGTCACTGTTATTCTCAGTGGGCATAAATCTCTCAAAACAGGACTTTTTCATCTTATGATTAAAGTTACAATTTTTATTGTAAGCCCAATTAGCGAAAGGCTTAATGTTTGTCCTTATTCGGAGGACCAACTAGACATCATCGGCCGGGCTCTCGTAGAGTATCAGATTGGAGGAAAGGAAAGGGGTAAATTATAAATGTTTTTATATGTTAGGGACTAACATTATGAACAGGTCAAGTCCCAAGGGACAGAATGAATTATTTTGTTCTTTTGGAATTTTGTTGAGTTAAATGATTCTCAACTAGCAGATGAGAAGCCAGAATTTGATGATCTTTTTGTTATGTAAAAATGATTTTAGATTTAGATTTTCCAGATGATCTACATGGAGAAAATAAAGATGCTGAATAGTTTGCAACATGAAGTCAGAAGTTGTATGTGATTTGCATCTGGTAAATGTTCAGTAGATATTTGAAGAATTGAGTAGTTAATGATAGAATTTTCCCTATAGTGAGTCTTTGAAGCCCCTTATACACCCTTTTTATCTTTGGCCTGGTGTGGATTTTGAAATATGTTTGTATCACAGCATTTTCTAAATACCATACTTGGAAAAGGAATATACATTTCATTTTATTGGGATATTATTATACATTTTTATTTATCAACATTTTGATATCATTGGTTTTTATAATTTAGATTTAAAAACGGTGGTTTATTTGGTTCGATAATGTTTAGGGTGTAGTTTTTTTCCAAGATGCGAAAGTCCAGTGTGTCTTTAGCAGTAGTATGATTTAAGGATGACAAATGTGGATACATAATTCACTTTTTTTTTTAAATAGTGCGAAAAAGGAACCGGTATTTCAGAAACCACCTTAATAGAAGCAGCTGCCTCTACATCGATATCTTCTCAAAATGATCCAGAAGTTATCATTGTGGGATCTGGTGTACTTGGCTCTGCTTTGGCAGCGGTGCTCTCCAGAGATGGAAGAAAGGTGACAGTAATTGAGAGAGAGTTAAAAGAGCCTGACAGGATAGTTGGAGAATTTCTGCAGCCAGGTGGTGTTTGTGTCCTTAAAGACCTTGGTCTTGAAGGTAGGTTCATATTGAGTTTTAGGAGTTATGTGGTATAAACAAGTACTGTTCACTTTAGACTGTCCTGTCACTGGTAAAAAGGTATTCCATTTTATTTTCATCCAACAAAGCTACTTTTAAGTGCAATTAAAAAGTATAGCAGGAAACGATTTTAGTTTGATCTTAGCATAGGCATGTGCTAAGTTTTTCTTTCATTAGAAATGAAATTATTTTAATGTACTTTATCTTAATACATTATATTTTAATGTATTGAAACATAGTATGGGACAATACACCTGCTAAAGTCAACTTTTTCACTTAATGTAAACATATTTCTACTACTGTTAACCATTTTTTCATTATAATTGTAAGCCTATGCAAAGCATTTTCTCGATACTTCATAATATACTTTACCTTTCTAACTTAGATTAATACTTAGGTTATTTTCAGTGTTTCTTTATTAGAGATAACACTATAGTGAACCTATTCTTGTGTATAACTTTAAAATTTATTAAAACTCAAAAATTATATCTTTAGGGTGAATTTCTTAGTTGAATTTCCAAGACTAAGATTATTAGATCAAAGGATGCTTACTTCTTTGTGGTTCTTGGTAATTATTGTTTTAGTTACTTTCTAAAATGTTATTAGTTTATAGCCTGACAAATAATATATGAATTTATCAGTTGTATTCATTCTCACCAGCAGTTTTGATGGATTTGCTGTCTTACTGTTTTAATTTTATTTTGTTGACTCTTTCTTAAATCCAGTTTTGAACGTTTTCCTTGATTTGTTCAATGTTTCTATATGGTTTAATGTGAATCATCCATATACTTCCTGTCCATTATTATTGGGGTCTTAATATTTTTCTCCACATGGTATCATAGCGTTTTGAAGACAGAGACTCTTTCCATGCCTCCACGTCCTCTTGGTGCCTAGTGTAACTCTGGGCATATCAACAAAATTGATTTACTTTTGAACTGAATTGTTTTGCAGATACAGTGGAAGATATTGGTGCCCAGGATGTAGATGGCTACATGCTTCATGATCAGGAAAGCAAATCAACTGTTCATATTCCTTACCCTCTATTAGAAAACAATCAAGTGCAGAATGGGAGGGCTTTCCATCATGGAAAGTTCATCATGAGTCTCCGGAAAGCAGCCATGGCAGAGCCCAAGTAAGGCTACAGCTTCAAATATATGATGTTAAAGAATGAACACATTTAAACGTGGCCTTTGTGCAAATACTATTTTATAAATTTTCATAAGTGTTTGGGTGTGAGCTAGACCATAGGTCTTATACTAAAATAAACCATAAGTTAGAAGAGCGTTAGATCTTTTCAGTACCTTTGTTGAAAACATATAGAGAATTTTTATTGGAATGGTATGGAACTATTGAGAATTTTTTTTTTGACTAAATTGTGTGATTTTTATGTGGTTGGAATTTAGAAGACATAGTTGTTATAACTAGGGTGTAAGTCCCATGCATGCCCATTTGGGAGATGGGTTTGTGGCTACGATACTGCCTTTTAAAAGTCAGGACGGAGGCTTTCAAGGGGAAATTCCTGTTACATTCTTATGAAAGACCTAGTCTAACAGGACTGGCTTCTCTTAAGTATTAATTAGTATTTGCCTCTAGTCCTTAAATACTATAATTGAGGAAGTTTTAAATATGAGAACCCTTATGTCATTGGCGTAGGCTTAAGTGTTGACAAAGCAAGTGAAGAAGTGGACTTATCCTTAGGACTGAAAGGATTTGATATTTATGGACATAGAATAATGTTTATTGTAGAAAAATGGAAAAATGCTCCCAAAATATAAAGAAGATTCTAAAAATTACTCATTATCCTTCTGACTAGAAGTAATTACTCTGAATAATTTGGCAGATAAACTTTAATTCTGTTTACCCATCTAAGTATGAATTGGTATGGGTATGTAAAGTTTTTCTGCATGTATTTTTTTAATGAATTAAGATAAAATTTTGTTACATTTAAAAATACTTTTTAAGTCATTAAATTAGTAATATATATTCAATTTTAAGAAATTGGAAAATAAAAACCACACACAATTCTAAAACCTTTAAGTGTTTTTGCTCTTTGTCATTCCAGACCCTTTTCTGTATATGTGCGTGCACCTACATGCATGTTCTGTTTATGTGGGTAAACTGGAGATAAGGGATAAGGAACTTATGATTCCTTATCTAAATTGCTCAAGAGTGCTATAGAATTTCTTTGTTTATCTTTTAGTACAAAGTTTATCGAGGGCATTGTGCTGCAGTTACTAGAAGAAGATGATGCTGTGGTTGGAGTTCAGTACAGGGACAGAGAAACTGGAGACATCAAGGTGAGACATGTCAAATGTTAGCTTTTCCTAAGAGATTTTCCCCTTTCTTTTTCTCCTACTCCTTTAAAAAAGTAGGCTCACCAAATTATTATCCAGCAAATGGACTGAGTTCTTTCTAAGCTCTGTGCTAGAAAGAATAAGATAGATTTCTGATTGTAACACATCGCTCTTTAGAGCACTTCGGAATGCTATAGTTATAACTTTGTAAACAAACACCACTGTATTAACAGTATTAAAAACTGAAATAAATATAAACTCGTGGAGAAGCAGAGGGGAACTAGAAGGTGAAAAAAGGAAGGATTCAACATAAAGAGTTGATTAGGATAAAATAAAGAACTATTTAAATCAGAAAGGCAAATATAAGAGACTCTCTGGGGAAATAGCAGAATACAATAGTTCCCAATAGCTGGTTGCTCATGTGGTCTAGTCAAAGGCGAATCTGTTGATTCATCTGGGCTGTTCTGTAGGGTCACCACCTCCTAGAAATTGTACTCAAATGAGGACGAGTGCAAGGTAATGTAAATATGTACATACATCCATGTGTATAAAAATTCTTCTAAGCCCTAACCACTGATTTAAAGCACTTTGTGAAGTTAGCTCTAGAATGAAAGCATCGGATGAGTCCTTTGAATTCGTGATGAGTTTCAGTATTCTATGAGCCATGCTTGCTTTGTAGTTCTTTTCCCCGATTTTTATCAAAATGTAGCTTAATCCCAGATGATTTGGGTGGTTGAGCCTCGAAGGAAGGTGATCTCAGGGACTCAGAGGATGTGCTCCAAAGATTGGTCATGTGTGAACTTAAACCCACGTAACAGCTTTTTCGATAGCGTTATCTTCAAATACTCTCTTTAATGTTATGTGCCAGTATATTTAAATCCATTCATGCACATTTTAAAAGGATGGTCCTTTTACTGTGTATTTCTAACCATTTAGCTGAGTATTCTTTATCTTTGTTGTAGGAACTCCGTGCTCCATTGACTGTTGTTGCAGATGGACTTTTTTCCAAGTTCAGGAAAAATCTCATCTCTGATAAAGTTTCTGTTCCATCTCATTTTGTTGGCTTGCTTATGAAGGTACTGTAGGACTAATTGTAGAAAAATAAAAAGCAACTTGAAATTTGGAAATTATTAAAATATTTTATTTTATTTTTTTCTAGAATGCACCACAGTTTAAAGCAAATCATGCTGAACTTGTTTTAGCTAATTCAGGTCCAGTTCTCATCTACCAGATTTCATCTAATGAAACTCGAGTACTTGTTGACATTCGAGGAGAACTGCCAAGAAATTTAAGAGAATACATGACTGAAAAAATTTACCCACAATTACCTGGTAAGAAATAGGATTTCACTCCTATTGTAATCTATAGTTTGAAAGCAAAGCTCACTTAAAAGCCTTTCTATCTCTAGTTCTCACTAAAGCTGTGTCTAAAATAGGCCAGAGATGAGATTGGCAGGTGAAAAATGCATCCATCCAGTCAATCAGATACACTGGCGCTGGATTATTTATTTAAACTAGCACATAGAAAAAAAATCTCCAAATTAAAAAAAAAAAGTTTCAGTATATTTTTTCATATCAATAATTAAAGCAGTTTTCAGAATAATTATTATCGACAAAATTTTAATATTTTTAAAAGTGTGGATAGCGATCTAAGGTCTGAATTCTTGAAATATTTCTTATACTGAATTACTTTTATGCTTGGTTTTGTGGTAATGGTAGCTACCGTTTATTGAATGTTTACCATATAAGAGGTGTTTTATAAACGTAATTTCATTTAATCTATACAACTGCCCTGTGACATAGGCATTATCATTATCTATCCCCATTTTACGGATGAGGGAACCATGATTCAGAGAGGTTACTTTGCTTCTATATTAGTGAATGGCAGAGCCAAGGCTGAGACCAGGCCCGTCTGGCTCATACCTTCCTGTCCTCAGCACGTGAGAGCTGTAAGGAGCCTGTGAGATCATGTTAGTTTTGAGTTGAACACAGAAAGTCTTAATGAGATTTCAGGCATCTTTGTAAAAACATAAACTTTATGTTTTTTTTTCTTTTTTGAATGGGAAGATCTGAATAAGAAAGAAATGTAAAAATTGTTAAGACTAGGTAAAATGGAAACCCTGCTTGCCAGTTATAGTAATGGAAAACTATGCTTGGTGTAAGTACATTTTGTTTAAGTGTTGTTTTTTTCAGGTTATTTTTTTTTTAAAGTGAAAGCATTCCGTTTACTAACAGAATATTAACAAAGTGAAATGAAGTTCTACATGGACCAACTTATATTTTTAATGACATTTTCAACATTTTAGTATATTTTCATGCAGTTAAACCATTTTTGAAGCTTTCAAATGGAAAAATGAATTATGCATATTTAGGAAAAGGATAGTCAATTACCCATTTTTTTAGCATTTTTTTCTTTTACTGTAGATTGTTTTTTCCAATCCAGAGGTTAATTGGAACAGACTACTCTGAGATACTGGGGGGAAACGATTTCTAGATTTATATTAATACGAGGTTATTGAAATTCTGCTCCTTGCAGGAATAGAATGGTTTCAACATAGGCATTCTGCTCCAGATCTGTATCTCCAGATTACACTGGGAACTGTATGAAAAGAAGGTTAATTTTTTATGCAAGTAGAAGCACAAAACTTTAAGACTGGGAAGTACCTTAGGGATAAGCTAATCCAACCATTTCATTTTATAGATGAAGAAACTAAAGCTTAGAAAGGTAGAGCTCTCTACATGTTATCCTTTTTCTAGTGTACATACCTTCCTGCTATTTGGGAATTGGTAGTAGATTTCATCTGGTATTACCAGAATATGGTGATGACAATACATTGTTAAATATGACAGTTGTCATTTAACATTTGGAAGAGAGGTGGTTGGTTTTCTCCCTATCTCATGTGATCCAAATTTCCTTCACTCTTCATCTAGTTTTTTATTCATTCAGACGTATGTCTATTTACATTGGTTTTCTCTTAGATTCCTTCCTTAGCATGGATAACTAGATGCTTAATAAATAATTTTGTCAATAAATAATTAGTTTTTGATTTATCACAAGGGACATGTGTAACAACCATAACAGATGTATAGTAGGTATTTGTTTATACTTGATAAGAAAATGTGATAATTGGAAATTGAAATGTAGTAAACCATTTCTTCGGTGGGGTGGGATTTATTGCAGATCACTTGAAAGAACCATTCCTAGAAGCTGCTCAGAATTCTCGTTTGAGGTCCATGCCAGCAAGCTTCCTTCCTTCTTCACCAGTAAATAAACGAGGTATTTTATTAAACTTATTGTGTAAGGGGTATTCCAAATATTCACATTCAGTATTCCAAATGACATATACATGATTAAATTTATATTGCTGGATTAATGCATTACTAATACCAACATTAGTTTTACAGTGTCTTTAGTTATTAATAATGGGCGTATATAAATCACTGCTAGTCATTGGGGATATAACAGTTAAATATCGTCCTTGATCTAGAGAAGGCAATTTTTTAGTTAGGGATATAAACATAATTTTGAAACACCTTTGATAAATGCTGTAGTAAAAACCCACTCATGGTACTGCAGATTCACTATGAAGCGGGTGTACAAGAGGGAGGGGAGCTTGTGAACTAGAAAGAGAATAGGGAAGATACTGCTCAGGAAATAAAGCTGGAGTTGGGGCATGGAGAATGAGTAGGGGTTCATTATGTGGACAGTGAGACAGGGACTTCTAAATAGACTGAATGACATCTGCAGTGACCTTGGAAGGCTGAGAAATGGTGACACTTTGAACTCAAGTAGTTTCCTATGGCCAGAGTATAAGATAACACGAGAGTGGTAGAAAGGTAAGATATTTATTTAACATTTAGTTTTAATCCTATAGACAATGAAATTCATTGACAAGGTTTTTTTATAATAGCTTTACAGAGATAACTCACAAATCATACAGTTCACCCATTTAAAGTACACAACTCATTAGTTTTTAGTATACTCAGGTATATGCAACCATCACTACAATCAAGTTTAAAACATTTTTATCACTTTAAAAAGAAACTCGTACCCATTAGCAGCCCCTCATTTTCTCCCAACCTCTAGCCCCAGGCAACCAGTAATCTATTTTTTATGTATAGATTTGCCTCTTGTGAACATTTCTTATACATAGAATCATACAATATGTGAACCTTTGTAACTGGGTCCTTTGAAGTTCATGTTGTAGCATGTATCAGTTCTTTATTTGCCTCATTTGCTATTATAGCCAAATAATATTCCACGTGTGACTATATTACATTTTGATTATCCATTCATCAGTTGATAGACATTTGAGTTGTTCCATTTTTTGATTATTATAAACAATGCTTCTGTGAACATCTGTGTATAAGTTTTTGTGTGGACATCTGTCTTCATTTTTCTTGGGTAGCATAATCTGAGTTCTCTCTTTATAGGTGTTCTGATTTTGGGAGATGCATATAACATAAGGCATCCTCTTACTGGAGGAGGAATGAGTGTTGTTTTTAATGATATAAAAATATGGAGAAAATTGCTAAAGTCTATCCCAGACCTTTATGATGATGCAGCTATTTTGCAGGTGAGGTATTAAATTATTCTTTGATGAAAATGTCTCAAAATAGATTTTTTTTGTGAGGCCTACGAGGACTGGAGCTTTGATGGAGAGATCTGTATGTAAGAGCCTGACTCCTACCAATGGTTTTTTAGGCAGTCTTACTCAAGCTTAAAGAACCTGACTTGTAACCTGTCAGTCATAGAATTTCTAAATTTCTGAATTTGAATATTTTGTAACACTGGATTGCATGGACCATTTTGCTTATAGTGATTTTAAATTTAGCTTCAGGGTCACATAACTCATTGCTCAGGAGATTTTTTTTTTTTGGTAAATGGTAAGCATAAGGCATAACTACTTGTACATGGACTATAAACATCAGTTGGTGCTTTTTTTTCTCCTTACCATATAGTTTTGTTTTTTTTAGGCCAAAAAATCATTCTATTGGACAAGAAAAAGGTCTCATTCCTTTGTTGTGAATATTCTTGCTCAGGCTCTTTATGAATTATTTTCAGGAGCAGATGGTAAGTATAGATATTTTTAATAAATATTGAATTGCAGATTTTTAGCACAGGAACGGAACTTAATTACAAAAAAGTTAGTGATTAGGCCGGAAATAGAAATGTTTCCTGAGTTTGTTGACTCTCAAGTTGGTAGTCCTTTTTAACTCCATCCTTGAGCAAAATTTTTAGCTTCTAATCATTGTGTATCTGTGTTAGACAAGGCTGTTGTCTTCTCTTAGAAGTGACCTTAAACACAGTGCTTCTATAATGTATCATTATTTTTAATCCCTGTGGTCCAAAACAGATCATGCATATTTCCAAATGCATAAGATTGCGATGACCTTTCTGGTCAGGAGTTAAAAGACAATGTGATTGTTCATCTTCTTCTTCCCGAACAAGTGTCATTTTCTTCTCATAGTAGCATTTTATAAAATGAATATGACCTTCAGATCACGTTTGCATTTTGTCCCCTGGTAAAATCTGTGCTCATTTGAAATATTCCCATGCTTTTGCTTCTGGGTCGTCTGTATTCAGTGTAGAGAGGTGGTGGTCAGTCTGCATCCTAAGGAAAGCACGGCTCAGCAGCAGCAGCGTTAGACATAGAGTGGAGGCGACTGTGCCGCCTCCCAACTACAGCTGTGTACAAGTCAGTTCATGGTAGGTTAATGAAACTAGACCTTTAGGTTTTTAAGAATAGCCATAACTCAAATCCCATTACTCCAGATATTTACAAAAACGATTTCTATGACCTGGCTAAAGCCCTAGTGATCTGGTTTGGTGATTTGATTAAAGAGGATGATACAGTACAAACTGCCTTCTGTAGCCTCTATAACCATCGTTTTCACTAAAAGAAAAAACAACTTATGAATTGTGATTTGCCAAATTTTTTTTATGAATTGGCAAGGAAGTTAAAATGGCTGGTTGGGCAAATAAGAAAAAGAACTAAGTTATGAGTTTTCTAAGCTCTTTTTAGTTTTCGAGTTTCTTAAATTAGGAATTGGAATCTGCCAACCAAACAACAAAAACAGTTTCGAAAGATTAGAGGAGGAAGGAGCTTTATTGGAGTACAGATTTACCTATCGCATCGTTTTTTATCTGTAGTAAAAGAACAATCTAAGCATATCTGGAAAGAACATTGATTCTAAACTATTAAAATAGGTATTGGTTGATTATGTTGTGAGGGGTTAAAGAATTATTTTGAGAAGTGTACAAATCTATGCATTATTATTTTTCACTGTTCACAGCTGTTCTTTTTACTTGATAATTTACTGCTCCAAGGTTTGGGTTGGGCATCTAGACAGGGAATTTGGTTTCCAGAATTGTGATTTTATAACAAAAAGAGTTTATAAACTATTTGACATCATTTAATGAGTTTATCAGTAAAGAGTTTTTTTTCATGTATATCATTAGCACCCTAAGTGTGCAAATATTTCGTTTGAGAGTAACCTTAAAATTTTATCTTAGATTCTCTACAGCAACTAAGAAAAGCCTGTTTTCTGTATTTCAAACTGGGCGGAGTGTGTGTTGCTGGTCCTGTCGGGCTGCTTTCTGTGTAAGTTGTTTTGATGACGCAAAGGAAACAGATTGTACAGATATTTTTTAGAATTGTTCAGTTTATGAATTACTGCCAATCTTTCTTTCTTATGTATTTTGTCATTTTATTATCTGTTAGTCTCCAAATAGGAAGGAAGCCCAGAGAAATGGAAAAAGGCAACATTTAGTCCTGTGTTTTCCTTCTGGGAAATAGTGTTGATTAGAAGTTGGTTGTAGATGAGGCTAAAACCCTTGATTAAAATAGAAGCTAATTTTTTTGCCTTTGTGTTTCTCCATATGATCTGATCTTTGGGAGCCATGGATGGATGAGAAATTTATATTTAAAAATTAATGTGATCGGGGACTCAGGAAACTCAGTAATAATTTTGACGGTACAAACGTTAAGTCTTCTCATCCATCTGAATGTCAGTACTGTACTGTTTGGAAAAACCTAGACTCCAACAGACTGGGCCATTTGGGGACTTCGTACTGGGTCTCGAGATCCGTGAAAGAAAACAGCTCAGAACCTACAACTGGTGTAAACTACACTAAGAGGAGTTACCTGCTAGCTGCTTGTAAAAATATTTTCTAAAAATTTGTTCTGACATCAAACTTAGCAGGTAGACACAAGCTTATAAAATCCTCCAAAACGGAGAATATGTTTAGCTTATAGATGATATATAATTAAACTTTTTATAGTAAATTTGAATTACTGGGTCTTACCTATTTTTTTTTTTTTTTCTATTACAGACTGTCTCCTAACCCTGTGACTTTAATTAGACACTTTTTTGCTGTTGCAGTCTATGCCACGTATTTTTGCTTTAAATCGGAACCTTGGATTACGAAACCCCGAGCCATTGTCAGTAGTGGTGTTGTATTGTACAAAGCATGTTCTGTGCTATTTCCCCTAATTTACTCAGAAATAAAGTACTTTGTTCATTCAGCTTAAAGGGGAACCACTTGTGAATGAATATTCGGAAGTCACCAAGTCCTTAGACACTGCTGGAAGATTTACACAGCATTGTACTGTACCAGTCCTAAAGCAGAAACTCTTGGACCAAGATTGGGAATAATCTGTTTCTGAAATAATTTGTATATAAACATGTAAATATATACTTTAACTTGCGATTTAAAATGAAGAGTCAAATAAGATAGAATATTTAAAAGAAATGTTGTTACCATAGAATAGTGCCAATACTGAGAACAGTTTTTCTTTTGAAGTTGATATTCGGGATTAGTTATTGTGGGACACAAATAAAATGGCAACTGAACCCTCATGTCTTCCTGTTTCTTGTCGTGGACTTCCTCACACAGCTTCGTGACGACGGAAAAGAAAACCACAGTGGGAGGTGGAATGCAGGGACGCTTGTCTGTTAAATGACTCCGAAGCTCGGAAAGTTGCCTTAATGTCTCTGGACCTCATTTTCCTCATCCATCCAGTGAGGCATTTTGATAAAGTTCTTTTCTGAGTTCTCTGAAAATACCACTTTCTTACAGGAAGCAACCAAGGGCTGGCAAATTCTACCGTGTAACATTAACAAGCCAGTCTAGGATTATTTCAAGAGACAGTGTGAATGAATAAGTAAGCATTTGTAATACCTGGCATAATGCCTTAAAATCAATTAGATCTTACTGAGTTTACAGTTTATTTGAAGAAATTATAGACATTCAGAGGGACTCATGAGACTTCAGTAAATCCCCAAATATCACTAAACTGCTACCCCTGAAATCAGAACAGTAAAATATAACCTGAACTATTAACGACTTCAGAGTCTAATTAAGGTTAAATGACTTGTAAAGCTTTTATAATAAAAATTTCTCCTTTTTAACTTTTAATTTTATAGTCGAAAAAATTTTTCACTGGCTGAATCACTAGTCCAATCAGTTGCATATATCTATCACTTTGCCTTGTGTTAAAGCAGAAGGTCTGGTGGACAATTTCATTCTCTTGGTTCATGAGATATCCTCTCATTTATCCCCAAGTTCTATTTTCTGTTTAAAAACTCACTTTCTTATTAGATCTGGCCTGTTGAGCAGCCGGCTTGCTTTGGGAGGCCATTTTCCCAGAGAACTCATTTCATACAGTTACTGTCAATTACAAATGGAAAACACATTTTTGAGATGTAGAGGTTGGATGGCTACTGGGCTTACTAGCTGCTTCCCATACACCAGCCTCCCAGGGGGTGACACAGCTCCTTACTTGCCAGGCAACAACTGGCTTCAAAATCTGCCTCTCAGGTGGGGCTGTGAGGCTCCTGCTCCCCTCTGCTGACTAGATGCCTTTTAAAACCTTTTCTACTATGGTGGTGAAAAAAATCAAAACCTGTAAGGTCACCTTTTTCTGTTAGTATTTTAGAATTTGAGGCATTCTGACAAAAGAAATAACTGGTCATAAAATCAGAAGATAAAGGAGCTTAAGAAATCATGGGGCGCTGGTTTCACCGCTGATGTCAGGAGGCTGGTTTGGGACAAAGTTTAGCTGGTGGCAGAACCAGGACTCAGCAGGACTCAGACTGTGCCTCGTAACAAAGCTCACACCACAGTTCCTGGATGTTCTGTTTTTTTTTTTTTCTTGTTTTTTTTTTTTTAACTTGTTTTTCTCCTCTCCAGAGGAGGACATAGCTATAAAGTCAGGGTCAGGGCTAAAACATCTTTATTGATCTTTTCCGGCTGCCACAATAGGATGGCAGTGCCCTTTTTAGGGTAATTTTTATGCAGAAGTGACAGGATTTGGGGAGGGGGAGTTAAAACCTAATGATAAAGCTGTTACCAAAAAAAAAAAAAAAAGCAGTGGGAGTAGGCTTATGGTCTGCAGCCTGGTGCAGGGACTGGGGAGGGGGCAGGCTTGGGTTGCTGAGGAAGGAAGGAAAAGGTGGCAAGCGCAGCTGGAGTTAGGGAGTCCCACAGAAAGGATGATGGGGGACCCCGGAGATCGGAGGAGGAGGAGGATGGTGAACCTCAGACACCAAGAAACTTCCGTGGTCTGTGCTGTCACTACATTTGCTACCAGTCTGGCTATCAGCATGTGCCTGCCAGCCTGTAGTGGGTGTGTCCACAGAACCTACCAGATTCATCTCTGACCTTCCAGACAAGGTTTTTTGCAGTGAATACACACACATTTCTCGAACCATAAGCAGAAGTACAACTTTGGGTACTGGCAATTACTATTTTACTGAAAATCTGGAGTTACACAAATAGTTCTTTAGAGCACAAAAGTAAATGGATTTATACTTAATTACATTCAGCATTTATAAGAGGCGGTACAAAATGTGTTCTGCTTCTACATGATAAAACCGCTGAAATATATAATACCATGATTTAAACATTAATTTTGTGATCTAGTTCCATGGGATATGCATCTTACTCAAAATGCCTGATGTTTCCTACAACAAAGGGAAAAAAACATGCAGTTACATGAGCAGTTGAGTTTCATCTCTCAATTCATTTTAGTGATGGTGGGAAGACCTAAGGACAATACTTTTGTTTAAAGAAGTAGAAAAAAAAAATTACAGGATGGTTCTGAACTCATCAAAAATGAAATTAGGCACGTGTGCTTCAGCAACCTGAAAAAAAACAAAGGAGTTAAATTATTCATACTGCTGTCATTCAGAACAAGTCCAAGATTTTCCACATGAAAACTAAAGAAAGGAAGATAAATCCTTCGGAGCAAGGTGCATCACTGGGAAGCGCCGGACTCAAGGGGTGGCCCCTCCTTGAGACCACTGCCTCTGTTCCTGGTGTTCTAGAACCACCCTGGTATCTAATTTCTTTCAACTGCTAATGTCTGAGGGGTGCTGCCCAGGCCTCCCTCCCCCGCCTCCCCCAAAGGTGAGCTCCTTGGCTCTTAAAGGCACTTCGATCTGCTAGGAAGTACTAAGTGTTAATGTCTCGGAAAAACATCTGGCAAGTGACCAAGCCGCTATACCGAGCCGGAGCGGGAGGAGGAGGAAGGCCCAACAGGCTCCCGTTTTTAGCTGTTCTTAAGGGAAGCCCTAATGGTAGTGGAATGTGGTACTAGGTACTCTCCAGGCGCTGGGAACTGGTATTTTTTAAACGCAGTGTTTAACTTTTTTCTGATTATAAAAGTATCATCTGCTAATTCGAGGAAATTTAGCAAATGCAGGAGTTTTAAAAATTCTCAATCAGAGAAAACTAAAACTTAATTTATTTATATTGTATTGAATTCCTCCAGGTTACGCACACACACCCATACACAGTCACACTCAAAATCAGGATCATATACTCTTGAGTCCTTTACCTCTGTTAAATCTTATATTATGAACATCCTTGCATACATATCTTGGTGAACTTTTGTACGTATATCCAGCAGGTAAATTCCTAGCCATGGAATTGCTGGAATTAGGTAATAAAATTACAAAACTTTTTTTGTATTAGATAAAGCCAAATTTCTCTCCCCAAAGGATATGCCAACTTCACCCCCCGTCACCGGGACTGAGAAGTCCTTTCTTTAAACCTTTCTAAGCACTAGGAACTCAACATTTTACTTTTTACCTACCTGATGGGTGGAAACTAATTTTATTGTTATTTTGATTTGTGTCCCTTGAATAGAAGGTTGAGAATCTTTACAACTGTATATTGGCCATTTGTATTTCTCTTCTGGAAAACTTCCTGTTAATATCCTTTGCGCATTTTTTTTCTATTGGGATTGGGTCAGTTATCTTTTTCTTATTGGTGTAAACAACACACTATAAATCAAGGATACTGGTCCTCGGTTAATACTTTGTCCACTTTTAAATTGAGACATTTGACGAAATTATTAAACTACACTCAGCATTTATAAGAGATCAAATCTCTCCACCTTTTCTTTTTTGGTTTCCTATGGTGTTTTACATAGGAAGTTCTCAGAGCTGGTACATTAATTTTTGTCAAATATCTGCTAATTTGTTTTATTTTTCAAATTAATCTATCTGTAATTTATTTCAATACATGGGAGATGTGAAAAGATTAACTTGCTTTTTTTTTTAACTATATAATGAACTAAATGTCCCAGCACTATTGACTAATACACCCTTTCTCTCCTAATTTGAGATGCTGCTTTTCCTTACGTATGATTGGATGTGCTAGGATTTGTTTCTAGGCTACATATGCTAATCTATTTTTTTTAATCCTAGTCTATTGATCCATCTATTGAGTCTGATACCAGTACTACACTATTTTGATTTTTGTAGTTTTATAATATATTTTAATATTTGGGTTTTTTTTCACCAAAAAATCCTATTTTAGCCCAAGTCTTATAACATTTTTAAGAATGTTTTTTTCAAGTTAAAAAAATTATCTGAGATCTTAATCATAATTGCCGTAAACTTATAAACTGGAAAGAACTGATATCTCTATATCTTGAGTCTCCTCACTCAGAAACATGGACTTCCAAATTTTATATTTTAAAATTTTATAGGTTTTTCCTGAATTGTTCCTTCATATTTCTTGAAGAGGTTATTCTCAGCTATATTATTTCCTTGTTAATTATGTAAATAGGATCTTTTTCACATTTTATTAGAGTATTTATTTTACACATTAATTCTGTAATTGGCTTTTCTCAATTGTTTTTCACATGGTTCTACTGGATATTCAAGGAAGACAATCACCTCCTCAATAAACATAAATTTGTATTCTCTCCATTATACATATTTTTTGTT
Source organism: Pteropus alecto (assembly GCF_000325575.1). Classification (NCBI taxonomy): domain Eukaryota; kingdom Metazoa; phylum Chordata; class Mammalia; order Chiroptera; family Pteropodidae; genus Pteropus; species Pteropus alecto. Next base: position 3,577,930 of record NW_006439568.1, on the reverse strand, counting down.
TCATTTCTTATTTTATTTTCTTGCACCTGCACAACAAAAGTAGCAGCTAGAGTCGCATCACTGTCATAGTCCTGATTTTAAAGAGAATGCCACTGGTGTTTGCTTCATTATTAAGTATAACGTTACTAGTTAATGACTAAACCATCTTTGTCTTTAGCTATAAAAAAGTAACCTACAAATTTTAAAAAATCAGAATGACTTCCTTTCAGCATTTATTGAAAGTCTTCTCTTTTTAAATATCAAGCTCTCCACTTTTGAGCTAAAACTTCCCACAGCAGAATTACTAGTAAGAAAGAAAAAGGAAAGAATTTCTTGAAAGGTAAAAAATAGTCTGTCATTTTAGGAAACAGCAATCAAATATAACTTCAGCAGTGGCATAAACTTAACCAGCTTATGGTGCAGAGGAAAGAACCAACTCCACTTGCCTATTTCTCGACCCTGGCCCCTTAAGGAACTCTCTCCTGGACCGCCCACCTTAACTCCTGAACTGGGCGAGTGGCTGATGGTGGGGAGGGCATGGCAGAGAGTGAGAGGAGTAAGTCGTATTAAACTCTGTCTTCTTGCAAAACCCTTCATGGCGGAGAAGAGGGGACATCTTAGAGCTGTGGGCAGAGCGAGGGGAGAGGCATCCACTGTGAATGAGCCCCTGGACCTCACCCCTACTGAGTCCAGGGCCACTCTTAATACCATCTTTTTACGAAAAGGGCAGTAACATTGTTCTCTATCACCTACCCTCCTGGGCAACTTTGTGTACCGAACGTAATCCTCCAGGAACAGAAGGGCACCCACGACGTCCGCAGGCATTTCAGGGATCTTCTGGCTGTCACAGAGAACAGTGTACACCAGTGAATGTTCTGCACATAGTAGACACCGAAAGACTCAATAAACAAATGACAAAATGAAGTTGAAGAATAAACAAATCTCTTGATTCGTATCAAGTCATCATCCTGCTCACATATCTTCAGAACGTAACCTAGAGGATGAAATCTAAACCTCCGTGGTTTACACGGACCTTCCAATATGGCCCCTGCTGTCTGTCTAGACCAATTTCTCTCTGTACCCACTGTCGGCACTTCATTTTTCAAAGACTGGCAGGTTCCTGAACAAGCCACATTTTCCCGCGCCCTCCAGTCTCCATAGCTATATTTGCTCTGCATGCATATTTGAAAGTAAACTTCTAGACATATTTCTAGTCCCAGCTTGGGCGCTTCCTCCTACGTGAAGTCCTCCCTGAAACCTACGGGCAGACGGCTTTTTCTTATGCTCTCAGTATACTTAGTATCTTCTTCCAAGCCTCTTAAATTTTCAGTCGTTTTTGTGCTGGTCTCCTTGAGGGCCTGGGTCATGTCTTCATTGTTCTGTCTCCTGCATCCTGGATTGCACCTGGACCATTACTATATATTTGAAGGTGTCAAATAAATAATAGCATCTTATAATTTTCCATATGGAGCTGACTCATGTTTTCATTCATACAGCTATATTGCCAACCACTCTCTAGAGTTGAGAATGCAGGAAACTACCTGATAGTCTTCTTAAAGAGCTTGCATTCCTTCGTTTTTATCAAAAAGAGTTTTTAGAGGTTAAAACTATTTCCAATTTATGTACAGATTGGCATTTTATAATTAAGAAAGAATTTTATGGTACTGGATTACTGATGTATTTCTCCGAAGATTTTTTCCTTTTGGAAAGGTTTAAGGGTGATGGCACCCGGAAAAGTTCTCACTGCTCTCAACCTTTCGGTGTTTGGCTAGGGCTTTCTTTACATTTGCTCTGCTTGGGGTGAGGGAAGGGAAGGCGTCTACGTGCATTTTGGGTTCCTACATCACTTCACTTTGCCAAATCAGAAATCCCGAGCTGCAGCTCGACTCCCGCATCTTGATGACCTCTCAGGGCTGCCGGTAACGCGCTGGAGCAGAGCCACGCTTCAGCCTTTCCAGTCATGAGAGAAGAAACAGAGGAGGAAGGGCCTGCTGACTCTTGACAGCTGGGGAACTAAGGTTGGGGGTGCCCCCGACTGGCGGTGACTGGAAATGACCGCTCTCGTACCAGCTGGACTGGAACCCTTGGCCTTCTCTCCCCGTGGCCCTGCGCCAGATGAAGGAGGTTTTTGGTGCTAACTGCCTTCCTTTGCAATTGAGCTCATTTTGTGATGGTTACAATTTCATTTGTGAAACTTCCTCATCCTTCTGAGCTCTCTTCTATTTTGCAATTGGTTAAAAAAATCTGTTCTTTGAAGCTAGGTTGACCAAAGGTCCTAGAAAAACACCCAGTGTTTGTTGTCCAGTATACTAAGATGAAGATGAACTGGCCCGATGGAGGCTTATGGGGAAAAGATGTCAGGATTTGAAAAGAGTGCACAATCACTGTGAGCCACTGGTGTACAATGGAGGTAAGGAACTGAGTACTTCAATTTCAGCCGCGTTGTGCTCCACCGAGGACCCAGGATGAAGGGGCGTAACCTCCCCCCACCACCCCACCACCAAGGCTAGCGCTGTATTTGGAATCCAGGTCCAGGTTTGGGAAATCACATTTTAAGATGGCCCATAACAAACTGGCCCACCACCATGGTGAGCGGCCTCTGAACCACAGCACATCAGGAGCAGGTGGAAGGGGCTGACCCAAAGCAAGAGAAGACCTGAGGCAGGAGCCGACATTAACAATGTGAAGTGACGCTGCAAAGGAAGGAGACTACACTTATTCTGTTCCATTTCAAAGGGTAGAAGAAGGCATGATGGGTGACATTCCCAGAGGGATGGGATGAAGTCCGCATTCACTGCGAGCAGCAACTTTCCAGTGATGAGAACCACTCTGCCTACGTGCTGCATTGTCCTGAGAGGTAATGAGTGCCTCACGATGGGAGTGTCCCAGCAGAGACTGGATGACAACCTGCCACAGACACCCAGAGCTGATTCATGCCCCAGGCGGGAAGTAAATGAAATGGCCTCTGAAATCACGTCTGATCAGCAGTGCTTTGTGAGGACAGGGAAGATCACCATCATTAATTCATCTTTAAGTTACACTGATAAAAGTAACCAAGTGGTAATCGTCCAGATTTTGAATGTGCAACATGACAGCATTTAGTTAGCTGGGCTGGCCCTGTGTAGGGTAAGAGTAGAGGCTTGGACCCAGCAGCTCATGCAAATAACTTTTCTATCCCAGAAAAGCCATGTTTGAGAGAAAAAAAGAATGAAAGGTTTATGAGCTTTGTATCCAAGAGTAACTTCAGTGTGACTTGTTCCATTTCATACAGGAACTCGGAACTCTGACACACGTGCTCCTGGCTTCCCAGTGTGGCTGCTCCCTGCCTGCGGCCCCAGCCAGAGCACCCTGCTCCCTGAGGCTTGGGAGCGACGCCCCAGCTGGCAGATGGATAGGCCTGCACCTTCTCCCTGACGCTGGCTGCTAATCGTGGTCTGACTCATGCATGGAAAACCACCGCGAGTGTGTGTGGGGCAGTGTGCCTAAGGGGAGAGCACCTGACTTTCTCCGAACCAGGCGCTGTGCGCTGACTTGCTCTGCAGAGCAGGGTCAGTAGCTAATGTGCGCCTCTGCCAGGGAGGTAAGAAGAGGAACTTGGCATGCAGGGTCCACAGCCCACTCTGTAACAGCAATTCCACGTATTCCCGATCGTCCTTCTGTACCTCGTACACTGCTCCACTGTGGAGCGGATGAACTGTCCGATCAGCGCCAGGAACTGCTCCGTGTACCGGGCGTGAAACTGCTTCAGCAGGGTGAGCAGTCCCAGGACGAGCGGTGGCCAATCCACAGGGTCGGCAGGCTTCCGGCAGACCATTCCTGCAAGGTATGAAAAACGGCCAATTGCAGCACTGAGTGAAGTGCCTGCCTTTGGCCATGCTCATTCAGTATCAATGTTCATGGATGTCAGCATGACTAGGGCCCACATCATCACTATTTGGAGGGGATGACAACTCTGGACTGCATTCCGAATTAGGCCCGGGATTGATGGAAGCTTCTAGGGGTCTGAAGGAGTAAATACGATAAAATGATCGCTAAGTTTTATAATTACCATCACTGTTTCTTTGGGATTATACAATTAATGAATGCTATTGTAGAAAAATTTAAAAGTATCAATAAATGCAAATGAGAAAATAAAAATGACACAGAATTGACTTCTGTTAATGGCAGCATGCATATTAGATAACATGAACTACTCTCCTAAATGAAAACAATTAAAATGCTGGATGAAATATTACTAAGTATTTTTAAACACGATGTTGCATGTTATACAAGAAAAGAATCTGCAGAAGTCGAGACAGTGGAAGAAGGAAATTTGTGAGGTGAGTGAGTGCCAAAGCTGAACTTTTCACTGAGGATTTCTGCCTAAATCTGGACCCTGACCTTTTGCCTGGATGGCTGTGCAGTGAACAGGAGATAGAGCTTAGGGTCTTTGGGGGGAAACACAATGTTGGAAAAGAACAAAGTTGGAAGGCTTATATCGCCTGATTTCAAGAATTATTATAAAGTTACAGTAATCAAGACAGTATGGCCATAAGGGTAGATAAATAGATTAATGAACAGAAAAGAAAATCCAGAAACAGTCCCATCTTTATATGATCAATTGAATTTCCACAAAAATCCAAACAACTTAATGGAGTGAGAGAAATCTTTTCAATAAATAGTGCTGAAATTGGATATCCTTAATGGGGAAAATGACCTTTGACTCTCACTTCATACTGTGGATAGAAAGTAATTTGAAATGGACCACAGACCTCAATGGAAAAGCTAAAACTAAAAACCTTCTAGACCAAAACATAACAGAATATCTTTGTGACCTTGGGGTAGGCAAAGAGCTCTTAGGACACAGAAAGGACTAATTATGAAGGAAAAAAAAGATAAATTGAACATCATCAGCATTAAAAACTTCTGCTCATTAGAGTCAACAGTTAAGAAAACGAATACATAAGCCACGGTTTGTGAGAAAAACTTCGGGATACATCTAACAAAGGATTCATATTCACAATATATAAATAACTCCTACAACTCAGTGCTAAGAGAGCAATCAACTCAATTTAAAAACAAGCAAGAGACTTGAACAGCCACTTAACAAAGAAAGATATAAAGTGGCCAAAAAGCACATGAAAAAGTGCTCGACATCATTAATCATCAGGGAAAGGCAAATTAAAACTACAACGGGATACCATAATACACATAACCATTAGAATGGTTAAAATTCATAGGGCCGACATTGCTAAATGCTGGTGGGTGGAAATCTCTCACTTCAATCAAACATTACTTAATGCCCGCTGTATAAGACACAAGCAGTACTCAGAAGATGGAGTCCTTTCCAGACAGAAGCAAAGGTGATGTTTAGAACAAAAGCATCCTCTATGCACGAAGCCCCAAAGAGACCTTTCTTAAAAGACAGACCAAGGCAGGCATGTGTTCTTAGATCAGTCTTGAGAACAATGCTCACAAGGTTATATAAATGTTTTTAGGGTACACAAACATGCTGAAGTTCCTTCCTCAGTCCTATTTTTTTTTTTTTTAATTTAATTCCCAAATTAACATATCAGTCTAATTCATGAAAAAAACTGCAGTCGGGTGTAGATACATTTCTAGGACACTTAAAGGTTTTGTTTGGTTTGTTTAAAGATCTGAAAATTCCATGGAATAGTGACATGCTTCCCATAAGCAGTTGTACAATGAAGGTGCCTGACCTCAACCAACATACCATGACGGAAATATTACCTAAGAATGGGACCAGTGAACAAATAGTCTTTAATGAAAACAAGATATCTTTATGTATGGACAGTTCATCGTTAAAAAGGATCATATACTCTTATTTAGCAATAACGCAGGGACAAGAGAGGGGGAACACGAATCTCTGAATCTTACGAGGAACGCTAAATTCATCTTGGGATGGTTCTTGACATTGATTTTGACCAATAGCCAGGAAAGGATTTAGAATCAGTTGAGCACTTGCTCTGTGCTAGGTACTGTGTTAAGTATTTAAAAAATCTGACTGGCTTGAGAGGTGAAGTAACTTGGCCACAGTTACGTAAGTGATAGGCGGTGAAACCGCAATGAAAACGTCTGTTTGTTCCTTCCCTCCTACGGCAAGTATTTACTGGGAGCATGATGCTCTGCATTCTGTGGCAGAACCAGGACTGTGCAGGAGGTGCGTCTGAAATCAAGAAATAGTTTTGAATGATATACTAAAAACCTTCAAGAGACTCCACATCCTTACCCTAAAAAAGCTAATAAAACAGGAAGGGAAATACTTCAATCCCTGAGTGAAAAACAATGTGGGCATATTCACTGAAAAGCTCTTACAAATACTTAATTTAAAGTAAATTAAACTCTACAGTGATTTGAAAAAACTGCTTGGATACAAAGTTTGAAGACAGAGGAAGTACTTGGGAATCTAATAGAATTGTGATTATAAAAAGGTTCAGGATAAAGTGATCAATGGCAAAAAAAAAATTAGGGTTATATTCCTGACAAGACAAATCTACTGAAAGCCTTTGGTATCTACTTTCGTTTAGAATGTTTTCACAGGTAATCACACATATCTTAAAGTACTAAATATTCATGTTTTAGTCTTCCCTCCTAACTATTTGTTATTCTTCACACTGCAGTTCTAGATACACAGTAGGAACATGACACTTGTTGAAAGAATAGGATGTTAACCAAAAGAATTTTCTTTCACACCACAATCAGCTGCCTAAACATTAAAGAAATCAGTTGGATGATTAACCATTGGAAATTAAAAGCGGACTACAGTATAAATCTACTGTCTACATTTTATGATGGAGCATCTTATTCGGAGGCCCAAAGACGTGGACTTTATAAACATGCACTTAACTGAGAAAAGATCTCATATGTGACATAGCATTCTATAAAAAGAGCTGTTTGGTTAGATATTAATCTATTGTTTTTGTTACTTATTGCAAAGAATAAATGTTATACAGTACCTAGGTTTTTGTTGTACTGAAGTTTTGGCAACTGGGCGATCAAAAATAGAAAGTTGACAATTGGGAAGTAGGGTAAGCGCTTTGTTGTTATGTATATCTGGAAAGAGAAAGGTAAAAGAATGGGTGGTTTCTTCACATTGCACAATACTGCAGAACAGATTTTCAAATGGAGAGCTCCCATTTTATCTTAATTATCTCTTCGTACTATCTACAACTAGGATGGTTCCATTAATTTGCTACCTTTAGAGTTTTATCGAACACCACCAATTTCCTCCCTCACCCCCAATATAAATACCTCTATAACAATCAGCCCTTCTAGGAAGGGAACGATTTTGCTTAGAGATTAGTAGTTACTTGGTCCCCCTTCCACACCATCCTCTGGTGTCATTAAGGAGGGAAGAAAGGGTGATGAGCCAGAATGAGATGGAAAGCAAAATATAGTAGTTGAGGCAAAAC
>NW_006439568.1:3551748-3570323 GCF_000325575.1 Pteropus alecto | reverse complement strand
AGAAAAAGGTGGAAAGAAAGGAAGAGAGCTCCACATAGCAGCAAGGAGCAGTACATAATAGAAACCAAGCAGGTGTCTCCTTTGTCATTTGCTTTCTCTTGGGCAATGGCACAGAGCAGTCTCTCTCCCAGTTCACAGGGGCAGAAAGTAGGGCAAACCCAGCCGCCTCTCCTCCTGGCCAGGCTGGGAGGCAGGCTAGCATTCTGGCTGGAAGCAGGCTCTGCTCAGAAGCCAGCTCACTAGTGAGGAACCCTGGGGCATTTCAGAGCAGCTTCGAGATTAGGCAAGATCACCCACAGCCAGGTTAACATAGTGTTTGGCGCACAGGAAGTGCTCAAAAAATGTGAGCTGCTATTTAGGTTCAGGATCTTTCATTCGAAAAGCCAGGGATCCTAGAGATTTTAGAATTTCACAATTTATAGATTTTAAAAAGGTTATATGTGGTCCAGAATGTCGGCCTATAATCAGTCATCAGAATCTGCATCCAAACACAAATATTCACAGGAATATAAACAGCCAGGAACAGGTTTTGCCAGCAAATGAAGTCTGGCACCAACCTGTGAACAAACTTCCAGTGCTCAGAGTTGTTTGGAAATCAGAACGGCAGAAAAGAGTTTGTAGCCCTAGATTATCACTGTGATTACTGTCAGCCACGCAGGGAAGTATCTTTGGGGCAAGAAGGATCAATGTCACCATTTAGTTGCAGTTCAAGCATCAAACCCCAGACAAATCTAAAACTAATCTCGTATACACAAAGCACTTTTCACGTTTTAAGGAGCTCTGACAAACACATCTGACTCCCACGGCTGAGTCAGTCAGGGAAGGTGTGATCACACCCTCATCTTACAGGAGGGAAAAGGAGCTCAGAAAGGGCGGGGACTTGAGTGAAAGGAGGCTCTGGGATGTGAATCCAGCTTCTCCCACTATCTTAGCACAGTAATCTGCTACCTTGGCCAAATCACCTTTTCTACCACGCTGTCTCCCACCACACCACCACACGTTTTAATTATTAACCTTATTCAGTGGGTTGTGGATGCCGGCTGCCTCCAGGTAGGCTGTGATTTCATATAAGAGTGTGTTATCTTCTTTAGGGTAAGGAAGTGAAGGGTCTTGATAGTGGGCTTCAATATCTGCTAGGAGAGCTCTAAATGGAGGAAAAAAGTGATAAACATTACAGATGAACTGAATTTATACAAGTTAATACGGATTATGATGTTATCTTTCAGGCTTCAGTTTCCTCATGTGTAAAAGAAGCAGAGGAGGAAGGTCCTGCCAACTCTTGATCCTTCCAATTCTCAATTTCCATGCCTGTGATTGATGAGAAGTGGAAAATTTAATTTATAATTATCTTTTGGAGTTAACCCAAATCAAATGCTTTCACCATTCAATTTTTATGAGCTGACTGGACTGTTTTCAATACCTACTTTGTCAAAAGCACTGGTTTAGTGACTGAGAAGCATGGATTATTTATTGTTATGTAGAAGCTTGCAATGAGAGCAAGTTGCTGGTGCTGGGGAAGACAGGCCTGCCCTCCGGGATGTGTGTCCAGACCCACTCCTAGTAATTAACATACTTCTAACTATGCTCAGGATTAGCAATCAGTCCTGTGGAAAGTCAGGTGTGGGTTTTGAAATACAGTTGACCCCTGAACAACATGGGGGTTAGGACCGCCAACTCCCTGCGAAATCAAAAATCTGCATATAACTTTTGACTCTCCTAAAACTTAAATACTAACAGCCTACTGTTGAACACAAGGGTTACTGATAACATAAATAGTTGATTAACATATACTATGTATATGTATTATTTACTGTATCCTTACAACAAATATGGAGTCTGGTGTGTATTAAGAGATCAATGTATGTTGGGCAAATAAATGAATCTCTTAAGAAAAAAAAAACATACACACACACACACACACACACACACACCAAGGGACAATAAAGAGGCTTCTGAAGACAGATTTAATTATCCATGGTAAGGAAACCTATAAATTCCGAGAGCTTTCTTACCCACAAAGAACATAAAACAGTAGATATTAAAGAAACTGATAGTGAACGACGCAGGCCCACAGATGGCTCTCTCAAAACCTGGCACTTACTTATTGAGATTCTCCAAGGCGGCTGCCAGATGTTTGGAGTCAAACCGACAAGAATAATTTAATTCATTGGCAATCTGTTGTCTCAGAATCTGCATCTGCCCAACCTGTGAACAAGCAAGAGAAAAAATGGGTAGAACAGGTAAGGAGGCAAACACCAAGGTTCCACTAGAGGATCACAAAGTCCTACAGAAAAGTTTAAGGATGGCTCGGACTGGCTCCACAGCTAAGAGCAATGTCACCCTTGATGGAGGCACAAAAGACCTTTCAGGACTGCTGGGAAACCTCTTGTATGCCCACCTCGAAATATCCCCAAAGTCTAACATTTTACAAAGTAACCCATTAATGATTAGTTGTTCACGTAGTACAGGTGTCTTTTTTGATCTTTTGTAATAAGTTCTTCCACTGTAGTAGCTGCAATGAGAAGCCTGACTTCCTTTATTTGTCCTAAACTGAAACTTCTCAAGTTCTAAGGATGCCATTGCACTCTAATATTTTGAAATTTGGTGAATATAAGTCTTCCACATCACTCAGCAATTCAGATAAAGTAATAACCTGGGTTAAAAAATAATCCACATAAAATCTACCAAAATCTACCAATGCTTACCCCTAATCCAGGGATTTAGTCTTGTTTTTGTACCTTGAACCCCTTTGGGAATCTAGTGAAGCATATGGACACTGTCTCAGAATATTTCTTTTATATGTACAAAAAAACACAGGATTACAACGAAAGCTAACTGTAATAAAATGTAATTATCAGACTATTAACAGAACAGACTTGTGATATGGAGCTATGCTAACATGGTGGCTCAACCACTGTGATTTCCAAGTAGTGAGGAACATAAATGGTATCTGGAGATGTCTATGATGACTGTCAGGTGACAGCAAACTATTTTGGGGTCCGGTTTGAGATAGATTTCAGCTTGCTCCCATAAACTTGTTGGCATCATAAAGTCAACAGTATACGCTAACTTTTTCTGCCAGTAAATTTCTTATTTTCTGTTCTAGAAAAGGTACCCCTAAAAGATTAGTAATGGGGAGAGGAGGAATAGGAAGAGGGCCGTTATAATGCCAGCAACAATAAGATGAAAATGAACACATTTCTTGAGTTGTCAGGAGCAGAGAAAAATTAAGAAAAAGAGAGTGATTTCTCTAAGAGCAAAGAAAAGTTATTATTTAGATAATAGTTAAAAAATTGTTAAATGACCTCAAATGTATTACTTTTGACTGCTATTCTTACTAGACTATATTATTCTACTTATATGAAGAAAATAAGTCAATGCAAAAAAAAATGTTACTTATAAGTAAGAAACCTTTTATGAGTAGAAATATATTATTTAAAAATCAGAATAGAGCAAGTCCAAGAAAATAGTGGGTTCTCTCTGGCCATTCGGAAATGTCCTTCCAACCTTGTATGTGACCCATTTAATTCCTTGCTTAATTCTAGATACTCTATGTCAAAGATTTCTTTGAAAGTCAACCTATAAATGGAAAAAGAAATAAAGCCAATTTAAGATAACCTGTTCTTATTTAGAGCATGAATCTTGGTGACCAACATGGTATCTTTTTGTGCCCAATTAGTCTAAGCCTTTAATACAACACTGGAGAGGCCAAGGAGCGTGGGAGGATGATAAGCTCATGCTCATTCTACTTATTTACTCGTCTACTTAGAGATATCTGGGTTAGCATTCTTTCCCCATGATTTCTCTAGAGCTGCAATGACCAATACAGCAGCCACGAGTTGCATGTGGCTATTTTAAACTGATTAAAATAAAATTAAAAATTTGGTTCCTCATTCCCACACGTTTCAGGTGCTCAACTTCTCCATGTGGTAGTGGCCGCCGTCACTACTGGACAGTGCAGGGTACTTCCGTCGCTGCTCCAGATCATCAGCACCGCTTAGTGAATGCGAGTTCTCACATTTCAAGAGGAAACGACAAGAAAGTCCTTGGGGGCCTTATGAGATCTCTGAGTTAGACACAATATTTGGCAACCACTGAATTACAAGCAATTGCAACTAACGGCAGTGCAGAACAGCCATTGGGCTGTGAACCATCAGGCAACAAGGGGGAAATCTCTAAGTCTCTTCCAAGAACACCTATCGTCTCCCTTGGCCTCCTGCAGAGGTAAGACTCGGGTCTGTCCAACCTCAGGTCACTCTTCACTCCTCCCAGGTTTTTCCAGCAATTAGAAGCTAAACCTGAGAAGCTCTCAATATCTGAAAATCACCTGGCTAACGGAACGTGAGCCCCACCTAAGAGGACATCTAGCAGAGCCAAAGGCTCCTTGTGTTCCCATTCTGTTTAAGTTTCCAAATTAAAACACACATGCGTGCGTGCGCGCACACGCACACATGCACGCACGCACGCACACACACACACACGCAAAGAACTTACTGGGATTATGGGAAATACATTGTGAATTTGGCCGAGACACAATAAGTACTGTCTCAATGAGCAACTTATCCAAGTGGGAACAGGAGAATGGAACTTTCCCATATTCCTATGGCATTCTAGACTTTTTCTGTGGTGATACTTTTAACCACAAATCAGTTTTCCACCAGGAAATCTACTAGACTGTTAGCAGGCTTTTTGAGGAGACAGGCAGTGTTTCCTTTAACAGTGTCACCCAACAACTGACAATGTTTTGTACATAACAAGTGTTCGATCAAGGGTTGTCGAATATCTTGGATCACTAAGGGATGAGAGCAGGACACAGAAGATTCAGAGGGTCCCTGAGCATCACTGTCACAGTGTCAAGGCAGGATAGCAGAGGAGCAGATTCCACGATAAGCAATCTCATTTCCCTTTCTTATTCATTTCCAGACAGTGTTCTATTCATGCTGTAAGGACAATTTATGCCCCAAAGAACCTGGCTTTCTCACATCTATGCCGACACAAGAGGGGAGAGAGACAGATGGTCTATGAACCGACAGAGCAGTTCATTAAATGAACTTGTATTGTGGGAACTAAGTATTACTGAAGGAGGAAATTTTCCATTTCCTTTGTGAAAGTACCTCTTGCCAAAAGGCATTCCAAAAGAAACATTCCTTGAGCAAAAGGAGAACAAGCCTATGAAAAGCAGGCTCAAGAACAGCCCAGAAAGGAAGATAAGGAAACAAATGAATTTAGAAATAATAATAAATGGAAGTGTTACATTTCTGTTCTAACAACAAAAGAATGGCTTTCTTTGGGCAACAAAATTACAATAAATTAATAATTAAAAAATATAGCATTGATTGTCAGCCTCTCTTCCACAACATACCTTCATTATAGCCTCGAGATAAGCTGTCCAAATCTTCTGTGTTTTGGCAATGGCGGAAAAATAAATTTTATTCGAATTTGCTGAAAAGTTAAAATATAATTTTCTATTTAGTGAATTTGGAAAGGCCACAGTATAATCTCCACCCCAGGCTAGTTTCAGAACACTTACCTACAATACTTTTGAGGGGGCTGACAGCATTCATGAGGGTTTTTAAAGTATCCTGAACAGTTCTGTCTCTCAGGATAATTTTCTGAAACATACTGAGGAAATTCTGGAACAAGAAGGCAAAATCAAAGAACCAGCTATAACGAATAAAATGAATAGTACTCCAGTCACCTAAAATGTTAGGTAGAACAGAGACTGGCCTAAATCAACCCACACTATGATGGAGGAAGCAGCAATTTCAGGTTCCTGTTAGAAACATCCCGTTTCCAGGAAGAGTTGCTGGATTCAAAGAGAAAAAGTCTTACCCTCCCAACATGAAACTCGCAAAAATCATCTACCTATAAAAATACTATGCTGGCCAAGAAATTCTAGCTTATTCTCGTTCTTTACCTAATAGGAATTTACCTAATAGGAATCTCATATATGAGGTCTGATGTCAGTATAGGAAAGCATGAAAGAAAAGTTAAATGATCTACTCTCATCTCTCCCAGGGTAGCAGAAAATAGTCATGAAAGTCAAAAGGCTCACCTGTAACTCCTTTACAATCATAAAGCACAGAAGCCTGTCTAACCCGTTCAGACCGAAAGTCCCCAATGTGGTCTGGATTTCGGAGAAGAGGCGGCTGCTGGTCACTTCTTGATGAGTTTTCATATCATACCAAGTGTTCAGCTGGTCAATATGACATGTCATTCTAAAACAAAAACAAAACGCACCCAAAACCCAACAGCAGCTGAGCACTCATCCTAAAGAGATGTGGAGCTCAACAGAATTGGGGGCAGCAGACATGAGGCACAGTCACATGATCTGTGTTGAATGACCTCTGTATCTAGGCACCCCTAATATCTCCATGGTGACCACCTGATGGACCAGGAAAATATAACTGAGTTAAATCATTTTTTCCTGCCCTATGCTATGTCACTGGCTTGACTAATTCATTTCTACTGAGTCAGGCTGTTTGGAGTTACATTAAGAGGACAAGGTTAGATTCAGTTGCTGGATTCTAGTTGTCAGGCTAGAGGACTTTAGAGCCCAATTTTCAATCCACAGTGTCTTACTTTAAATTTCCAAACACTGTGGACAAAACAGTCTTGTGTTATTTCTATTTTGGTAAGAAAAAAATTGTGAATCCTGGCACCCTATTGAACATTTAAAATTATGATGACAAAGCCATATCCTCTTGTTCTTGTCACCAACCAGTGATTCCTTTTAGACTCAGGAGTGTGATGAGGATGACAACCTACAATATTTACTGAATGCTTATGTGTCAGGTGCTCAGCTATGACCTTTCCATGTGCTATCGTTTTCCTCCTCCTAATAGCTTTGCATTATCTAAGCCGTTTAACCCTCATTTTACAGGTGAGAGAACTGAGGCTCAGAGAGGCCTGATCCCAACATCACATCCTTAACCACCATTTTAATGGTTCTCAAACGTTGGGGAAGAGACCTTAAATCACTGGTAGAGTTTGCTAAAAACAAAATGGCCAGATTTGGTAGGTCTGGCATGGAGCCCCAGCCTCTGAATTTCCATACACTCCACAGATGATATGCCCCCAGTTGTAAGAATCGGCATGTACCTTTACCAAAATGGGGTTTGGGAGGAAGCCGAAAGAGCCTCAGGAGCCAGGGAAGATTTAAATTTGGAAGTAAACAGGAAGAACAGGATGGTTTCCAGAAACGCACACGACTTCTACTTTCGGGCTTCAGAGTGTCTTTCTTACATTGCCCAGTGCTGGCACTTTGAGTGTGTCACCTAAGAGGCTCCCAATACTGATGATGAAATCAATATGATATGGAAGTCCCACTCATGCTGAATCCTTTCTGCAAGTATTAGCATGGCATCAGCTGGAAGGTTTTTGCAAAGGGATTCAGTGATCACCCCATGGGTACCAAGAAAGGAGGAGCTACAAAAAACGCTTTGGATCGCTTACTCTTTTAGGCCCATGAGTCACAAAGTTCATTTCTATTGGAATTTTTGGTCAAGTTTCATAAGTTTTGAGAGACAAAATAAGCCTGAAGGAGGAGGTGGTAGGTACAAGGGAGATAAGTCAAAAGAACATTGAACTTACAAACATTCAACTATGAATACACAGCTGGACAGAGAAAAAAGAGGCAGCATCTTTTCTTGGGTAATTCCACCAATCACTGCATTCAGTGAGATGTGCCAAGGGACATGAGACGGAAGGCACAAACCTGCTCTTCCCTCAGGTGGTCTTAGCACCAACTGCTTCATCAGAGGTTCGACAGGAGCAGGAAAAGGGACTGAGAGAGGCGGCAGGCAAGTCTCGACCATGGTGCCTACCTAACAAATTCTCAAGGGCACTTTTGATTATATGAGATTTTCGCTCACATGACTATGTATGAACTGTGATTCACAGCATGCAAAGCTATGCAGTCTGCCCTTGAACGACACAGTCCTGAAGAGGTGGGCTCCAGAGTCAGAGGGCCTGGTGTGTATTCTGGGTCCTCCACCATTTATTAACTCTGTGATCTTGGGCAAATGACTTAGCTTTTCTATGCCTCAGTTACCTCATCTTTAAAATGAGAAGGATAACAATGCCGACCTCATAAGATTCTTGTAATAAGTAAATGAAGAGATATATGTAATGTTCTTGGAAGAGTGTACAAGGTAAGTGTTCAATAAATGTGAGTTCTTGCTCTCGGAAGTGCTTGGGTGTCGCGCTAAGAAACAAGGAGGTAATCTTAAAAGGTCAGGATATGAGCTGACAAGTGACTGGCAGATGAGCACTCTGTAATTTAAAAAGTTGTAATATACTGGTGAATGCACAGGCCCAAGTGAGCAGAATGTTAACTGGAAAACAAAAGAAGCAGAGACTACAGGTGACCAAATAGATCTAAGGGTTATTGTAATCTATATTTCTTTGGACTGAAGTCACCTGTGTTACGCTAAAGAAAATATAGTCTCAAAAACAGTGAATTTTAATAAACCCATCAGAAGGGATCCAATGGTGGCAAGAACAAGGGTGTGATCTCAGTATACACAATGTATGTTTAGAGCCTCCAACTGCCCACGGTGTTGAAGGCCCAGGGGAATCCAGGTGCACCTACTTTGGGTCTGTGATCCGCAAGATTTCTCTGCAGAGTCGACCAATAAACGTTACAGACTCGTCCACAGGGGTAAACTTTGGTATTGGAATATGAGTGGACTGGTACATACTTTGCCAGTCCTGAATCTAGAAAAAAAAAAAGACACACACATAAATATTTAGTACATTTTTGACAAGGTAACCTAGTTATGCTTTTCTCACATAGTTTTACAAAGATAACGTTGCACGAATAGTGACAATAAATGCTCTTTGGTTTCAAAGAGGAAACTTTTAAACTGTATTAACAGCCTCCCCCAAAATGCCTCAGATCATGTTTATAAAAAAAGAAACATTTGTGAAAGAGTGAAGAAGTGAGAACAGAAAAAGGAACTTCTAGCTTTTCGTCTTATAAGTTAACATATATCAGTGCAATAATAAAAATCCAAAATATTGTAAGGCTGAGAGATACTTAATCTTTCAATACCTGAATCATGTCAATTCCTTAATTAAAAGCTTACAGAATGGCTCCTTGTTAATAACTGACCAAAATCTAACTTCTCAGCTGTGACACTTAAGAATTTGGCACTCGAACAACCCAAATAAATACTAAGCAGAAGACTTGAGTAGACATTTCTCTGAGGAAGATATATGATGGCCAATAAGCACAGGAAAAGATGCTCAGCATCACTAATTATTAGAGAAATGCAAATCAGAACCACAGTGAGATACCACTTCATAATCACTAGGGTGGCTAGAATTTGAAAAAAAAATAAAAAAAATAAAAAAAAATAACAAGTGTTGGTGAGGATGTGGAAAAAAAAGTAGAACCCTCAGACAGACATTGCTGGCGGAAATGAAAAATGGTGCATGTATGTGGGAAACAGGTGGGTCCTCAATAAGGTACACAGAATTACCATATGACCCAGCAATTCCACTCAAATGGAATTCCAATCAAATCCAAGTGATTTGTAAGTCTTCTGAACTCTTGATCACCTGAGTTACAACACTGACAACAAACAACTTCATACCGTAGCCCTTTAATTATGTCTGCTTTCTCCTTCGGACAGTAAGCTCCCAGAGGCCAGGTGTCATATAAAGTTTTCTGCAACCCTCACAGCTCCAAAGGTATTCGTGACGATCTAGTGTGTACTGATTTTTAGTAATTGTTTAAATAAACTTTTGTCTTGGCATTTCTGATAATTAGAGTATTTAAAATGTCAGCAAATCAAGAATTTTACATATTTAGATACCTTTGTTCTTAAGAAGTTATTACACTCTTGCTCCACATTATAATTTATAATACGAGATACTTCTTCCTGCCAAATCTTCAGAGCATAAATGTTGACATAATCCTGTATATATTCAAAGGAACGATGGAATCCGTCCATGGTAGCCCCCAACTCTTTCAGCTTGGGCATCAATTCGCTTGGCTGTGCAAAGAGAAACATAAATTCTATTATAGTGGAGCAGATTGTCAACCACTAAAATCTACACTGGACTTTAAATGAGCCCCTGACAAAGAGACTATAGCAACAGTGTAAGGCAGCTTTGGAAATATGTATTTCCTACCTCATCTAGGATGAATGGTAACTGATGTCAGACATTCAGCAAAGAACAGATTTCATTCACTTGGGGAGGAAGCCTCATACAAAATAATATAAAAGGAATGTTGATGACTTCTCTCACATTATCTGATAAATACATCTACCCTAAAACACTTAAACTATTTTAAATTGCATTTACTGAAGTGCAAGTACTCTAGACGTAAATTTCAGGCCTATGGTTTTTTTTTCTCCTGAGAAAAATGACCATATTCCTTAACAGGTTAAGCAAAATAAAAAAATGATAGCCTTTACAGTTCCTATCTGCTTTAGGGTTAACAAATTCTTTTAACTATAAGAAGTAACTCTGACTCATAAACATCAGTTCAGTTCTTAAACTTGGGGATCAATAGGTGAAGGGAAGAAGTACTGATTTTAAAAAGGATTTTCTTATAATATGGATGGATTACAATATGAGATCAAAAAACACATCCATTGATTGTATTGAAAATTATATATTAGATCTATTTTAGGAGGATAAAGGTCTTATTCATAATAGTTAAAAATGGTGCCTAGTCCATTTTGCAAGCTGAGTGGAGAAAAAGAGAAAGGAAAG
This sequence comes from Pteropus alecto, assembly GCF_000325575.1. Taxonomy (NCBI): domain Eukaryota; kingdom Metazoa; phylum Chordata; class Mammalia; order Chiroptera; family Pteropodidae; genus Pteropus; species Pteropus alecto. The sequence continues at coordinate 3,559,595 of NW_006439568.1, read as the reverse complement.
ACTCATTTTCGCCATCTGCTACCTTGGCTCGAGGGTTGAAGATCAATCCCCTATGAAGAGCAAAAGCAACACGTTTAACTAGCTCCTTCCTTATTCCATCTTCCAGCAACTGTTTCGGATCCACCTGAGTGCAAATCAAAGTAATAAATGGTAGTGAGAAGTTCAGTCCTGAATAAATCCAGAGGAAAAATGGTTTCCGGAATCCAGCATGGAGCACTTTTCTATCTTCTTTCTAAAGGATTAGGATGAGGATTGTTTTCCTTTCCCGTCCCTCTGTGACCTTGTGTAGCTAGGACAGTACTACTCGTAGCCTCTTTTGGACTTGGTTTATCTCCGTAAAATCCATGATGATAATTTTAAAATATGACATTTCAAAGATGGTGGGTATGGAAAGTTTTAAGTTGCCTCACACTTTGATCACTTCATTAAAAGTATAAAGTGCCTTTTCTTATGACCCAGAGAGAGTGGAATGAAGGGTCCGCATTTGAAATCTCTGAATGTTATCTCAGGGCATCTACCACATGGGCAAACTCAAGTTTTGGGTTGGCTCACTCCAGGATTGGACAATTCTCTTTTCTTTTAGCATTCCTGGGATGGTGACTGTAATTGGGGAGATAAAATAAGAAAGCAAATCTGCTATTTAACTCCGTAAGTTTATTTTGGTGATTCTTTCTTCTGTAATGAGAAAGCTTTTGTTACTTCCCAGAGTCTCCTATCAGACCCATAAAACATTGAATAGTTTTAAGGCACTCCTTTGAATTCTTGAGACCTGTATCTTTTTCAAATTTGTAAAGAACCATTATTTTGAAAAGTCATAAAGTCAACTTGATGGGTTCCATCTGGGTTTGGTTATATTTAAACTTCAAGGAAGACACACAATGAAAGTTGCAGAAATTACGAAAGCCAGAAAAACATGCTGAACTACATACATCATGACTGTGCAATCAGCAAAACCAGACTGGGGAGAAACTACAGGTCAAATGCTGTGGGTTCTTCAATGGATAAATTGTAAGATAAAAAAGAATAAAGAAATCTGAAGATTAAAAGAGACTTAAAAGAGATGAGATATATATTTTTTTAAATGGGCAAGTATAAACTATAGTATAGAGAGATTTAATGGATCTCTATTAACTCTGATAAAGTCAGATTATATCTCCATGTATAATCTGTGCGTATCAACTGAATTAAACTGATATCAGGCCTAAAACATGTTTAATGGATTCTATTAACATTCCAGGGGTACTTCTTTTAGCTCACTTTGAGAAAACACACATTGAAGTTCTATATCCATTTTGTTTCATTTCCTATATTTTCTCGGATTTTAGTAACACAAATGTTAATCTGGTAATTTGATAGCTACACACTTAAAAAAAAATCAGAAATGTTCAGATTCTACTGATGTCGGATAAATGGAAAAGTAAATAAAAGCCCCATGAACTATGTCAATGGTTACATCACTAGTCATCATAGGAATGTAAATTAAAACAGCAATGAGTTAAGATACTGCTTTACGCCTCTTGGTAAAGCAAAAATTAGCAAGTGCATAATAATAAGCATTGGCAACATGCGGGAAGAAAATTTCCAAAGGCAGCCTGGCAGTACTGAGACAGGTTATAAAATGGGTATGCAGATTTCAGCAAAATTCTTGCTCAAGTATGTAGAAATTCAGAGAAACTCTGTAGACCATGGGGACATACTCAGAGATACTCATCTTGACACTGTTAGGGTAATGTGTGAGCATATGTGTGGTAATGGGGAGCATAATGTATGGTAATGGGGAGCGTATGTGTGATATTGGACAACACAAGCGTCTGTCGCCAGGCTAATGGTTACGTAAAATGTGAAATTCTATGCAATAGTGAGAAATGACCAACTACTCGATCCATGGCAATGTAAATTTATTTCAAAAGCAATAACTAGTGAGAGAAGTTGGAGAAAGGATGAGAGAGCACAGTGATTTAGATAAATCAAAAACACGTGCGCATATGAAATAACACGACATGCTGAAAATAAGAGTACCTGCATATTTACGGACAGAAATCAAACATACAAAGTGAGTGCTGTGCAGGATGGGAATGGGCATGGGTATCAGGAGACAAAAAAGAAAAAAATATGACAAGAGAGGAGCTTACACGCATCAGTGATGCCAACGGCCTGCCAATGACAGTGGGGTATGATTATCTCAGCTCTCTGCACCTGGGTTGCAGTGTAACAATACTAAAAGAAAGGATGGTGGGGGCGGGGAAGGGAGAGAGAGGGAGAGAGCGCACCTGCTATTTTGTCTAAGGGACCCGAATCATTTTGTTTTCCTCGTTATTATAAAAATTCAATAAAATAGATTTTTCTTAAATCTAAATAACTCTTGGGTATTATGAAAAATAAAGATCACACTTTCTCTTCCTCTATCCATACATGAGTGAATTTCAAAAGCCAGATGTGAAACAGCAAGGGACACAAGACAATAAACACCACAATCATCCCAAGTAAGACGAGGCGACATGGACCAGCATCAAAACCATTACCTTGATGATGCCGACTAAAGTTGTTTTCATCATTAAGATGCCTTCAGTGAAAATGGAAATAGCGTGAGTCAGCTTGGCAACCTTTAACCAAGAAGAAGAGGTTGATGAACTATTTCGGATAGAAGACCCATCATTTCCAGGCCAGGGAGAGCTAAAATCATTGGCTAATGGTCATTTCCAGGGAGAGCTAAAATCATTGGCTAAGTGCCGGTGTGCGCATGCCCTGTTCAGAACTGTGGTGTCACTGAGAGACCACTGTTAGACACTCTGAGAAACTGAGTCAGAAGGTATTAAGTAGTTCTTTAAACTTCGACAAATCATTTCCCCTTCTTTGGGCTTCCGTTTCTCATGCATAAAACAAGGGCAGGACAATGCTGTGAAGGTCCCCTCCAAGGAGGTAAGGCTCGTCAAGACTCTGAGAAGGTAATTTCCTCTCCACATCATTTTTCAAGCAACGCCAGGAGATGCTGATAAAGTAGGCAGACGCTGTGTTTTGGAGTTAGAATAAATGTGGAAATTTTGAGCTGGAAAATCTAAATTCATGATGTAATTTTTGGAGTTGTGTCAGAAGGTATGAAATTAACACTGGGATGAAATGTGATAACAGTGGACATCACATTTTCTATTTTTACTTGATGTTACCTTTCCCATTTTTAAGTTCAGGGAGAAAGAAAAGCAGAGGCGTGTGGGAAGAATGACCTCTGAGGCTGCTACGAATGGGCTTAAAAGTCTGACTACAGGAAACGGTTAATGGAACGCAAAGCAGGAAGCTAAATGTGAAAAGTCTAGATAATCTAGCCCAAGAAGAATAAAGGCTGGTTCACCAAGACTATTCAAGAGAAAAGTGATCAGCCGAGGTTCACTTCCTCTAAGAATACTCAGGTAGGCAAGGCCTTAAATGACATTGGGACAATGTAACACACAAAGGTGTGACTGTACTAAAATGGTGATCTTAGTTATCACTGAGAACGGAAAAAACAACTCAGAACTGGTCTGGTGGTCCCGGGGACATGGCAGGTGACACAGGTCAGTGATATTTCATGGTTTGGGTTTCAAACATCAAAAGGCATGAGTCAAAGGGACACATCACCTCGTATCGTGGGCCAAGCTGAGCATAGTCCTTCAGCTTGTCTTTGTCCAGGCGAGTTGGCACTTCAATGATATCGTGGGTCTGAAGCTTTATGATCTTTAGCAGAGAAGTAAACATACTTTCTGGAATGATCTGCAAAACCTTTAATGAAAGGGAAAAGAAAAATGATTAAACACCTCTTTTACTGTTCTTTGCTGGCACTTAGGTGACAGTAAGAAGGGTACCAGTGTGTACAAAGCCATTTGTTGATAGGAAGGGATGCCGAGAGACCTAAAAGAGCTCTTTTAATAACTGCTCTCAGGCACGAGGTATGTTCCTTCACACTTTAGTTGCTCATAGGATATAAAGCTAATCCTCATAGAAATGCTGCAAAAAGACATAACTTTTCCTTGTCACAAACTTTTAAAAGATTGAGGTTCAGAGATGTTAAGAAACATGGCCGTAGAGCACTCAGTTATTGACACAGGCAAATTTTGAATCTAGGCCTGTCTGGCTCCGTGATGCACTTAAGTTTTTAAAACAAGGACCAAAATCCTTCTCAAAACTTTAAGTTCCAACCAGGATATGTTGGCTAGATCTGGCACTTTCTACCAACTGGCTCTGGGACTTTGAAGAAGCCATTATAATCTCTGTTCCTCAGTTTCTACACTTATAAAATGGGGGTTAAAACCACCAGCATTTAAAAAATAGGTGTCACAGTTCTTTGAAAGTTAAACCATATCAGCACATCCACAGTACCAATAAGAATGTTTTTTTCATGTATTGCAAATTTATGGAATAAAATTAATAACAAAGGAAAGAAACGTGGGTGTGCTTCTTACAGGGCCCCAAGATTACCGTCTGCATTGAAAAGAGCAGGTATTGTGACAATAAAATAAATATCACCTTGATGCATTCCTTACCTTTCTCACATAGGAAACCAATTCGCCAGAATAATATTGAGACACACTAAGAAGGTCAGGGCTATTTGCCTGATTAATACGTAGAAGGGGCAGGTCAAGGGCAGAGGCAAGCTGGAAGAAAAATAAGATACAGCTGTTTCTCTGCTGCAAGAAGTCCTAGAAATTTCAATATTTCTAGAAATACTAACATATAAGAAAGCTCTTGGGCTTTACTCAAGAGACAGCAATGATAACGGAATTCATTGATGTCATTAATGCTTTCTGACAACAACATAATTAAAAATAAATAATAGCCTTTTGCTACAGCAGGTATTCTCAAATTGTGGTCCCTGTACCAGCAGCATCAACTTCATTGGGAACTTGCTAGAGATGCCAGTTCTTGACCCCACCCCAGGGGCAAAGCCTAGTAATCTGTGTTGTGATGAGACCCCTGGGGATTCTCATGCACCCTCAAGTTTGAAAGTGACTGTGCTACAGACATTTTGATTGTACTGAGTCCAATCAAAGATGTCATGGTACATAAGAAGTGCCATTACTTTATGTACCACTCATGAAGAAAAACACACTGACAATTAAACTACGATATGTCATCAATGATAAAAGCTAGCTCCAACTACAGAGATGTTAAAATATTAAAAGCAGTGTACCTCAGAATTGATATATATGGTAATTCTCTCAGAAGCTCCTGAGTAAATTATTTGTCCACTTATTACGATTTGAAATTACCCAAGAGCAAGGGCCATGCAGAATTTTTTTACTGAGTAAGTAAAAGGATTTAATTCTATCTAGGGAATAACAGATCCATAGGATTCACATTTTAAATATACTGGTAGAATTTAAAAAACAAACAAACTGATTTCTTCATTTAAAAAGATATTCCAACTTATAAATTCAAACTTCAAATATTTCTGGCTCCTTTTGAAACTATGCTCTCATAGAATAATTGCTAACAAATTTCAGTCCATAAAAGTACTTAAAGGATCCAATTTTTTAAAAGGATGAACTCTTGGGCTGAATTAAGAAATGAGGTAATCGCGAAGGCCGACTCTCTCCTCATAGCTGAGAATGCGATCTCGCTGTTCTTTGCTTACCTTTAGGAATGTGGCTCTGAGTTTAGTGACCATGGACGGGTTTACCCTTATGCTTTCTTGCATGATAGATGTGAAACTGCAAAGAGAGGAAAATGAGAAGAAGATGTGCACAGTGGCCTTCATCAAGGGCAAACCTCAGGCTAGCCACGTTACCTGTCGATTAACTGCCAAGCAAAGGAAAGGTCCCCAACGATCTGCATTGTGATCAGGACCTCCTCTTTGATGTTAATGGTTCGGATCATTTGGTGGAGAAACTTGCGAGTATCCGCAAGAAACTGACAGACTTGCAGATTTGATTCCAACTGGTGAAACTCTTGAACCTATGGTACAGAAATACATTTAATGTAAAGATCCTGAATGGCCTCTATGGTGTTTGTTTTTACCTTGAAAACACTTTAAATAAAGCACGCTACTTACTAAGAATTTCTTGGCCAAATTCTTATTTCAAATTATATAATTTCAGAGATGTGTAAGCCAAGTCATAAAACAACACACAAATTTCTAGGATTAGAAAATGTCGCACTACTTCTTATGCTGTAAAGATATGACACAATAAAGTGAACACTCCCAATTTCCATTTCAGTATCAACAAACATGTATTAGAAAATCTTCTTAATTCTGAAGATTTCAGGATTGCTAAAAAACGAGTTACATCACAACCAAGGTGCTGGCACTTGTACACTATTATGTTCTCTTGATGTACTCTTTAGAAACAAAATGGTTCCACCGTGTCCTGAAATTTTAATATATATAATTCAAGGGGCCTGGGCTATCTACCAAAATAAGTGATGCAAAAGATAAAAAGCCACCAGAGATTTACAAAGTTGTTTACAGTTCTACCATAGACTAGAAAATCCCCAAACAACCAAAACTAATAGTACAAGTGAGCAATCGTTCCACAGCGGCGTGGGAATCTGGCACTCTAACAATGGATTATTACGCTGTGTGGCCACTGAGAGTGACTATCCTAAAAACCTTGCAAAAATAAGAAAAAGTCTACAAGACAATATGCCGAGTGAAAAAAAGCATGAATTATAGCTTTGAAATGTACAATTATACCAACTGGACAGGGCTCCAGCTGAGTATAGATGATGTTTTCAAAATAACAGTGTTTATGGTTATTGTTCCAATGCATTTTATTTTCCATTTTAAACCTACTTCAACATACAATTAAAATTTTAAGAGCGTGGAAGTATAATAATTCTTTTTTTTTTTTTTTTTGGTACAATCACTTTTGAGTGGATAAAAAAATTATTTTTTTCAGAAAAGAAAATATTGTTTATAAGCATATGATTATTTTCATTTTTGCATATTCCTTTCTAGATTTTCCCCCAAAGAACAGCCTTTTTACAAACCTAAAAATGGTGTATACAATGCAATTTTGTTTTTGCTTTTACTTCCTTACCACACTTTCCCCAATGTTTCTGTACTATTTTTATAACTATTTTTCTGAGACTTCACGTTTCCACAAGTTGAAATATCATAAGTTTTGCTGTCATTCTCTGCATGCCGGTCATTTAATTATTTTTACAATTTTAGGACCTTGTATATAATATTACAGTGAGGACATTAATTCATACTGCTTTTGCTTGTGATGAAATATTTTCATAGATACATTTCCAGGAACAAATTGCTGAGTGGGTCAAAAGGCATGACTGATGATGTAAAAAGACTTTCCTTACCTCCTCCAAAGCTTGTATTAGTTGCACAGTTTTCCTGCCTGCAGCAGTTGAATCATCGTAATTTAAAGACAATATCTGTTTTGAGATCTCTCTGAACCAAGCTTGAAGATTTTCTATTAATACAGAAACAAGGAAAAACTATTGAAATCCCATAATTCCTAGAGCCATGGCTTTGAATTTAATTAATTCTTTACAAATCTAGTTCTTACTCCCAGAGCTTTTACTATCTTCTTATAAGAGAAACAAAAATGCCTGGGGCATTCGATGTGGAAGAGATGAAACTTTCTACCCAAGTAGCTCAGTCTGCAATACCTGGCAGAAAAGGTTTAAAGGCCCAAGTACTTGCTGTAAATTGTCTGTGTGCAAAGGTGGCAGCGGCAGTGGGGAGGAGAGGGGAAGGAAAAGGATGGCGCACAGAGTTACCAGAGAGAGCTTTCTGGAGAAGTGAGGAGGGGCACAGACCTGGACAGACAGAGAGGAAGAGGGATAGTTTATCCCTAGATGAGGGGACATGCATGAGCAGAGGTTTGGGGGTAAATATGACAGTGGCATGGAGGGAA
>NW_006439568.1:3550681-3551691 GCF_000325575.1 Pteropus alecto | reverse complement strand
ACCAACCTGTGAGGAGTGTGAGGTACAAGTGGTGAGCTGTGGAGAAGTCTGAACTAGGTGATGCTACTTGCATCAACAAATCAGCTGGCATTTCACATGGGAGAGAAAGGGAAGGGCATTAATATGCTCCGAGTATCCTCAGTGGGTCAGGCAAAGCTCTAAGCTTCATCTCGTTTCTCAGACAGGGCAACTGATGCCCAGAGGTGGTAAGAATCCTATGCAGGGCTACACGGTCACTGAATGGTAGAGCCTGGACTTTTACAACTGTCTCAATTCAAAGGCTTTTGCTCTTTTCACCTCACCAAGTCGATTCCCTAAAGTTTTTTTTTTTAATCAGTGGGATGACTTTACTTTAATAAAATCACTTAAGGGCTTATAATCTAATTTATTGTAATTGACATGAGGACCACGAGTTGTAATTTTAAAGACTTTTTGCAGGACTGAAGGATAGCTATGGAGCAGTAGAAAGAGCATAAGATTTGGAGTCTGAGGTGATGAGTTAGATCCAGGCTCCAGACCTCTGTTACCTTAGGCAAGGGATTACTTTTTTAAGCTTCAGTTTCCTTTCATATAAAATAATCCCTCTGCTGGATATTTACCCCAAAGACTTGAAAACCCATATCCAAAAAGAAATTTGCACACCGATATTCATAGCAGCATTATTCACAGTGGCCAGGACATGGGAGCAACTGAAGTGTCCTACGATAGATGATTGGCTAAAGAAGCTGTGGTACATATATACAATGGAATATTACTCAGCCATAAGAAAAGATGAAATACTGCCATTAGCGACAACATGGAGGGACCTCGAGATAATCATGCTAAGCGAAATAAGCTAGACAGAAAAAGTTGAAAATCACATGATATCGCTTATATGTGGGATATAAACCTAAAAGCAACAAATGAACAGGACAAACAAACAGAGACTCATGGACATGAACTATAGACCAGTGGTTACCAGAGGGTAGGGGGTTGGGGAGGAGGGAGTAGGTAGGCGGTTAAAGGTGATG
>NW_006439568.1:3525974-3550499 GCF_000325575.1 Pteropus alecto | reverse complement strand
ACACACACACACATATAAAATAATGATCCTTATAGGATTGTAAGGATCAAATGAGAAATATCTGAAAAGTACTTCATAGGCTGAAATATGCTACATAGCCAGAAAAAGTATAAGATGATGTTTTTTTTTTCAATTATAGTTGACATTCAATTATTTTGTTTTAGTTTCAGGTATATAGCATAGTGGTAAGACATTTATATAATTTATGAAGTGATCCCCCTGATTAAGTCTAGTACTCACTTGGCACTATACATAATTACAATATTACTAACTGTATTTCCTAAGCTTTACTTCCCCATGACTATTTTGTAATTGCCATAAGATATTGTTTTGAGTGACCTCTGGGATAATGCTGGTATTTATAAGAAGTTAAAAGAGACTAGAACAGAGATTAAGGTGCCTGATTCTGGACAACTAAGCTGGTCATATTGTTACAGGTAGTTCTTTGTTTTTTAGTCCCAACATAGCAACCTGCAAAACAGATTGCCAATTTACATCACATCATTAGAAATTGGTCGACTTTTCCCAATAGGTGAAATAATGTAATCTGGAAATATATTCAATCATTCAAGATCAAATAAATCAATAAAAGCCAAACAAGGTAATCACAAGCTCATATTGATTAAAAATAGTAAACTTTTTAAAATAAAAAGCTATACTATTAAGCAATTCTACTACGTAATTATAGGAAATGAATTTGATAATTAAAACAAACATTAAACATTAAAAAAATAGTATAATTTGTCACTTTAAAATTCAGAATGGTCATCCGGGGGCAATTTGAGACTTTCCTATCTGTATAAAATTTTGAAGTGATATGACAAGTTTCCTATAGATAAAATTTCCTAAAAGCAGCAGGATTAAAATCGCTAAAGTAAAACTTAAGCTACGTTTTGTTTCAAAACAGTCTGCATGTCCCCTTTTCTGCCACTAGATGATAGGGTGCATCGATGAAAAAGGTCCAAACAAGATTAGAAGAAAACATCTTAGATCCCTACGTTGGAGGTTATTAATATTCTTGAGTGAACTATCCTTCCAAGTAAATCATGACAGCTATAGGTCCTTTACCCCTCTCCCCAAATGCACATAAGTTGAAATGCTAGTTTTGCAACAGTATGGTGAGGTGAGAGGATGGATTATGACTCTGTAAGGGCCATCTAGGAACCAGAGAATAAGAACCCTTGATTTAGCCTAACTTCGTATTCCAAAGACGAGGAACCTGAAATCCAGAGAGGATGTGGGAGAGGGCCCGAGGGATCTTCATTAGTAGTGTCCTAGCATATGATGATGACAACATCAGGACTTCGGCTCTGCCTACTTCCAATAATCTGTGTATACATTTCTAACAAATCAGTATTTCCTCTTCAGCAATTACCATTTTTCTCTACTCTGGTTAGGGGTTTCACTCCCGAAAAGACATCAGCAAGCTCCGTCATCCGCTCTGAGCCCTCCTTCTTGTAATGCTCCCATTTGGCTTGCTTTTCGGAAAGCATTTGTTTGAACATCTATTGACAGGACAGAAGAGATTAGGAGAAAAACCCAGATTAGGCAGTTTACTAAGAAAGCCTGAGTGACACCCAATTTATTATAAAAATATAAGCCTAACATGAACATCGCCTTGATGCCAGCTCTTAAGTCTTTCTGCTTTATACGCATGGAGGGGCAAAGCCAGACCATCTCTGAGATACATGAGCACCACCTGGGCAGCTCCTGAGTTTTCAGATTCCCAAGCTCCACTCCTGAAGATTCTGGTTCAGGTCTCGGGTAGGCCCAGGAGTCAGAATTTTTAATGTGACTTTAAATCTGGTGACTACTGCTCTAAGGTCCTTTCGAGGTAACAATTTCTGTAATTCTAATTTAATTAGTCAGGGAAGGTTGAGTATTACTTTATCTGACTGGGGAATGAACTAAATTACTTACAAAAAATCCTTTCTTGTTTGATTACAGGTGGTTTCATTGCTTAACAGTAATTCAGTTTATTAATTCATTCCTTCATAAAATTTAAGTCCTATAAAGACTTGGGCAGAGGAGGAAATAGTACAACTCAGGGTTTTTATTTCTTCTTTTTTGAAACAAACTTTAAAAACATATTTAAGGTATGTCGCCAAGGTACAGGGGTTTATTTCACTGGGCTCTTAAGAGGTAAATATGCATGAATATTGATTTTTCACTTGAGAAATTCTTCATTCTTCAGCATCAAAATGAATATTGATGAGATAAGCAACAGGGTAGGGAGACTCAATTTGCAAGTGAAAGGATCAAGGCTGGGTAGAATTCTGTGGAGCCAGTGGCACAGGAATCCTAGTGATCAGGCAGGATAATTAATCAGTGAAATAAGTTATAGGATAAGGAACAGTGAGACTTATTTACGAGCCCACCCTATCGTTGAGTGCCTGGGACCCATCAATGCCATTTGACCAGTAGTAGCAATACAAATATAATGAAGCCTTCATTATAGACCAAATGCCTTCTGAGTCCTTCAAACACTCATTCACAGGTTGAACTCATAGGTTTCATATCTTGTAAGATGAGATGTAAGATAGGGGATGGTCCTTAAAATAGGAGATGTGCCTTCATATAAAGATTAGAAGAAACACTGTTCCAATTAATATGTTTACAGGAGAATCAGAAAGTAATTCTAGAAAGAGGATGGGGTAGGAGGTAGAAGAGATAAAAATATAGGTTAAAGAATGAAGCTGAAATGTCAGGAATTCAAACATGTCATTGCTTTGTTCAATTTGTATTGGGCAGCTTTTTTTCCCTTTCTACCGGGTCGTTCTCTTCCTGAAGACCTTTAACGATGAACAGGTGCTCCTCTAGGCTGTTTTCTGTCTTCCTTCTCTCAGAATAGAGCAAGGGAGCTGCCCATTCTAGTCCAACAGAGTCCAGAGAACAGCTTTACGATGTGAAACACTGGCTTGGTCAGACAGATGACTCAGACTTGTGTTGATGTCCACTCTACAGTCTGGGGTTGCTAGAGCTCTGGTTCCTGATCCTAACTGCGCCAAGGGCATTTCTTCCTTGTGGGCAATTCTTACTTGCCTCTGAAAGGCCAGTTTTGCTTTGACCAACTCATAAGATGCCTGGTTCCCGTTCTTGGGTCTTTCCTGGTTCTCATCTCAGCTTAATTTGCCTCTCTTCCCTACCACACTGAGAACTCCTTGTTGGCAGGGACATGTCTTGTTCACATTTGAACTCCTAGCACCTCACTGGGAACAGAGAAGATATTCAATAATGATTTGCTATTCAGAGGGAAAACATTAGCAATATTAAAGGGATCAAAAAGGGGTAGCATCTCTCTGATCTTATAAAGTGATACCGAGTCAAGTCACTGGAAACACCCAGCACGTGCGCTAACATCCCGTTAAAAATCAATGTCTACTTTTTCTGAGCTGCTTCATAGGAGAGGACAGTGTCCTCGTGTACCTAGAAGACAAAGAAACATCTCGTACACCACTAATCAGACCGAGGAGTGAGTGAGTGAGTGACGGTTCTGAATGGGCATTGATGTCTGGGGTTAGCTCCTGGGCCCACCTGATCCAAACCCCAAAGGTTACTCTTTACAAAAGCCAGACATTCCCAGGTATCTGCCATTTTGGTTATGTCCATAGGAGCTTCTTTAGGGGGTAAGACTAACCCAGAATTTCCTTCAGTGAACTTGAATTCCTTAAAGTCCTTCAGAGGATGTTGATTAAATGTCAATCATCCATCCTACGTAAGCCACTTCCAATAGGCCATCATGGCTCTTAAGATGAAGACTGAAATCCCGTGAGGCCCAGCACAGGCTGGCTCCTCTCACCTTTCATCATTTCAGATCACCTTTCTCTTGTATTTTCTCCCCTCAAGCTAACTCATCCTTCAGACCTTGCTGTTTCCCATCCAAGAGGGCTTATTCTGTCCTTTCTGGAATGTTCTCCATCACAGTCCCTACCTTTGTCTTAGCTAACTCCGACAGGTCCCTTCTTCCTGTCCCTTCAGAAGCTCTTACCTCTCTTCTCAGGGAAGTTGTCAAAACTAGGATAGGATCCTTTATTTTGGGTACTGAGAGGACTGTGTTCTCTTCCTTTAGAGCACATATATGGGTTTGCATTTATATTTTCATTAGTGTGATTCTGATTCATGTCCATGTCCTCACTAGACTGCAACCTCCACAATCCTGTGTACTTTTTTCCATCATTGTATCTCCAATGACCGTTGGCACTAAATGCCTGTTCAACGTTTAATCCTGTCCTTTTTCTGTAAGAATTATCTCAGACAGCTAGAATCTGTAGCTCGAATCGGAGATACTGCTACTAAATCCCAATCTATAAAAAAAATTTTAAGCATAAAGTAACTCAGACTTTGGTGATTATTCACTGAATAATTTTACCTCTTTGAGTATAAACTCAAATTGTGCAGTATCCAACAGCAAGTGAAAGAGGATCTTGGGATTGTACCTAGAGTCTGTTAGGATCTGGTCCTTGATCTGACGAAGGCGTTTGTTGTTTGGGTCACAGGCTACAAGTAGGAAGAAAGGAGTTTCCATTTATTAAATGTGTAGAAAATATCTATGAGATGTGAATTATTAAATACTTTCCTTCACTTTAAACCTTTAAAAAGTAATGTATATATCAATAACAGATGCTAAAATTATAGTACATCCCGGCTAAGAAGTGCAATCGAACTGTTAAATATGACAATTAGATTTGACATGGAACGTGATCCATGATATATTGTTGAATGAAAAAAAGCAAGCTGCAGAATGGTGTTTCCAAATTTTGCAGGCATTTTGGGGTTGATTTATTATTGACTATCCAATATAAACAGGTAGAGCCTTCTGACACCATTTCCTGGGTCCTCCTTATGTCACGTCTGTTTGGAGTTGCTTTCGTTTAGGCATTGAGTGCTGCCATTCAATTGTGGACAGGTACCCAGAAGAGAGTTAATGCAGAAGGCCTGACACTGCTATTTTCAGAAAGGCACATTTGCAAGGGTGGCCCCTGGCTAGCATCTGGGAATTTGGATTTTGGAAGAGTTTCCATCATTTTGAAAACTGATAACAATGGCCCATTATGCTTTAATCGTTTGTACAAACAATGTTTATGATGAACGCATTTTTCTTCTTGGAGTCTGGAATTTGGTACGTGCCAAGCAGAAGCAGCGTGTGATCAGCCTCTGACAAAGACCTTGGGCACTGAGCTTCTAACAAGCTTCCCTGGTTGGCAACATTTCACCTGTGCTGTCACAACTCACTGGTGGGGGTTGAAGGCATCCCGCACGACTGCACTGGAGAGGACTCTTGGAAGCTTGTGCCTGGTCTCCTCCAGACTTTGCCCTGTGCGCCTTTTCTCTTCACTGCTTTTGCTTTCTATCCTGTTGCTGTGATAAATCGTGGCCAAGAGCACTACTATATGCTGAGTCTTGCTAGTGAATCACTGCCCCTGGGGTGGTCTTGGGGAACCTACATAATAGGGGAGTAGGGTTACCCACACAAAGGTGTGGTGGTACTTCTAAACAGAACCAGACCGGGAACCATTCTGCTCCTTGTAAAGAGCCAAGGGCAAAGCCAGCACTTAGAGTTTTCTGGACTACCCACTATCTAGGCCCAGAGATTATGGCAATTAGGACAAGGCCACAAATTAGGCAGTGACTGAACCAGGGATAAAACGCCAGATGTCCTCATTCCCTGTTCAACCTATTAGAAGCCAAGCTAAACTGTTTTAAATAAAACAAATGATGTTTTTAATATATAGAATTAAAAAAATGCTGATATTTGTTAAAATTGGTTTATGAGGCCAATTATTACCTAAGAAAGGATAAGAAAATAGGATAAAGCAAAAATATTTACAAGTAAAAGCCATCTGGACTACAAATTAAGTCAAAATAAAAACTTGAAGATAATAAACATTGTCAAAAAGTCCACAGCTGATAAGGTTCAAGGTCTCTGGCAGTCACTCTAGCATCACACGTGTACCTTCCCACTTTCCTAGCCGTCCCATCAGCATCTGGGAATGGCTGGCACGTACAGAATGACTCTGTTCTATGAGCAACTGTCAGGGCTGTGTTCGGTGCTTCAGTTATGGCGGAGCCTGTGGGAGGCCATTTTATTTATTGATTTCTATGTTACTCCATCAGGAGGGGACTCATGACAACCTGGAGCAGGGCTCAGTTTTCATGGGAAACTGCAGAGTTCTCATTTATCATGCGTTCTCCCGAACTACCTTGGAACTGGTGATATAGATCATACAGAGACAATTTTTTCAGCTTCATATTTTCCTAAATAAAAAACCAAAACAAAAAAACCGACCACGCCAAACGTGTAAGGATTTCCACTTGTCTTTAAATTAATTCTAATTTAACAAGAAACCTTCTGATATTAATTTACTTTCATTTTTGGATAGGGGACTTCACTGCGCATTACAATTAACTCCTTGATATAAACCAGGTGTGGTTTCCAGTGTTCTCAGGGTCTGATCCTCTCTCTCAGATCTGCCCCTCAAGAATTTAGACCCAGAGAATGGAGAAAACCAGAAGCGTGATAAGCCTGGGGTCAGACTTGGCCTTGCCTAGCCAATGCTGCCCCAGAGAGTGTTTCTTCAACAGCCACCAGGCACTGCGGAAGCATCGTAAGCCCGGGTGAAATGCCTCCAGCGGGTTAGTAGGAGGAGCTATGAAGAATATGTGTTCCTTCTTGCACACTATGACTGAAATTCCCTACAAGCTAAAAAAGCAGTTACTTTTCTCACATATGACTCACAACCAGTTAGGCGAATCACTTGTTTCTGGCAAATTATGACCTTGAGCAACCAGGTCAGACAACTGCCAGACACAGAAATGAAAAACAGATGTGGCTGAAGATGAAAGCACAGGACTCTGACAGCCGAGGTTGTCCCTGGCAGGGTGCAAACCCAGGAGACCACTGGCTCTCAGAATGCAGGTACAGCTGTCGGGCATAGTTGTCTGAAGATGAAGCTGAGACTGAGTCACTAAAATCACAGTTGGTTTCATGATTGGATAAAGTAAGGGCTTGAGTTGTTTACAGGCTTGAGAAAGTAGAGAAGATTATGAGTCAATGTAGTAAAACTGTCAAATCAGAACTGATTTTATGTAAGACATAAAATCAACTAATTAAAAACAGATCCATTAGATGATTTAAAACTTTAGCCATGGTATTCACGCTGTGAGTAAAGTGTAAACTGAAGAGAGATCTAGGCCAAGATGCAAAATGTTGACAAAAAAAAAAAAAAAACTGGAAAGGTTTAAGCAGCTGGAGATTTCTAGTGTGAAGAGAGAAAGCTGAGGAGAAATTCCACATGTTTTCAAAGACATGGAGGATGAGGAAGTCCAACTGTTGTTCTAACTGCTGACCACTCACAGGAAGTGGTAAATAGTAGTTAGACATTTTGCCTGGAAGTGTTGTGAGACAGGGCTACTGTCACTGAGGGGGCCTGCGGAATACTCTGGTGTGGACAGTTTTTCTAGAGACACAGCAACATCTGAAATAACAAGGCGGTGTTGGAAGTGGAACCTGTCTCAGGGTGGGTTCTCAAGGAAAGTTTGTTGAGTGAAAAACAAAAAGCAGAGGGCTTTATATGTCTGCTAAATGACACAACTCTTAGGGGAGGGACATCCGGCTGTGAACTCATTAATTAATGTTATCAAGCATTGACTAAGTTGATAAGATGCTGTAGGAACTTAACTTTTGTTTATTATCGATTAGCCTGTGGCAAAATTAGTTTTCTTATACCTCTTTTCACTTATAGTTACAGAATCTATTGATAATGTTAAGTGAGAACTTACTGTATAAGGAATTGTGTCAGCTTTGAACAAGCTCGGGTGGTAGTCCAACCTACTTATTTTTCTACCATTATACCAGGGGTTTTAAAGTCACAGGTTCCTGGACACAGTGGGAATGTTTCCTGACCTTGACAGCCAACAAGGTCTCTAAGAGGACCATGGCCCAGAAAAGGTTAAGACCTAATCTACCTTAATTAAGCACTCTGATCTAGCCAGTTTGTCAACTCAGTGGGCCCATTTTTCTGCACTTCCAAATTCATACCTTTTCTATCATGTTGCCAGTATGTAATCTCTTTGGCTTTTTACTTCAAAATCCTATCAAGGGCCAGTCAGCTCCTGCCTCTCATGTGGTGCCTTCCCTGACCACCTCTGCCCCTCCATCCTACGCAATGTTTCTCTCCCGCTCTGGACTCAAATCCCACCAACTGTCTGTTTGACATATCTGGCTTTAGTTACTGGCTCAGACCTTGTGTTAGTCTCCTGTTGCTGGTATGACAAATTACCACAAACTTAGTGACTTAATGTGACACAAATTTATTCTCTGACAGTCCCAGAGATAAGAGGTCTGAAATGGGTCTTGCTGGGCTAAAATCAAGGCATCAGCAGGGCTGTGCTCCTTCTGGAAGCTCCAAGGGAAAACTCATGTACTCCTCTTTTTCAGCATCTATAGGCTGCCTGAATTCTTTGGCTGGTGGTCCTTTCTGTCATCAAAGCCAGCAGGGGCGTGTTCAGTCTTTTTCATGATGCCATTTCTCCAGTTCTGACTCTGGCGCTTCCTTCCTGATTTAAGGACCCTTGTGATTACACCGGGCGCATATAGGTAATCGCCCTACTTCAAGGTCAACTGCTTAGCTGCACTGATTCTATGTGCAATTTTAATCCCTCTTTGCCACATAATAAAACATGGCTACCAGTTCCAGAGATTAAGCCATGAACATCTTTGGGAGGGTGGACTGGGGAGGCTTTACTCTGCCTCTCACAGATCTGTAGTTATCCCTTTTCATATGGTCAGTTTGACCACTGACAAGCTCCTCGAACATGAGAGATACATTTCCTCAGATTCCCTAGCACCTAACAGTACTTGACAAAGGGGCTGTTCAGGCAGGCAGTTGACATGCCCAAGCAGACACGAAAATTACTAATTTAGAAAAGCAACTTGATTCTTCTCCAAGGGCTAAAGTACTTTGCATCCTGAAGCAGATTTTAGTTCTGAAAGCCTTTGTGTGGAGTGATACAGATGGCCACACCTTTCATGCGTTACCTGAGTCGGCTGTATGCAGCATTAGCCATCGGATGGCGACATTGCAGTCTCTCAGGCAGTTCAGAAGCTTTGGAATGTTGTCCAGAACCATCTCCTCCCTTAAATAACCTTCTTTCAGAAATTGCTGCACTTGAGTGTGCACTCTTTCACTGACAGTAGCGTATCTGCTTGCCTTTGAGAATAAAAACTTGAATTACATTTAAAAAAGAATTATCTTGAATCACATTCGAATAAATCCCTAGACAGATAACATTTCTATATGAGATGAATAACATATGAACTACAGTCAATAAGGCTCAAAGGAAAGTGGTTTATTGGACATATTTCTCAGAGAGTATTGGAGTTAGAATTTAGAGACAAAAATCTAGATCCGGCTGTGACTAAATATTGTTTGACTTTGGGTTTAATCTTCATGCATTGGTTTCTTCAGATGTAAACTGGGGACCGGAATCAGGTGGTTCCTACATTCCTTCTATTCTTAACTTGGGTAGAAAAGAAACATAAAGGCAGAAGCTAGATTGTCTATTCTTTCTGTCATAACAACGGAGGCAGGGCAGAGCAGAAACGCTCAAAAGATGAGGCGTCTACAGACATGTGAAAGCTTAACAAAAAACGCACCTCAGTGTATCAAAATTGAATTTTCAAACCGGCTCTTTAGAAATGTGGTCATTCTGCTTTACCTAAAAGCATGAGTTAAATATTAAGTATCATTAACTCAGTCAGGTTAGTTTAAAACTACCACTAGATGCTTCATCAAGAGACGCTGAAGAACTTACAATGTCACAAACGAAAAAAATGCAGTTTTGGAAAGGAATTTTAGTAATGAAAAATAAATGCTCTCGTGCCAGTAAGTATGGAAGCACCGCTTTCCCTAATATATTTCTAGGGGACATTCCAAAATTGAAATTATTTTGTGCATTATTTATGGAATTCAATTTATTTGAATGAAACATGCTGAAGTTCTTTAAATCAATATTATTCTATCCACACTGGAAACTCAAAAACTCAGACAGCCAGGCTGAGGAAGATAACTGTTCAGAAATGTCAACTATACTCCCCAATAAAAAGATTTTATTTTTATTTTTTATTTCTGTTTATTCAAGCATTCCCTTCTCTCTTTTCTTATCAAAGAGCCACAATGTAGCCATTTAAACTTTAAGGAGATGAATGTCTTTAGTCTTGTTATTCATCAGTGAGAGGGCATATTGCCTATATTCAGTTACCATCTTCGACGCTAGTCCTACTGATGAAAACATTAGAATTATAGCTACGGGCGAAAATAGCTGTCTGTAAGGACACAGTCTTTAAAAAGAGTAAATGAAGTCAGTGGGTCCATATGTCACACTTATTCATCTTAGGTTGTTGAATCTTTCTTAGGACCCAAGTCTCACATTTATATACCACATAAATTAAAAATCTATAATTATCTATTTTATTCTGATGTGCAAAATTCATCCTTCATTAATCACTGCATTCCTGTTTTTGTGGACATTTTCCAAATGCCTTGGGAAATCTACTTAGCTCATTTCATGCCTATTAAAGCAGAATGGCAGTTGTCTGTGAGAATCTTCCCAGATTAGCCAGAACCTACCTGTTCTCTGACATTTGAAAGGTCCAGGGTATTGTTTAAAGCCGTTTTTGCAGCTTTGTAAGGTTCCCAAGCATCTGCTAGATTAACGGTGATCCCCATGTAAATGCTAATTACCTGAAAAGGAAGACATTCATTCATTATTTGCTAAATACTCACTTCAAGGCAGGGGGCTGGGAAAATACAAAGTTAGAGAAGACACGACCCAGTCCTTTAAGTTTAAATGTCATTCCAATGAAAACCCAAAATTTTCCAGATATATAGGTAAGGGTCCTTTTTCATGAGCCCTTTGGAACAAGAGTGACAATATTGCTCTTCATAGAAAAATTATTAAAACAAGATTTTCTTTTCAAACTGCTTATATGTTAAATTCTAGATGAAACATGAAAGTGTTAAGAGAAGCAGACTTTGACTACAGAATATTCTCAAACATTTTCATCTCAGCCTTTACACTCTTAAAAGTTACTAAGGACCCCAAAGAACTTTTTCCCCAATGTTTATAGTATTACACATTAAAACTGAGAAATTTTAAAATATTAACACATTTAAAATAACAACAATAAACCTATTACATGCTAACATAAAGTTTTTATAAAGCAAATCAAATTAAAGTTTACCCAAAATAATCTGTGAAAAAGAGTGGCATTGTTTTACGTTTATTTTTAAAAATATCTTATACAATCCCTGTTTATCTCTCTCAATGTTTTTCTTTAAATTCTCTTGGTGCAATACCAATATTTA
This sequence comes from Pteropus alecto, assembly GCF_000325575.1. NCBI lineage: Eukaryota > Metazoa > Chordata > Mammalia > Chiroptera > Pteropodidae > Pteropus > Pteropus alecto. Next base: position 3,539,133 of record NW_006439568.1, on the reverse strand, counting down.
CTCACTAGCTTTTTATTGGTTGGAATTTGCTCGGCATATTATTTTTTTATTCCTTTATTTTCAGGGTGCCAGGGTGCTTTTTTAGGAATGTATCTTGTAAGTGTCATGTTACTGGAGTCTGACCTTCCTTAAATACTAAAAGTGTTTCTGCGTATAGCATATGGTGAATATTTCTTTATTAAGCTTAGGCCAATGAAGCCAGACTATCGGAGTTTTCCTCTTGGTCGCTCAACTCCTTGCTCATGAGAATGATCATTTGTGGACAGGAAGCATCATCTCTTACTTGTAGTCTGTCCTCACCAGTAAAGCAACTCATTCAGCCTCTCATCACACACAGATGGTTTATGATTCAATAGCTGGTAAGAAATAAAATAAAATCTGCTACCTGAGAACATAATCTAATTCACTATACTTTGTTAAAACCTCTGTGTGCAAAGAATGCATTTCATATACATTAACTATGTTGTCGGTTTTATTCCTTTAAGAATTAATATTTTTAACTGAAACATTTTAAAAGTTACAAGCACATCCCTGCAGTAATGTGAACCTTTCATAGCCCTATCAATGTTAGCTTAAAGATAACACTTATTATAAACTAGAAATTCCTATTCATAAAATGACAAATTAGATGAATTCTGCTAGCTTTGATACATAAAATAAAAAAGAATAAAGAAAGGCTTTAGTTGTAATCTCTCAGCAGCTACAGCAAGATACATTTTAATACATGGTTTTACCTTGAGAGTATCCATTCGAGAAAAAAAATAGGTTCTTCAGAAAATTTTACTGGCTGATTTATTCCTTCATGTTACGATTTATAAAATCCTCCATACACTTAATTTTCCCTAAATGATTTTATGTCTATTTACAACATTATGATCTCTGGGTTACAGGCCAAAAGAATGGACAAACCAGTTCTCTAACAAGCTTATTGCTATAGAGAAAAAAAGACTAATAGCAATACTTGCCCAATTATCTGGAAAGTACTTGTCCACTATCTCTCTCATTTTTGCTTGATGGGTATGAAGAATGGAAGGTTCAAAGTAGAGAATGACATACAGCATGGCAGCCTGATCTGCCAGGGCCGTACTGCGATGCTCTGGCAAAGGATATGCTGAGACCTGCAACACAGAGACGAGACCCAGAAGTGGTAACAATCGCACTTACATCTGCCAAAGAAATGATCTAGTTCTAGGACAGATCAGTCTCTAGAAGTCCGTCTCCTTGGAGGACACCGGAAGCAATTCTCAGGTTGTGGCATTGCTAACTAGGGCTTTCCTTCATATCCTGAACCGCAAGATTATTCCCTTCCTCCTATCCCTTGACTCCGCTGCAATTCTGTCTTTTCCATTATGTATATGGATGTTTCAACCCCAGGTCTCCCACTAGCTCATCATGTCTGTGTCTTCCCCATCACAGACAATCTCTTAGAACTGACAGAGTCCATACTCACTGTTGCTATTTTCTCGCTTCCTGTTTATTCTTCAACTCACTGGAATCTGACCTCCACCATCACTTTAAAGGAAGTTCCTAAGGTCATGCATAACCTCACAACCACCCGATTCAATGGCCTCTTTTTAGCCCTCTCACTTAAATTCTCTCAGGAAGGAGACACTCTCTTTCTCTGGTTTCCCAGACACTGCTCTTCTTCCCAACGTGCTTGGCTGGGCATTCTCCTTCTGCCAGCCTTTCGAATGCTGCTGTGTTCAGGGCTCTATCGCCTCATGCAAAAAAAATCTTGGGCTGCATGTAGTACTTATCACCTCGAGGACCAAAAGCAGAAGTGGAGGAAGTTGTTACCAAGAGAGATGGAGCATTGTCAAATGGAATCTGTAAGCAGAGATGTGGCAGGTCTCTGGAAGGGCCTGGAGCTACAAACCAGAAAGACTTCTGTTTCTCTCATTGATGTGTTTGCCCAATTTTTCTCTCTCTCCAGACTGTTCTCCATAACATGGCAGATGAGGCTGGCTCAAACTCCAAATTTTGCATGTTTTGGGTAAACCTGTGTCCAGAAACTGTTTCTAAGGCCCAATTCCAAATTACCTGGAGACAGGGAATCTGGTCCATTGTGGGTCAAGTGACTGCCCTGGTCCAATCAGCCAGGAGAGGGGAGGTGCAGGGCAGAGTGGGATGGACACATAGCACCACCACAGTTTAAGCCTTGTGTTAATGATAGTTACGGGGCAATGAGAAAATGGAAACATATTGCCTTGAGATGTGGACAAAATGGACCGCATAAGAGGCAGAAGGGGTAATGACAGGGACTGAAGAAATGGCATGGGCTCTGAAGTCATACAGACTGGGATTCAAATTATGGTTCTGCCACCTAGTTGTGTGACCTTGTGAAAGTTATTTAAGCTCTCTAAGCCTTATTTTTCTCAACAGCAATGTGAGGATGATGATGCCTACTTTGCAAGACTATTGTGAGGAATACAGAAAATGAAAGAACTCTCCTGTGATTCTGGTTCATACTTAATTCTCAATAAAAGGCAACAAATATATGGAGACCTGGTATGTGCAGGTACCTCCTGATTCTGAGGTGTCTTAAAAAAATCTTTTATTTACACTTAACATATTCATACAGAAAACAGGTTACCCAAAGAACTGTACAGAGCAGGTGTGCTCTGTGATAAGTGATATCCAGTTACCATAGGTCTAACTCTTTACTCTCTTCTAATAAGAAAAAAATATATAATACATAAAATTATGTTTTCTTCAGGAAAATGAAGTCTAACAGTAACGTTCCTTGGTACTCTTTTAAATAAGTGAATGATACACAAACTGGGGAGGAAAGTGAGATAACCTGAAAGTGCCACGGGATCGTCATTGTCCTCTCATGCTGCCTTTTTTGCCTGGACTGCCCTGAAGTCCCCTTTGTCAGCTGTTGCAATCCAACCGCCCGTTATACGCTCCACGGCACCGCGTGCTTCCCCTACGACATTACTCCTCTTGCTTTATGGTAATCGCTTTAGCTGTCTGTTTTCTTTCCTAAGCTACAAGCTCATCACGTGTGGGGACCATGGCCTGCCTTCGTCAGCGGTGGATCCCCAGAACCTAGCAAGTGGACAGGCATAGAACATACACTCCATAACTGTTTCTTAAATGAATGACTAAAAGAAAGCATATTCTTTCCAACTACAGTTCAAATCCCATTTCTTCCCTGAAATCACTAATTCTGCCCAAATTAATATATCTCTTTCCTCTACCATCCCATAGCACAGCTCAAAAGGTTTTACATAGTTTTTCATTGCTTTTACTCTTTTGAGGAAGAAGAAAGGGAAGGCGTAACGGAGGAGGAAATGAAACCAGTCTTCGGAACTACTCAGGTCTTCACAGACTTAGTCCCCACCTGGTTGTAAATGTCGTCAGATCTTAGTCGGCCGATGACCATACTGATGAAGGATTCATTGATAGGCACTCTCTGGAAATAACTCTCAGGATAACTGGGCGGTCTTTTGGCTCCTGGTTGGCAGGAATAACCTGTACTTCGAAGCAGTTTACAAATATCATCCATATTTGAGTCAGCAGAAGATCGAGCAGCACTGAATCATGTTCACAATGGGAAATAAAGGGCCAAAAAGCCACATACGTTAGAAACTCAAAAGTCTAACAAAGCAGAAGAATTTCATTATAACTTGATTTTATATGGTTTTAGATCTGACCATGGGTCAATTTTTATCTTTAAGATTCAAAATTATGTTTTCGAAAAGGCTGTTATAATATAGCAAGCTTATAAGATGGGTTCTTATATGTAAGTACAGTTCTATGGAAAGGTCCATGACCCCTTTTCCAAAGTCCCAGGGGCGGGACTTGTTTCAGAATATAGCATTTTTCAAATATAAGAAAGTAATATAGTACATAGATCATATACAATATAATACTATAGTAGGGTTTCAGTTGGCAGTCCATGATCAACACACGTTACTATTTCTAAAGATTTATAAATATTTACACAAGTAAGATAAATGAACACTATCTACAGCCTCATATATGATCTGATCAGATTTTGACTCCATGATTTCAGGTTAATCAGGTTTTGCTGTCTAAGGAGTTACTTGCATGTATGTGTATGTATATATTTTTTCGGAGCTCTTGGGAATTCATAATTGCACATAAAGCATGTGAACCTGCACCAACGTTTCATAAATTAAAAAATAATCTTAAAAATTTATGTCAGTTTAAGGTGGGATATATATACACTAACTGGTTTTTCTCGGCAAGGTGCACTTTCTGTAAAGATTTAATCAAAACGTGTGATTTTCAGGGTGGACTGGAGAAGTAATCCCTCAAAGAGACTCAAAGAATCTTAGACTTGAAGATGACCTTCTATTGGATGTAAGATCTCCTTTACCACAACTCCAACTTGCAATTTTTCAGTGTCATTTCAATACTGGGTCCTCCTATTCTAATGAATTAGCTACTGTACTCAAAGGGAGAAAGCCAGATTGTCAAAGCTGGGTTTAAGCAAACTTTTTTCTTCTTCTGTACATTATTTATTTTGTTTGTCCAGGAACTTTCAGAAATAGAGATAAGGCCATTCAAAGTTCATTTTTAAAAACACGGATGTTAAAACAGCTCATGGCGGAATGGATGTGACTGAATTATGCATGCTGGTGGACACTCTCCTTCCAAACTGATAAAGATGAAAGGAAGCAAGATAGTGGAGTAACCGAAGAATTTACTGCTAAGGAGGCAGCAGTACCAGGTGTTGCTGAAAATATGTCTCCGTACTGTTGACGATCTGCCTCCTTACTCTATTTATTTTGTCCTAATTTGTAAGCTAACATCTGAAAATGTTAATTCGAGTCTGCACATCTTTAGCTCAAATTCCTGACTCCTGCTTATTGACTGTTTCTTCCCTGAATCTTGACTGTCTCTGACATTGACCTTGCATCCAGATTTTGACTCATAAACAAATTGAAACCTGTGTGCTAGGTACTGGAATAAGAGGTGGTTAAGGTGGTTCCTGTTTTTAAGACTCTATTTCTTGAAGTCACAGCTCTGTATGGATATATGTAACACATGACTGTGATTTGTGCTGTTGCTTGTTCTGGTTTTGTTTCACATATAGATATGGTTGAGAATTCACTTTCAACCTGACCCCTGAATGATAACTTTTCAAAGTCATCGACCTGAAAATGAAAACAGAAAACTCATTCATTTCCTTAAATCTGCCAAGGAGAAATATTTGAAAACTTGAAAAAAAAAAAAAATCCTCCAAAAAATCCCATTCATTAGACTTACAAAGTTTCCAAATTTATCTTAAGGTAAAGAAAATTCAGATTCCTTTTTTAAAAAACTGAGGTACCATCATGGACATAATAATCTATATATCTCTAATAATCTATAATATGTGGATTATTTTATACATTATACATAGATTACATGATATCTAACCTATTATGATGATGACATAAAATATAGAGTAATTGCTATTTCTACATTATATTCAGAAGGGATAAGAATCTTTTGCATTCCAGGTCGTGTTGCTGCTGTTCACAATAAAAGTAGCATGGAAACCTACACTACATTTCACCAAGAGCAGTGCTTTAGGAGTGTGCAGTCCCAGCCCAGAGATACCTGTATCGGTAGTAAGAAACCAGCATTCTCTCTCTGACTTCTCCTTCAATCTTTTGGTCAATGACCAGCAACATAACTCCATATAAGTACAGTGCTTCACACTATGAAGAGAAAAAGACAATGGCCAAACTCACGAGAGTATACATTCTCACAGAGTGAGGCTGATAATGGTCAAAAAGATCACTTTGCTCCCATTCGTCCTAAGAGCTTTAGCTTACAAAGAGGGTACAGGTTTCCCCACGAAGGGCTCTCACTTTCTGTGTGGAACAGGCTTGGAGAAGTTTAGGCGAAATAAATTTTAACAAGGGGAAGGGGAATATAGTCAATGATATTGTGATAAGTTTGCACGGTGACAGATGATTACTAGAATTAGTGAGTGATCACATTGTAAAGATATAAAAATATCGAATCACTATATTTTACACCTGAAACTAATATAATCAATACAAGATTATATACAAACTATACTGAAATTAAAAAATTTACCAAAAAGAAGAAAAATGTTCCCTAGACTGCTTGTCTTTCAGCTGAGACTTTATAAAAATGACCTTTTAAAAATAAGTTAATTTTAACTCAGTTATTATTATAATAATCCAGTTATTATTTTTGATATTTTCTTGGGATACCAAAAAGGAATCCCAGTATTATAAATACCTAAGTCATTCATTCACTTATTTAACAAACATTTCTTAAGTGATCACTATGTACTAGGTACTAGGCTAGATGTCTGGGATGCACAAGATAAAGAAGATAGGAACCTCCACATCAACTCAGAATCTCCACATCATCTTAAGTCACTTGTAATTCTGTTCAAAGTCTACTATGTTCTAAATTCAGATACAGACCCGTCAGAAGATAATTATCAGTTTATTTTACTTCTCTTTAAAGAAGGGCACTGTGTATGTATTTGTGACTTACAGGGGGAAAAAGTGACTCTATGCTTAACATTCTTGAATTTCTATTTTCAAATGGTTACTATTACTTACTAGAAGTTGTTTTCCATCTTCATTGAGAAGCACACTTTCTAAGGTTTGCTGAATATAAACTCCTTCATTGAGATCATCTAGATATCTAGAAATGAAACCCCACAGCAAGTTATTCATTGACAATGAAAACTTTAAAAATATCTATGAAGAAGGAAAGCAAAGATTCCAAAAAGGTAAGTTAAGATACCAGGCATTCTGGCCTTCAAATAGTTCATGGTTCTTTATGATCTTAAGATAGAATTGTGAGCTGAAACTCATCATGATTAGGGCCACAGGTTGATATTTATGTCTACTCTAAATAAAAGACATATTCCCTAGTCCTGATTTATGAATCACAAATATCTTAGGAGTGATGGCATAAGACCATGGAATAGTTAAAAAGTTAATGAGTTAATGTATTCTTAATGGTTGGAAAGAGAATATTGTGTGGTTAGGAATAAGAAGGGAGGCTATGGTTACCAATGCTACAACAATATGTTCCTTTCTCCCTCCGCCAACTTCTCATATATAATATACTAGAATCTAATCAAAAACTACAGGACTGAAAGCCATATGACTTAGTAAACGCTTAAGATGACTAGAGCCACAGGAAGAAAGACAATTATGTATGGTAGAAGTTATAAATTTTGTAGTAACTCAGAAAGATGTATATGTTCTAGTATGTCCCTTTTCCCTCTCCACTAATTTACTATCAGAATAAGTTGTTACTAAATTAATCAATACCTGTTTAAGTCTACAGTATATTTATGCACACTTTGAAATGCTAAATAAAATCTGGTCACAATTTCTATGTTGTTTTCACGAAATTCTTCATCTAAATCCTGTAGTTCTGGCTTAGCTTCCAGTTTGCTTTCCCATAATTCTGGACCCTGAGAAGAAAAACACATTTATGTGAAACACCAAAAATAACATACTCATTGGTAACAATTTCTAAATAAGTCTTTTTAAAATGTGTCAAAAATTCAAAGCAGAACAACAGAAAGTAATGAAGATAAAAGAAGCCTAGATATAAAATCCTCTTGTAAGAAATGAATTTGAATTGCAACCATGACTAGCATGCTTTTAAGTGTGGGGTACTCCAGATCAAAGTTATCTTTTAAATATAATTACACTGTGCTAGGACTTCCACATAATAACTTGATATTATTTTTGAGTTAGTTAGCTAGTATTAAATTTGGTTTAAAAGCTTTCTTCTTTAACTCTTTCTCCATAATGACTTAACAGAGTCTGTGGTTCCCACAGAAAGCATGCTTTTATAGACAAAATAGTGGTAAAAATGCTATAGAGGAAGATTACCTTAAAGTAGCTGAAATCAAATATGATATCTCCATATTTCTGTTGATCAGCTCTGTCTTTTAATCTGAATACAGCATAATAAATTCAGAGAGTCTCAAAAGTTCAGCAATGATGGCATTGCCACAGGAAACGATCCTTAAGATTGCCTGGCCACAGAGGTTGTTCTCTGCTAGAAAGTCCAACATGATGTGGGTCGTCGACCACTCAGCGCCCGGCTGGTGGGAATGTTTAACAGGCTTCAGAGCTGGGGTCTGTGAATCATTTGATGAAACCAGGTCAGCTGACAGCTTGGCTGCTCCATTAAAATAACTGTATCAAAAAAAAAAAAAAGCATAAAAATTTCCATTTTTTAAAGGAAGTATGTGAAACGTATATAATATTTTCCTCCCAAACTCGCTAAAGAAAAAAAAGATGAGTTCTGATTTTGGGGGGTGGAGGAGGACATTTGTTCTCTATTCTTCATGTTTTCCATGCAGAGGGACTTTGCTAAATCAACACTCTTGGTATGTTTCTCAATCCTTTATTCACTTCTCTCCATGAGGAAAGACACGATGTAGGTGATCTCTGAGCTCAGGAGAAGGAACCACTGAGCATGTATGGTTTAAATATGCTCTAAATTGGGCACTGGTTATTAAGTTTTCCTTACAGAAACTGTGTCACTTGTTTTATCTTGGGGAAAAGATAATTCTGTCCTACAATCCACTAGAACTAGGTGAGGGAACAAATTTTAAAAATATTTTTCTCCTGTGTCAAGTATAGGAGGTCGTTGTTATCGAGGCTAATACACGCCTGGGAAAGGTTACACTGTGACTTGGAAGTAAGGACAAACATTTCATACGAAACAGTGGAAAAGATCGATTAGGAATGTATCTTGAAATGATGTAATTAAAACTGATGAAAGTGAGTTTTATACTTAATGAAATTTAAAGTAAAATTGCAACAGCTATGTACTAATGGACAAACCAAGAATGAATCAAAAGCTTATTTCATCATGTTGTGATTTTGACAGTATCTTGTACTTCATAAGTCCTTTCATAGCATGATTTTTAAAAGGTAAGTTTTGCAAAAAAAATTTTTTTTCAAGGCATCATTCATTTTCCCAAAGGCCTCTCCCAATTTTTTTTCAAATCATTCTTTCGAAGGGTTAATCTGTGCCATCATTTTTGTTGCATTTCTCTCCTTTCGTTGTTAATTTAGCTAGGCCATCATTTGCCAACTTCATGGAAGCCTCAATTACTTTTCAACTTCATGAACAACCATGCCTTTCCCAACGTTTGCACTTGTACTTTGCATGTTTACTTTCCCAGCTCCCTGAAGCTAGCTAGGTTAGACATGTGATTCAGTTCTGACCAATGAGATATTAGTGGAAGTCTATGGTAGGACTTCTAGAAAATATTTTTCCCTCCTGCTATAAGCAGAGAGGCATGTAAAGAAATTTCTCTTTCTGTGCTCTGGTTATTCCCCTTATTCTTGTCTTTGAAGCTACCTTGAGTCCATGAGGTGACAAGCCTAAGAGAAAAAACCAAGAATCTGTAGATTGTAGTGTGGAAGGACAGAAAGAATCTAAATTCTTGTTGATGTTACTGATTCACTATGAAACTGTGGTACTACTGACCCCTGTAATCCTTGTTAAGTGAACTGTTTTCATGATATATATACTGATAATGGGGTCCCGGATTATTTGCAGGTAAAAGTGTTTCTAATAATTCATTCATTCGACAAATATTTAAACAGTGCCTACTGTGTGCCAAGCACTGTTTTAGGTCCTGAGGACAGTGCAGTGAACAACTGTTCCTGCTTTTACGAAGCCTACATACTACTGGGAGTAGGAAGGAGATAACAGAAAAATAGATTATATATCAGACTGTGATAATCACTGTGAAGAAAAAGCATGATAAAGGGATGAAGCATGTTATTTTACATCCAGTGGTTTGTGAAAGCTCTCCTGATACGATGATACTTGAGCAGAGATCAGAAGAAAGTGAGGGAGCCAGCAGCAGGGTATCTGAGTGTGGTCAGCAGCCTCTAGGATGGTCCCCAATGACCTCCACACCTTCTTGTTCATGCCCTGTGCAGGTCCCTTCCCTTGAATGTGACTTTTTGAGTTCCTTCTATAGAACAGAATATGGTAGACATGAAATGATCACTTTCAAGCTTAGATTGCAAAAAGACTACGACTTCTAGCTTCGACACCCTCTCTAGATTGTTTGTTCTGGGAGAAGCAAGTTGTCATGTGTGAGAGAGTCCTGTGGAGCCCATGCAAGAAAGGCCTAAGAGATCTGCCAACAACCACTCCAGGGAGCTTGAAAATGGATCCCAACTCCAGCTGAGTTTTCAGGTAAACTCCTGTTGACAGGTTGATTGCAATCTGCTCATGTGGGAGAAAGGCATTCCAGGCAGAGGTTATAAGTACGTGCAAAGGGCCTGGGGCAGGACTGCGCTAGAAGAATTTAAGGAATAGCAAATTAACTGAGGTGCCTACTGCAGAGTGAGTAAGGGCAGAGATCAGGGGAGGTAGATGAGTTTGGGTCAGACAGTGGCTGAGAAGCCACTACAGTTGTCTAGAACTCTTTCTCATACCATAACACACAGTAAGACATAAATTAACAAGTCCTTTCAGTTTTCCCTGTGATGCGTGCTTGTTAAGCCACATTGATCTCTAATAGGCTGAATTTCACATAATTTCATTCCTCCTCCCCCTTTTTTTTTTGCACTGATATAGTCTGGCTTGGAAAAATGAAAGACAAAAAGGGTTAAAATAATGGACAATGGGCAATAAGTCACCTCCTGAAGTCCTTTGAAGGCCACCGAACTAACCCAGGTCTCAGCAGCATTAAACTCTAGACTCAACTGAGAGGAGAACAAGCTACGATTAACAAGTTTAACCACTCCCAGCTTTTGAATACTGAGATAGGACAATGAGGCCATAGAGAAAACAGCTATTTGGCATGAATAAAACCAGAGATCTCACTCAGTTTCCTAATTGTCTTGTACAAGGCACCCAGAAATTACACAGTTGTAATTTTACCTTCAAGAATTTGATATGAAAGTGTGTTTTTCAGTTTGGAAAGTAATCTTGGACAAAAAAAAACCTACATGCTTTCAAGAACGAAGCATGGCATCATCCTACCAATTAACCAAAGAGTACAGAACTGAATTTTGAAGGCATTAAATTGTCCTGGGACAAAACACTGTTTACCTTACTCAGAGGACAAAAGAAGACAGCTCTATTTTTATCCTTTCATAAAACCTCTCAGTACCATAGAGAAGGAAGTACTGATATCCGCCAATCCATTATCAGGAAAAAATATAATGGTTGTTGATCGAGATAAAAGTGACCGACATCTCTCTTCCAGAAAAATTCTGAAATGAATCTGATCACTCCAGTGTGATTCATGAATACTGGAAAAAACACAATGAAGATGGGAAGGTGTTCTTTGTTGCAAGCAGAGGCAGCAACCCCACCCTTCCCCGCTCCGTTCATCACCTATGTTGGAGGGAGCTCACTGCACTAGGAATCAGGAGACCAGATTCCGTTATGGGCTCTGTTGGGTTTTGCTTTTGTTTTTCACTGACAGATCACAGAAGAATCAGGCCCCTCGGAACGTTTTTTTCTAAATGCAAAGGACTTTGGCACCAGCATGACACAAGAGAGGGAATTAAGATGCAGAGAGGGTCAATGACTTGTCCAAACTCACAGCCCATGACTGAGCTAGGATTCAAACCTAGGTCCATCAGAACGTGAAAGCGCTCACTAATCATTCTGCTTTCTTGAGAGTAAATGAAGGAATAACGACGTCCACACAGCACTGCTCCCGTAAACTTGGGAGGATCAGATGTGGGCCAAGCAGCTGAACATCACTTCCTAAAAAGCCAAAGTGGCGTGGAAATTTCCATCTAAGTGGAGATTTCGAGCCTGGACTGCAGCTCCTGCCCCAGCAAGCCCCTCAGTCCTCCAAGCAAGGTTCTCCCATCCAGACCCCGACCCCACGCCACAGATATCCCCTCAGCCAGCGCGGCCCAGCCCCGGGACGTGAAAAAAGGGACGGGGAGCCGCACTCCGCCCCGACTTACCTGTCACCCCAGCGGCGCCAGGGTGCACGGCGCGGGGCCGATATCTGCACGTGGAGTCGACCCTGGGGGGATCCTCACCCCCGCCTGTCCGCCGGGGTACGCCCCCTTCTACCCCCAGCCAGAGATCCTCAGCCTGCCAGACCGCTGCTTCCGCTCCCGGCAGCCCTGACAGTCACATGACCAAAGGGGCGGAGAGCGGGGCGGAGCGTCATGTGACCACTCTCTGGCGCTGGCTGATGACGTATGAGCCCGCGCTCACGGTTTCAGCATCAGGGAAAGGGAGTTAAGGAGGAGTTGGGGTCCGGTTGTAGGAAGTCAGGGTGCAGCCAGACGGAGCTGGGTCGAGCAACCAGGTAAAGCAGAAGCGGGGGATGGCGATGCGGAGGGGGGCGGGAGGCGTCGCCTACCTCTCTGGCGCTCCGCGGGTCTCCGGAGCTGGGGTCTGTCGACCTGGGTTATGGTCCTGCTTCTTTTCACGCCACAGCAATGAGGCCTGGACAGTTTACCTCCCTCTCCGAGACCGCATCTCTCCTTTCTTCAGTCCTAAGTGTGTGGGGGAAAGATCGCGCATTCTTGATCCAAATAAATCTAGTTTGAGCTGCCTTTAAAAGCAGGGCCTTGGGCAGGTCGTTTAAATAAACTCTCTGGACCTCAGGTTCCATTTCTATCATGTAAATGATTGGGAGAATTAGAGATATTGAGAATGAAGCGTCAGCGCACCAGTTTATGGCACACTTAGGGGACCTAGAAATGGTGATTGCTGTTTTAACTATCCCCAAATCTTTATTGATCGCCTGTTTTGTGTGAGGAGCTGTTTTATCTGCTGTAGAACATGTCAGAGTGTTAGTTTAAGTTGCTCTCAGAGTGAAGGAGTGGCTGGCATGTGAACAAATAGTTGCGGTGAGATTTATTGAGTTTTATAATAGAAATGTGTTTGTACGGGAGGGGCAGAAGGGATAGTGGTAACGTGAGGGAACAACCAATTGCTTGTATGGGTAAGAGAGAAGGCTTCAAAAAGAAAGCTGTATCCTTGCATCTTGAAAAAGGAGACACAACTCTGGCTAAACTTGTACAAGGCCCCATGGATTTAAAGGAAGTCAGAACATTGTTTATAAAATATTTGCTCTGTGTCCACCACTGTGCTGTTTTTAAAGATGAGAAGCGGGAACATGAGAGAAGTATTTTTACATTAGCTAATAATTGGTCCTGCTTACAGAGAATCTTAT
>NW_006439568.1:3522740-3525915 GCF_000325575.1 Pteropus alecto | reverse complement strand
CCTCATGTTGAAATGCTAATGCCAGTGACATTAGTAGGTGGGGCATTTGGGAGGTGCTTAGGTGAGGAGGGTGGAGCCCTCATGAATGGGGTTAGTGCCTTTATCAAAGAGGCTTCAGAGAGTTCCCCTGCCCCTTCTACCTTGACAAAGAGCTGGAAGATGTTGGCTATAAGCCAGGAAGCAGGCCTTCCTTAGAACTGGAGCATACTGGTGTCTTGGTCTTGGACTTCTCAGCCTCCAGAGAACTATGAGAAATACATTTTTGTTTTTAAGCTACCCAGTCCATGGTATTTTGCTACAGCAGCCCAAATGGCCTAAGACAAGGCCTGTTAGGGGAGGCAAAATAACATGCTAGGAACAAACTCAGGAAATGGGTAACCTTGTTTTAAACTCTCTTGGAGACCGTAGGTACAGGCAACAAAAAGATCATTGTTACTTGGAGAAGTCTTTAAGAGGAGGTTAATTTAAACTAGCTGCACTATTAATATTTGGGGCCAGATAATTCTTTGTTTTGGGGGCTGTCCTGTGACTTATACACTTAGCTGTACTTTGCAGGAGGAATAGGGATAAGTGTGTTTACTCCATCTTTCTGCTCCATCCATTCTCTTTGCTTACCAACCTGAATCTCTTCCCTTGAAATACTCCAGAATTACAGATGGAAGTTTCCTCTGGCTCTCTGCAAAGTGTAAAGTTTCATTGGAGTAATGTGAATTTTGCATTCACTTAGTAAGGATAGCTACTACGTGGTAGACACTTTCCATTTATCCTGGATTTTATTAATCCTTATATACATTGTGTCTTAGTTCTGGCTTAACAACAGAAAATCGTTTCTCACAGATTTTGGAAACAGGGTGCTGGCACAGTTGGATACTGATGAGGGCTCTCTTTCTGGCTTGCCTCCTTCCCCCTACTTGCTTTGTCCTTGCATGGTGCGGCGGCAGGGGGGTGGCGGGGCTGGGGGGAAGGTTGGGAGAGGGAGAGAGAGAAGGAGAGAGAGAGAGAGGATGCACCCTAGTGTCTTTCTTTTCTAAGCAGGATACTCATTCCATCATGAGGGCTTCACCCTCCTGACCTCATCTAAACCTAATTATCTCCCAAAGGCCTCATCTCCAAATACCATCACACTGAGTGTTAGGGCCTCAACATATGAATTTTGGGGAGACACAATTATCACAGCATTCTCCATACTTGTTTGATCCTAGGAATCATGTGGGGGCTTCATAAAAGTGTCCACTAGAGACTCAGATGCAGTAGGTCTGAGATAATATCCATAATCTGTATTTTTAGTATTTCCACTGATTCTTAAAGTCAGACAAGTTTGAGAAAATGACAAAATGTAATTTTTCCTTAATTATGCTGTGAGATAGATATGATTATCTATTTTTTACACAGAAGCAAACTGCACGTAGACAAGTTAAGCACTTAACCAGGGCCATGTGGTTTTAATTGGCATGAACAGGATGGAATTTCCAGACATCTGACAGTTTTCCTCCAAACAGTGATCAATATATATATATATGTAGGAGCCTAGGATCATATATATATTATATATACATATTACATGTATATGTGTGTGTATACATATATATGTAATCTATATATATGTAATCTATATATATACACATATATATATATAGATTCTCTTTAGTACATAGCTTCTAATGTAACCACTTGCCTGTTTCAAGCTATCAAATGGCAGAGTGTGGAGAAAGCATGTGGTTTTTATGGACTGAGCCTGGAATTGGCTCATATTTCATTGTCTTGAATTCAATCATGTGGTCAAACCTCACTGCAAGGAAGGTTGCAAAATTGTGGTCAAGCTCTATTACCAGGTTGAAGAGGGAATGGATTTGGTAGACACTGAGCTGGAATCTGCCCCAAGTGTCCTTTCCTTAGCTTACCCTGAGGAATAGTCTAAGCAGTCCTGGGATGCTTACAGTTGCATTTATTGTAAGATATTATTGAGGATATCTTTCAGTATGGTTCTTAGTATCTCATATGTGGCAACCCATGCTGCCTTGGTTGTCATGGACAGCCTTATTTTTTCTGAGTTCCTGGTGTGCTTTTTTCTTTATGGAGAAACAATTCTGTAACTTGTTTTGTCAAGATACTCATAGTGAAATTTGTATGACAAATGTGATACTATGTAGAATCCTAAAGAATCCTAAAGCCTGCATGATTGTATTCTAATTTTCTCATGTAGTTGGTTTCTCCTTTAATCTGTTTTTTGATTCTGATTTTTATGAATTTATATTTTTCCATCTTATTGGATATGTTTGTCTTTATATTGTGTAAGCTGTCTCAACTTATTTGTTGTAACAAAGTGAGATTGTAAATAAACATTCTTTTACTAAAATGTAAATGTTCAAAAATCATCATTTATTCAGTCATATTTTCTCTCTATTGGTGTACAATTTTAACACCACAGAAAGTCCCAGAAAATAACATAACAAGAACCCTTGTTCCACCATTCAGATTTTAACATCTATAACATTTTGCTCTATTTGGATTAGGTCTTGATTTTTAACATAAATTTTTAAAATTGGATAAAGCTAAAAGTCTTATTTGACCACCCCAGACCCAACTGGATTATTTATTCTGCACTTAAGATCCGGTCAACCGATTGTCATTGGTGCCAATTCACTGCCAATAGGAATCCCTAATTTGGAGTGCAGTGAAGGAAGCTTTATTAGTGCAAACAGCTCAGTTGCGATGCTGCATGTCTTTGAGACCAGCATAGCTGTGGAACAACTCAATAGCGTTAACAGCTCAATTATGAAACAGCGCGGCTGTGAGGTCGTCTCGGGGTAAGCCGTTCTGGGATAAGGCCGTTTTCCAATTAGATGGGCTCTTTGCTCCACCTCCTCTGCTCTGGTGAGATGTCTTTGGTGTTTCATCTCCAGCCAGGGAAAGGCAGCCTTCAGTCTAAGATGGAAAGGGAAAGTGTGCTGTCTGAGCCAGAGGGGAGCTGACATATAGAGAGAGGTCCCTGTCCATGGTCCCTGAATGGCCTATATTCATGCAAGTGAGGACTCCAAATCCTCACGGTTTGATTGGTCCAAAAAGCACTGTTCTAATTGGTCTTAAAGGAGCCTCTCTGATTAGACAGTGAAATGCTAATGTAGATATAGCTGCATGGCTCTGGTTGGGCAGGGAAAGTCTTAGTTAGTCCTAT